>NC_056743.1:1342521753-1342831753 GCF_019279795.1 Protopterus annectens | reverse complement strand
ATTGTTCTTCCTGCAAAGAACCACATAGATGCCAGTGAATTAAAACCAAAACCAATAAGGTGCACTGGGAGCTCACCAATAAGAGGAACGAGTCGTGGAAAATGTTTATTCAAGCACGAACATAAACTAATAGACACTTGCAAAGAACTAATAGCAAATGCAACAACTGAGACAGATATTAACGCTTTCACTGAACAAGTAGCGTTTTCGTACACAACAAAATCTTAAAGAACAAGTCTTTAAAACTTGAATTTGTTTAAAACCAGCCTGTTGATGTCTGTTAACAACGTCATATGCAATGAAAAAAACAAATGTACAATATCATTATAAAAAATATATACAATAACAATACAAAAAATATATATCTTAAAAAATTGGGTATACTATGAATAAAAGGATAAGTGTACTATAAAAAATGGAAATAAAAATATATGTTAAAAAATATATGTTAAAAAATTAGAAACACTTTTAATAAAAATAATATAATAATAATAATATATAGTGAGTAATACTGTGATTTATAATTTAGCTTGCCTTAATTTCAAAACTGGCTTGATAGAAACCATGTCATTGAGCCCTGGAGGTCTTGATACATCTAACAATATTTGCCAGAAGAGCTCACGGTATTCCAACCGCGTTTCCCACATGCCACCTCTAATGTCCTTGGCAACCACTTCTAAAACAAAAAATGTAAAACTTGCATCATTGCAAACCATTTTATGACGATAAAGTGCATTTTTGTTGTTTTCCCTACTAATTTCATAAAGGTGTTCATAAATTCGTGTTTTCAATTTCCTTTCTGTCTTGCCTATGTAAAAAGAATGACACAATTTACACAAGGCAAGATAGACAAGTCCATTAGTGTGGCAGTTGGTATAGCAATTACTGTGTAAAATCTTATTTCTGCTAGATAATTCTATTTGAGATGCGTTGTACAAAAACTACATTGTGAACAAGCACCACATTTATAGGTGCCTGTTCTTCATTGTTTAAATTTACATGGATTTTGTCCGAACTTAGAAAGGTTTTTAAAATTTAAGTCCTTCCTGTATGTAAAAACCAGGGGACTATGGTGTAGCAATTCAATATCAGTAATTTCTTGAAATTTTGCCATTCCTTATCTACAACTTTCTTAACTCCTGAATCTCCATTGAAATCAAGAACAAATGTATCCTATTTGTGTCCTTAAAGGTAGCATTGGAAGTAGTTCCAATGTCCGTTGTTACGACGTCCTGCCCTAAAATAGGTGAAAATCTGTATGTTCTACCCTCAATAACTTCCATTTTCATTTGCTGGATCAAATGTAATGGATAACACTATCTTTGAACATGTCACAAACTTTGTCACATTCTGCATTAAAATCATCATCCTCGGATGTCATCCGACTAACCCTAACAAGTTGACCTTTTATTAAATTCTTCTTCTGAAAAAAAAGGATGTCCACTCTTAAAATGGAGGTAAGAGTTGGAGAATGTAGATTTCCTATAAATTTTAGAGGAAAATCTGCCATTCAACTTGAAAATATTGACATCTAGGTAATTGAGTACATCATGATTAACATGATAGGTGAAATCTAAAAAACTAGTAGTTCCTTTAAAGTAGGACAAAAATTAAAAAAATCTCCCTACTCCTGCTGTCCACAGAATACAGATGTCGTCTAAAAAACATTTGTAAAGAATCCAACATTCCTTAAACTCACTGTTAAGTACATAAATGTGCTCCCACCAAGACAAAACTATGTTGGCGTAGTTTGGGGCACAATTGGCTCCCATAGCTACGCCTCTAGCCTGTTTATAAAATTCACCCTCATAGTACATGAAGTTGTTGGTTAAAATAATCTCCATCAAAAGAAGTATAGTGGTAAAATCATACCGTGAGCTCTTCTGGCAAATATTGTTAGATGCATCAAGACCGCCAGGGCTCAATGACATGGTTTCTATCAAGCCAGCTTTGAAATTAAGGCAAGCTAAATTATAAAGCACAGTATTACTCACTATATATTATTATTATTATATTATTTTTATTAAAAGTGTTTCTAATTTTCTAACATATATTTTTATTTCCATTTTTTTATAGTACACTTATCCTTTTATTCATAGTACACCCAATTTTTTAAGATATATATTTTTTGTATTGTTATTGTATATATTTTTTATAATGATATTGTACATTTGTTTTTTCATTGCATATGACGTTGTTAACAGGCATCAACAGGCTGGTTTTAAACAAATTCAAGTTTTAAAGACTTGTTCTTTAAGGTTTTGTTGTGTAATTATTCAGTTATCAGACGGACCAATGTCAGTACGCATTCTTTAATTCAATTAAATATATAAAGGTCCACTGTACTGTGAAATGTATCTGATGAAGTTGGTACGAAAACGCTATTTGTTCAGTGAAAGCGTTAATATCTGTCTCAGTTGTTGCATTTGCTGTTAGTTATTTGCAAGTGTCTATTAGTTTATGTTCGTGTTTGAATAAACATTTTCCACAACTCGTTCCTCTTATTGGTGAGCTCCCAGTGTACCTTATTGGTCTTCCTGCAAAGAATTAGGAACTCATTACCCAGGACAAATGGGTTTTAAATATAGTGTCCCAGGGATACAGGTTTCACTTCCTCATGTTGCCAACACCAAGCGGGTGGCCATACCTACCCCCAAATCAGTGGGCAGAGGCCCAAAAACAAGTACTTTCTCTTAAGCATGAGGGCTATTCAGCTGGTACCAGAAGAGGAAAAGGGACAAGGTTTCTACTCGAGACTTTTCCTGGTACCCAGAAAAGAAAATTCATGGCTTCCTATCCTGGACCTGTCTACGCTAAACACCTTTTTGGAGATTCCAAAATTCAAGATGCTGACTCTTCGATTACTTACTATGCTAGGCAAAGATGCCTGGTTGGCAACACTAGATTTAAAAGAAGCATACCTGCACATCCCAATCAGGGAATCTTACAGAAGATACCTACGCTTCAAAGCAGGCTACACGCACTATCAGTTCTCTGCACTGCCCTTTGGCTTGTCTACTGCGCCCAGGGTATTCACAAAGTGCCTAGCTCCAGTTATTGCATTTTGCAGCAAAGAAATATTCAAATATACCCATACCTGGATGATTGTCTAATTCAGGCAGAAAGCCAGGACATACTTTTGAATCATCTGGCCTTTGTACAAAGGGTTCTAACTTGTCTGGGGTACACCATAAATGAAAAGAAATCACACCTGGTACCCTGTCAGCAAATTATATTCCTGGGAGCAAGCTTGAATACAACTTCCCAGCATACCTCTCAAACTGGAAACATCAAAAATATGGACAAAGGCCATGAAAAATAGGTACAAATCTGTACGCTGATTAACATAAAATTTGCATACATAATTATGTAACCCCACCCACTCCGATGGAATTATGTCATACCAACTTTCAAACGCAAACTGAAGAACAGACAGCCAAAATATGGCCATCCACCCGAGTAAGATGCATGTCGTGTTCATTAAACAGACATCCCACATCACAGGTGCACTAGGGCAATACAAACACGTCCTGCAACAAGCACACTTCAGTTCCATTACAATTTTGTAACATGCCAAGGTGGAAATGAGTTTCTCATATAGCAAATATAACAACAGTAGAACGAACTCCTGTTTCAGCATAAGATAAGTGCCCCCCCCCCAAAAAAAAAAAAATAGAAGTGTTCAGAAAATCAGTTGTGGTGACCCACTGACTGCTATCATCTTAGAACCTAATCAAAACAACTAGAGAAAAAACAAGGCAATCAGAAAGTACCAGTCTATCACTATCTTTCTTTTTATCAAAGTCCATTAGTGCAGATTCTTTATTTGCGAAAACTTATGTTCCGGAGTCAGCTGCTTTCGACTGTATTCCATGAACATTACAATGTGTAAACATGTACAGTGCTGTGCTTCAACTACTTAAGTTTCATGGAGTCTGAGTCCCTACACTGTCCTTCTCATGCATTTATTGTACATTAAAATAATTTCCTATTAAAATTTATGCCAGGATATCATCAAACATTGGCACCTGCTTATTTCTTCTGCCCCTTCTCAGTCAAAGCGAACTCTGGTCAGTGGTCAATGAAACCTTAAAATAAACCAGCTGGAGCCTGGAATGTAATTATGTGGCTGATAAAGCTTAAACAGTCACACCTCTGAAGAAGGATACAAAAACACAAAGTTCAGAGATTACCTAAGTAATTCTTCAGTAACAAGATGATGGAATTAAATAATAAATATAATAGTTACAAATTATAGCACACACCAGTAAGGGTAGAGCATAGATCATACTATCATGTTTTTCTGTCTGCAGTTCTCTGATATTTGACAATAGTTTAGTACTGTATTAAGTGTTATTGCATGCATGCTGTTTTTAAGGGCCTCAGGCTCTGCCCTAATTCTTATTAAACATTTTGTTTAGGAATGAAGTTTAATGAACAGTTCTTTACTGACATATTCATGAGACTATTTTCACCATCTTTAACCACAAGCAGTTGTTTTCTTGTTTATTGTTATCCCACTGCATTCTACCAATTATTGCCTCTTTAATTTCTGTATCCTGCTTCAAGTATGTGAAATTCCTTCGTACGTGCTTTAGACAGTCCACTTGCACACACACACTAGATACAACTCGGCAGCAATAACTCAGCACTAGCTTTCTGCCGTTCCTCTCACTAAAAAATCAGCACTAGCTTTCTGCCGATAACACACACACACACATACTTCTGCACTAGATACAACTCAGTCAGCACTTGATTTACTTCTGCATTAGATAAAACTCTGCAGTAATAACTCAGTCAGCACTATATTTCTGCCATTCCCGGCAGCATTAGCTCAGTATTAGATTTGATTTCTGCCATTACTGGCAGAAGTAACTCAGTCATCACAAGATTTCTGCCATTACTGACACAGCAATACTGCAGTACTAGATTTCTGGCAGCAATAACGTCACAACATAAATAGGGAACTGGCAGCAATAACGAGTGAGCTGTAGCCTATAGATTTCTGTCTTTAGCACTAACTAATGAAGAAACTGGCACTCTGGCAGCAATAGCGGTCTGCACTAGCTTTCTACCGATAACACACACACCTCCATAAAGCTTCCTACCTTACTTCAAAACAAAAGAGCCGTTAGCTCCATAACTTGCATTTACGGCCAAACAAGTTCTGCTGAAAAGCTCCGCGCTCCATAACACTCTTCCCCACTCGCATTTGAACTCCTTCAGCTCAATTCCCTCTTCTCTCATATATACTCCGTAAAACCAGCTCAATTATCTTGCATATAGGTTCATAGGTTCATACTAGGCTATCTGCCCTGGGGCAATTATAAGCCTAGCCCGATTCTGTATGGCTTACGCCACCCCTTGATTTGAGTATACAGTGCTCTTTTTAAGGTTAATTTACTGTGCCTCTGTCTAATAGTGACACGGGAGTAATCCCTGGGACAAACCTGAGATTCCTCTTGAAGAGATTCAGTGAGGTGCTCTGCCTCACATGAACTGAAATTCTATTCCAGAGTGAAGGGAGCCTCTGGGTTATGAACCTGTCCCTCCAGCAAGTTCTATTTATTTCTGTGCTGAGGTTCAAGTCCCTCGAGCGTGTGGCTCTAAGGGATTTAGATTTACTGAGGTGGAGCATGTCCATTAATTCTGGATTTGACATAGCTTTGTATGTCAGGCATAGATCGCCTCGAAGTAGGCGGTATGCAACTGAGTAGATCTGGAGTTTTTTTAACTGAGCAGTATATGGCATCTGTTTGAGACCCTTGATCCTCTTGGTGAGATAATTTTGGGGTCTTTCTAATTGCTGCAGGTGTCGGGTAAGGTACATCCCAAAAGGGGCATTGTATTCTATGATGGGCCTGATGAGGGATGAATAAAGGGGCACGATTACCTCTCTTGATCTAGATGTGAAACCCTTCGTGATGAGGCGGGCTATGTAGAAGGTCTTTCTAACCACTTTGGCAATGTGGTTTTCAAAGGAGAGATTGCTATCAACTTGGGTCCCCAGGTCCCTAATAACTTTCTCTGTACTTAATGGGTTTCCGCCTATGTGGTAATTTGTGGGCACATTGTTTTTGCCAAAGGGTATGACTATACATTTTTTGGCATTTAGCTTTAAACCATGGCGCTGGCACCAGTTATCTGTCTCTGTGAGACCTTTTTGAAGGATATTTGTGTCAGCTGGAGAGTTGATTATGGCCAGTTTGCAGTCGCTGCGAACTTGGTGAGCCATAGTCCTCCCACGTTTGCCTGTACCTCGGAAAAGTATATACCGAACAAGAGTGGTCCCAGGACAGAACCTTGTGGGACGCCACTTGTGACCGATTTCGAGTCTGACATGGCTCCAGCAACTCTCACTCTGTGGGTTCTGTCTTTGAGCCAGTTTGTGACCCATCTTGTGACATAGGGGTTTATATTTAAGCTGGATAGCTTATCTATTATGCCCGAGTGGGGTATTGTGTCAAATGCCTTTGCAAGGTCCAGATAGGCTGTGTGGACTACCTTCCCTTCATCTATGGCTTTGGTGACTGTTTCAAAGAAGTCAACCAGGTTCAAAAGGCAGGATCTGCCCTTGACAAAGCCAAGCTGGGTAGGATCTAGTGTCTGTAGGTCCCCAATGTCTTTGTTTATGAGCTCCATGATGATCCTCTCCATAGCCTTGCAGACTAAGCTAGTCAGGCTTATGGGGCGATAGTTTCCAGGGTCCGTTGAGGCTCCACCTTTGTGGAGTGGGACCACTGTTGCTGTACGCCATTCTGTGGGCACATATCCTGTAGTGAGGCTGAGATTGTATAGCTGTTTTATTTGAGGGATTAGTTCCTCTTGGAGTTCATGTAGGACACAACCTGGGACGCCATCTGGTCCCATGGAAGCAGTGTTTTTTGCTTTGGAGAGGGCAGCCTTCACCTGAGCATCTGAGGTGTTTGGGAGGCAGCCCTCTGCAGGGATAGATACTTGCTCTTTTGGGGGGGAGGGGGTGGAGAAGTTTGCACTGAACCTGTCTGCCAGGATATTGGCGATGTCTGTGGGTTCAGTGTATTTTTTGTCATTTAGAATCAACTCAGAACAAGTCTAGGAGTTGCATCCCAGGTTTCTAACATAACTGAAAAAAGCCTTATGATTGTCTTTGGTGTCCTGTGCAATTTTTCTTTCGAAGCTGGCCTTGGAGGATTTTATGAGGGATCGTAATTTTTTGCTAGTGCTGATCAGAGATGCCTTCCCTATTAGGGATTTTGCTCTATCATGTAGTAGCTTCAACCTTCTGTTGTACAGTTTATTTATGGCAGGGGTCCACCAGACCGGACGCCTGCCTTTGGATGATTGAGTCTTGGTTTTGTTTGGGGTAGCATAATCCATGCATTCCTGGAGATGTCCGTAGAATGCATTTATATAGGATTCTGCAGTTTGGGCCGTAGTTTCCACTGGCCCTGGGGCCTTGAAGGATTCCACTTCGGTTTTGAGAAGTGAGAAGTTCGCTTTTGAGAAGTTTTTCACTGTGGTTTTCTGGGCTGGGGGTGGGGTCAGGATGTGGACATCCAGTGAAATTAATTTATGGTCTGATCTTACCAATGAGGGATATACTTCTGGTGTGGAGCATAGAGTCCCCATGTTGGTAATGATCAGGTCTAGTATGTTGTCCCTCTTGTGGGAGTGGTGACTAGTTGTTCCATAGCATTTGAGTTTATAATTTCCAGGAATCTTTGGGCTAAGGTGCTGGGGCTTGAGTAGTTCTCCCAGTCAATGTTTGGGTAGTTGAAGTCGCCCAATATAATGGTGTTCGAAGAGATCTTCATGTTCTCCAATGTTTTCAGGAAAGCCGAGTGGGATTCCTGACTTTGAGAGGGTGGTCTGTAGGATGCTATAAACTGAAAAGCAGTCTTGCCCACTGTTAGTTGCACATGGATGGTCTCCGATACTTCGTGCAATGCCACTAACCTGGAGGTGTGGATATCCTTGATAAATATGGAAACTCCCCCCTCCTTTTGTGGTTCGGTCCGGGTTTTGGGGCTGAAAAGCATGATATGAGGTATAGCCTGGTAGTGCTGGGGTGCTCTCTGGAGCCTTGAACCAGGTTTCTGTCACTGCACAGATATCGATGTTCTCCATACTGAGGAGAGCTTTGAGTGCGTGCATCTTGAGGTTAAGACTTCTGGCGTTTAGCAGCATTACCCTTAGTTTCTTGTTCCTTGTGCTGTCTATGGGGGTGGGTTTGACTTTTGAGCCTTGCCTAAAAAGGCACTATGGGGTGGCAAGAGCCTTTGCCAATATCCGAAAGCCCAGTGGTGACAGGTGCAAGCCGTCCCTAGCGAAGCAACGTGGCTTGTCGAGCATGTCATCCCAGGCTGACAGACACTGGATCCCCTTTGAATGACACCAAAATTTTAGCCAATTGTTAAAATCGATCATTTTGTCTTAGTACTGTGGCATCATTCTAGGTGAGGGTAAGATGCTGCTCAAGGTCAGGGTCATACCAGCCTGGGCTACATGATCAGAGAGCTCCTCTATGTCTCTTTTCATGTAGTCCAGGGAGGTACGTCTCAGGTCATTCACACCAGCATGTACAATGACCGAGTCATATTTGTATTTGCTTTGGAGTGACTTGAGTGCTTGCGTTATGTGTCGGATCCTAGCACCCGACAGGCAGATCACCGTGACCTTCTCTTTATTCAGCCTGGTGAGCGGGACGTCAGTGTGTCTGACAGTAGAGTCACCTATAACAAGAGTATCAGGTGTGTTATTCAGCCTAAAGGGCTGTGGCTGCTTGGCACACTGACTTTGTGGGTTATGTGTTGTGTGTGTGTTTTGTTTTGAGGTAGCGTTTGCTTGGATGTCTGCTTTGGAGGTCTCTGTTGCTTAGGTAGATTTTTATTTAGAGCCTCAGAGTATGTTTTTGTGTATTTATGTTTTTGGTTCGCTGATGTGGTGGGACTATGTGATACTGGAATTGTGTTGTGTGAGGTTACCTTCTCCTCTTGACTGGTTACACCAGTTTTGAGATGAGAGAGCTCAGCCTCCAGTTTGGCTAAATAGTTGCATCTCTCACATATATTTGAACCTGTTTGGAGGAGGAGAGGGTTGTCCGTGTACATGAGACAGTTGTAACATTGCCTCAAAATTCCCAGATTCACCAGCTGGACTGGAGAGGAAACCATTGACTGACCTTTGGACATGCTAGAGTAATAGGGAAACTGAATTTAAGACGGACCAATAGAGGACAGGGTAATCGTAGAGAGTATAAGAGTAAGTAGTGCTTCTAGTTTAATAGTGCTAACTTGTAGGATTACTTAATTGGACCAGTGAAGGGCCTTAGAATGAGAATATGATGTTTAAATTGAGAGATAGAGCAGTTTTAAGGGAAAAAGTGAAGAGCAGACTTTGTGGAGCCAGGAATAGTTTAAACCCAATTAGGCGGCACTGCCCGCTGTTGCGCTATGCACAAAAACGCGCAAAAGAGGGTTTTAAGAGAGGAAGATGAAGGAGTTTTGGAATTGACCCAAAATGGCCAATAAAACTACAGATGTAATGGGATCCTATCTCGCCTACATTCACAACAGATGGGTTCATTCACAACAGATGGGATCCATCGGCTCCGACTCGGCAACTAATACACTAGCACGAAGTCTCTCATTGGCTGGGCTACTCCCTATCCCAGGATGCACTACACCTGCTTCCCCAGATCTCGTTTGCTGCTTAACAAGCTGGACGTGGTCTCGACTTGGCTGGAGCTAAGTGGTTCTTTTTACCTTATTGGTCCTTGACCTAGGGAATTTTTGTCCATATTAACCAAACAGCTGTTTTAACAGCTATTTCTTGCTATTTCTTGCTATTTCTTATTGTTTTTTGTTGAGTGCTTGTTTCCAAAAATTTAATTTGTTCAGTCGGGCAAGGCCCGTTTAAGTTAGAGGGCCTTTGCCCTACCTTTGAGTGCTAATTGGTTTTTATTAACTTTTGGTTAGTTGTTTTTCGGGCAAAGCCCGTTTAAATTAGAGGGCTTTGGGCCGTTTAACTTGTTTCAAATTATTGTGAGGTAAACTTTCACCAGTACTCGCGCCAGTGTGTCTCGCGCTTTTCAGTTGGCGCAATTTGTGTATAGGGCTATACTTGTTGTGGTAGAGTAAGATTTCCTTAGAGTTTGTACTTGTTGTGGTCTGTATCATGTCTGAGGAACAAAAGTCAGGTTTTAAAAAATGCACTCGGTGCAAATATAAGATGTCCATTACAGACAGTCATTCAGTATGTGTTTATTGTTTGGGGTCAAACATCTGCAAGAGACTTGTAGCGCCTGTCATGCTTCTCATCTAGAGTTCTTCAAGAACGCAAGAACAAATTAATATTGAAAGGGCTTATCAAACCTTCTTTTGAGGAAGCCTTAGATCTACCTGTTGCTTCCAAAAAGAAAAGATCGTCGGCTCCGACAAGTCCGGCGGAGCCGACTTCTAAAAGACAAAATTGACCTCTTCTTCCTCGGCTCCACTGACTTCGGGCCGAGGGTCGAGGTCTGCCTCGATACCTCCTACCTCGGCTCCATTGCCTTCGAGCCGCAAGTTGGAGTATCGAGAGGTGAATCACCTCCATCGGTTCCAATGGCTTCGAGCCGGTGGAAGTGTGCAGCTCAGACTCTTCCCCTCGGCTCAAGAAGGCTCCTTCGGTGCCGATGGTGGTCCATGCTGTGGTGGAGTCGGCGCCGATAGCATTGGAGCCGTTCGAGCCGGTCCCCTTCTCTCGGAGCCGAGAGGAAAGTCTTCTCGATTGTCTACCTCCTCTAAATCATCGAGACTTTCAGATTCGGACCTGGATAGGGTTTTACAGAGGCTATTCCAATCTCCAGTGTTTACTAAATTGGTCTCGGCTCCAGCACAGTTAGCTTCAGAGCCGATCCCCCCTCCAACACATTCGATTCCTCCTCCAACCTCCTCGGAGCCGTTGGAGTCGGTGGTGGTGGAGCAAAGCGAGCCATACGGTCGGAGCAGAGACCCCTTCGAGGTCTCTCGGTTCCGACTGTGCTTCCTACCCTGTCCTCCGGTTCAGGGTTTGGTACTGCGACCTCTTCAGCCGGGTCCGAGGGGAACACTTTGGGATTGGGTGCTTGTGCCTAGTCTTCCTCTCGGAGCATCGGCTGCTGGAATTCCCAGTGCCATCGTGGCCTCTAGACCAGTGACCTCCTTGGATTCTGGAGGTCCGCCTTTGAGGCCAGGAGGAGCGCTGGCCATGCCTTTGCCGGTTCAGCAAGAATTCTACCTCACCGTCCCTAGATTTGGAGACTGGTGCCTCTGTTGTGTTGCAGCCCCGGCAGCGGGCCCTAGGGCCTGAGGATACCCCCATCGGGGTTCCCTTCCGGGTGGTCCGTCCGAAACTGCTTCGGACGAACCCCACGGAAGAAATTGTGTAAGAGGAAGCACGAGACTCCCAAGATGTCTGTTACATCGGATACTGACCTCGATGATGCAGAAGGGTCCCCCAAATCATCTTCGGATGATATCTCCTTCTCAGATATCTTGGAGATTCTGAGACAGAGAGGTGACTGGCAAGCCAAAACCCCTTCAGCTGAGGAGTCAGTCTTCCTCAAGGCCTTTGGGGCCCAGCCTTCCGCCTCCTGGGTGTCTGATGAACTCCTTGATTTGGTTTCTCGAAGGGCGTGGAAACACCCTGATTCTGTGGAACCGGTGCCTGCGAGCCCCAATAAATTTTTGTCAGCCCCCCCCCCCCAGAAGGAGTTTCTCACAAAGGGTGTGCCTGTAGATGCTTTGGTGGTGGCTTCTGCCACACAGCAGGACGTGGCAGAGGCTTCGACGTCTGTTCATCCTCCTAATAAGGATTCTAGGAGTATGGATAGGTACGGGAAGCGTACCCTGTCTTCAGCGGCCTTTGCCTTACGGTCGCTGAACTACTTATGTCATTTTACGAGGCTCCAAAGGGATCTTCTCAAAGAGCTAAATGACTCTCTTGTTGGTAACCTACCTGAGGCGCTGGCCCCGACTGTTGGCCACAGATGACTACCCTTTTTCTATTGTTAACTCGTCCATGAGGCTCATTTCATATGCGGCAAGGGCAGTAGAGCAGCGGAACAGGCGTTGCCCTCAGGAGACAAGCCTGGTTACGCTTGTGTTCGCATGGAGGCCTTCAAGTCTTCCTTCGCCGACGCCTTTGATGGGTCATCTTTGTTTGGACCCAAGGTGAAGGACACACTAACTCAGTGCGAGCAGGAGGGCAAGACTTTGACTGCCGTTGGGGCCCGATTTTCCGCTCCTTCTAGGCCTTACCCCAAGGCTGGGAGAGGAGGGAAAATGTGGTTTAGAAAATCCCAGAAGTCTTTCCCTACCCCACCCAGTGATTCCCCCTCCAGAGGCGGGGGGGGGGGGATTTTGGAAGACGCCGCCCCAAAGGTGGCAGAGGCCCCCGTAACTCTGGAGACCGCGATTCCTTTCGTGGTTCTTCCTACAACCAGCGTTCCTGAGTTGTTGCCCGACTGTGCAACTCCGAGCCAGTCGGGTCGTTTTTGGCGCACCCACAAGCTTGGGAATCCATAACAAGCGATCAGTGGGTGCTTCAGATTATTACCGGAGGTTGTATCATCCCCTTCAACAAACCCCCTTTCTTTAAGGGAAATCCCGGACGTTCCACCCAGTCAGCGCCATCACGCAGCATTAGAGGTTTCAAAGCTGCTAGAAAAGAGCCATCCAGCCTGTCCCCATCGACCAGATCGGATCAGGAACTTACTCAAGATTATTTTGGTACCAAAAAGACAGGGGACTTCAGGCCCATTTTGGACCTCAGTTCATTGAATCGTTTCAGAAGAAGTCCAAATTCAATGGTCACTCTTCAATCTATTCTTCCTTTGCAGGAAAAAGATGCATGGATGTGCTCCATAGATCTCCAGGACGCTTACTATCACATTCCCATAGCTCAAGAGTCCAGGAGACATTTACGCCCGCCGGAGTCAGTCATTTCCAATTCGAGCACTGCCCTTTGGTCTCACCACAGCCCCAGGGTGTTCACCAAGTGTCTGGCAGTGGTAACTGCTCACCTGAGAAGTCTGGGATTCCAGGTGTTTCCTTATCTAGACGACTGGCTCCTTACTGCCACCTCCGAGCATCTACTACTCCAAGCGCTCAGAGCCACGTTCACCTTGGGCCGTTTCTTGGGGATCACATTCAATTTGCAAAAATCTGTACTACAGCCATCTCAGCGTATTACTTTCATAGGCGCAGACTTAGACACAAAAAGAATGCGCGCCTTTTTACCGGCAGCAAGAATTCAGGTCTTACAAGATCAAGTCAAATCCTGTCTTCCCCTACTAAGAGCCCCGGCCCATCGGATCCTACAACTGTTGGGCTCGATGGCGTCGACCATACTTTTAGTTCCCTTGGCCAGACTTCACATGCGAATTTTACAATGGCTACTGTCGGTTCAATGGTCTTATCAGGAACTTCCCTTGAACCACTTAATCATAATCACGGAAAGTTGCCGTCGAGATCTGCATTGGTGGCTTCTCCAATCAAATCTCGACCAGGGGCGACCCTTTTTACCTCAACGTCCCGTTGCCACTGTGACTACGGACGCCTCCCAGGTAGGGTGGGGGGGTCATTACCTGGACAGGTCGGTCCAAGGCACATGGCAGATCCAGGAAACGCATTTGCATATCAATGTCCTGGAGATGAGAGCGGTACTATTGGTACTCCAAGCTCTCCATCACGCTCTCCCACAGGGCCCGATTACTATCCTATCCGACAACATGTTGGTGGTGTGGTACATAAACAAGCAAGGTGGAACCAGGTCTTACCCACTATGCAGAGAAGCCATGAGACTTTGGCACTGGGCGGTAGCTACCAACCGCTTTCTAATGGCAACGCACATACCGGGAAGTCCAATGTGATTGCGGACAGATTAAGCAGGACCATTCTTTTACCCCACGAGTGGTCCTCAACCAGGGTATAGCTGCGAAAATCTTCGACAGATGGGGTCTTCCTTGCTGCGACCTGTTTGCCAGCCCTCACAATGCGAAATGCATAGAGTTCTTCACACTGTTTCCTTCTCAGGGACAGATTCCCAGGGACGCTCTGACTCACATTTGGTCCCCGGTCTTCTCTCGCCTTCCCTCCGTTCCCCCTCCTACCGAGGGTGATACAGAAGGCCATTTACATGGAGAGCAAGATGATTTTGATTGCCCCGCACTGGCCTCGTCAAGTTTGGTTTCCTTTCCTACAGAGGCATGCGATAGAAGGTCCATGTTTTCTGGATCCGGTGCCAGACCTGTTGACTCATCAGTCAGGACGGCTTCATCCGTCTCTCAGGTCCCTGAAGTTGGCAGCATGGTTACTCCACTTCCATCCTTAGTCCGAGACAATGCTTTTTCGCCGGACGTGGTCCACATACTGTCTTCTTCTCATAAACCTTCCACCATCAAACTTTATTCCAGTAAATGGAAAAGGTTTGCCTTCTGGGCTCAAGAACGGGTATAGATCCTCTCACTGCACCAGTATCGGAGGTTCTGAATTTTCTGGCCTCCCTTTTCAGTCGGGCCTCTTCAGTTTCTACCATTAAGGTTCAGTTAGCGATCTCTAATTTTCATGCTTCTTTGAACCTTCATTGATGTCTCACAAACTTTGTAAGGCTTTCCTTAAAGGGGCTTGGCTCCTTAGGCCTCCTTTATCTCATCCTGTCCCCCTTGGGATTTGAATATGGTTCTTGCTGCCCTAACTGCCCGTCCTTTCGAACCAGCTGCTACTTGTGATTTAAAATTTCTGTCTTGGAAAACGGCCTCTTTAGTAGCTATAACGTCTGCTAGGCGAGTTTCAGAACTTCAAGCTCTTTGTTCTGATCCTCCCTATTTGATTTTTCACAAGCATAGAGTTTCATTGAAATTAAACCCTGCATTTATACCAAAAGTGGCCTCCTCTTTCTGTATTCAACAAACTATAGAACTCCCTGTCTTTTTCCAGAATTCTCTAATAACGAATATACTTTGCATCAATTGACGACATAGACAACTGCTTTTATTTGAATAGAACCGCTCAAACGGAAATCAAATCAATTGTTTGTTTCCTTTGCAGTGAACAAATTGGGTCAACCAGTAACAAAAACCTCCATATCTAAATGGATTAAAGATTGTATCATTTTTATTTATTCACAGGCTAACAAAGACCTTCCCTTTCCAGTCAAGGCTCATTCTACCAGGGCAATGGCTACTTCCGTAGCTTTTCACTCCAAGTTATCAATAGATGATATTTGTGCTGCGGCAACCTGGACTTCTCCGCACACTTTCATTTCTCATTACAAATTGGATGTGGTTTCTCGAGGCAGAGCTTCCTTTGGTTCCACAGTTCTCAGGAGTGTGTTCCAATGAGCCACCCGGGATGTAGGTGCTAGGGACGCTGTCCCATCTGTTGTGAATGTAGGCGAGATAGGATCCCATTACATCTTTTAGTTATGTACTTACCATAACTTCGGATGTATGGGATCCATCTCGCCTACATTCATAAGTAATGTTGAAAAAACTGCTCGAAACCACCACGATATAATCCAAGTAGCATTTATTGTAGAAATAGAACAGGAACGAGCGCTTTCACACAAACAAGTTGTGCTTCATCAGGTTACATTCATAAGTACCCACCCTCCTTCCCCCTTCCATTCGGATTTAGAGGAGCTGTAGTCTCTTTTTTTCTTGGCGATCTTTCTTGAAGAACTTTAGTTGGTTATAGTGACTACTAGTTTTTCTGTGTTTGCATGGATGTATGAAAGCGAACAAACAAGATCTGGGGAAGCAGGTGTAGTGCATCCTGGGATAGGGAGTAGCCCAGCCAATGAGAGACTTCGTGCTAGTGTATTAGTTGCCGAGTCGGAGCCGATGGATCGGCTCCGAACCCATCTGTTGTGAATGTAGGCGAGATGGATCCCATACATCCGAAGTTATGGTAAGTACATAACTAAAAGTTTCAAGTCAGTAACCTCTCCCACAGGGGCAGGCAGGCTGATCAATGTTTTTCACTCCCACTGATCAACAGAGAGACTTGCCTTTAGCCCAAGCAAAAAATGACCTTACAGAATCTTACAAACAGTTCAAGAACAGCAAGCCTGTAACTGAACTTTTTTAAATCTCAGAAAAGTGGGAAAAAAGCAAGATTTTTTTTTTTTTTTCAGAGATAGCAGAGGTTCACAAGTATCAACAAGTTATAACAGTGCAGTAAATGACCCCACACAAGAGTGCTAGGCCAAAGACAGATAAAATGCAAGTTTTGAGAAAAAAACGATTTTAAAAATAAGTGCAAACAGGAAATTCAGTAAACAGTTCTAGGTTGTGCTCTAAATACAGTTACTAATGGAGAAATCAAATTTAACAAGCCAGAAAATGCTCAAAATAGGTGGCTATGCAGAAAAACTTAGCAAATAAACAGAGGAAAAATACTTAAAATCTCAAAAGTGGCTCCTTTCTTCTCTCAGTGTTTTCTCCTCTTGGTGGGTGCTTCACCAACAGCCAACAAGCCTGAAAAGACGCCAAAACCACGAGGCAACCAGGTTTTAAGAGAGGAAGATGAAGGAGTTTTGGAACTGACCCAAAATGGCCAATAAAACTACAGTTTCAAGTCAGTAACCACTCCCAGAGGGGCAGGCAGGCTGCTCAATGTATTTCAAAAAACCCTTCCCGCTCGCATTTGCGGCCAGCCGGAAATGATGTGAGCTCCCTCAGCTCAGTTCCGACTGGCTGGCAGTCCCGACAGCGTGGAAATTAAAAACAAAAGGGAAATAAATTGGAAATGAAGGGGTGCCACTCGGGAATCATGACACCCCTTCATTTGAACCCCAAAACTCGGTAAAAACCGAATAAATCGGTATGGTTGGAAGGTATGCTTCCCAGATGGCTTATCCTCAAACCAGAGAAACAAATTAATTTGACAACCTACTTCAAACAAGTGGCCACAAAAACCCTGCTATCTGCAAGACAAATACTGCAAGCCTTGGGGTTCATGGCCTCCTGCATTCTTCTAATTCCATATGCAAGACTGCATATGAGGAAACTACAGTGGTATCTAAAAAGCCTTTGGTGTCAACATTCTCAGGATCTAGAAACAATGATTCCTATCATACCTTGCCTACGCCTAGTCCTTTGGTGGGCAGAGGCCTGCCACCAAAAAAAAAAAGGACTACCTTTCACACCACCCCCTGCCGCCCAAACCCTGACAACGGACGCATCGGACTATGCATGGGGGGCTCACCTGGCAGGGAAGTGCATTCAGGGCAAATGTAACCCAAGTCAAATGCACCTGCATATCAGTCAAAAAGAAATGTTAGCTGTACAGAATGCTCTGACAGCCTTCAAGGACCACATTCTTCCAGGGCAACTAATGGTAAAGACAGACAACACGACTGTTACGTGGTACATAAGCAGGGGGGTACACATTCTTACCCCCTCTGCAGACTAGTCATGGCATTGTGGAACACAGCTTTCAGCTACCAAGTGCACCTACAAGCTCAATTCCTGCCAGGAAAATTAAAAACATTGGCAGACGGACTAAGCAGAAACCTCATGGACCCACACGAGTGGAAACTGGAACTAAGGATTTTCAACATGTTGACAAGCAAATGGGGGAGCCCAGATATAGACCTGTTTGCCTCTCCCCAGAACTACCAATTGGCAAATTTTGCACAAGGACTCCCCACAAACAAGCCTGGAAAGTGGGTGCTCTGTCCTTCAGCTGGAAAAACCTGTTGGTCTGTGCCTTCCCCCCTCTGCCTCTGCTCTCCAAAATACTGCTAAAAATCAAACAGGACAAACCAAGGATGATTTTGATTGCTCCAGACTGGCCGTGCCAACACTGGTTCCCCCTCCTGCGCAGTGTGTCACGGTTATCCCCATGGCACCTGCTTCAGACTCCTTCCCTGTTGTCTCAGCAGGAGAACCAGATTCTGCACCCTCAGCTTGTAACACTGAACTGTGCAGCCTGGCTAATTACATAATCTTTCTTTTACCATCCCTCAGTAAACCTGTGATGGATATCATTTTAGAAGCAAGGAGGCCTAGTACTAGAAAATCTTATGCTGAAAAATGGAAAAGATTCTGTGCCTGGAACCAATCTCAAGGGATGAGTACAGCAGCTCCCAATTTACCTCAGATTTTACAATACTTAACTGAGATGCTTCACAAGGGCCTGTCTTTTTCCTCCATTAAAATCCACACCTCAGCCATTTCAGCTCATTATAACATAGAACCCCTCCCCTCTTCTCTCATCCACTGCTCATGCAGTTCCTGAGAGGGGCCAAACATTTGAGACCACCCAGGAGAGCTCCAACCCCAGCCTGGGACCTTAACTTTGTTTTGGAGAAACTCACTCTATCTCCTTTCGAGCCAGCTGCTACTGCAGACTTAAAATTTCTTTCTTGGAAAACAGCTTTCCTTTTAGCAATCACTTCAGCTAGAAGGGTATCTGAATTACAGGCCCTTATGTGTATTTGATTTTTTGTTGAAGGTATATCATTGTACTTTTATATTTAATTGCTTCCCATTAGAGGGGCACCTGACATCTGGGCCAAGAAAAACTGATGTAATGGCATCGGCTGCATGTTTTATATACCCCTGATGACCTGACATCATGGAAGAAGGGACAGCAACCAGCACAGGACCCAAGACTTTGTTAATCAGGCCGACTGAGGGCTACCTGCAAGCAGATAACCCAAAGGTAATGACTGCAACAGTGAATACACTCGAACATCTACATTTATGGTAAGTGTGCACAACTGTACTTTACTGACACAGTAGTTGATCTTTTGTTCATAGGTTCATAGATGAGTACTAGGATAACTGCCCTTATGGACCATTTTAAGCCTAGCCAAACCTTGCACCTTGTGTCTGTGTGGTAAACACCTTAGCCATTATGCCAATCTCCCACCCCTTTTCAGAATGGAATAGCTTTAAGGAGAAGTCATTTTTATCCTGGAGAAGGTTTTCCTTGGCTGCTTTTCTCAGAATGCTTGCAGTCAATTGTCGCTGATGAGGCATACCTGCTGATGTGCAGTATATGGTAATGTTACCTCATTTTCAGAAAGGACTATAGGTTGAAAGAGGCACACGTGCTTGTTTTGAGCACTGTTTCTTTCTGGATGCTGTATTTTGTTTCTGCTTTGTCACCACTTTCTGAAATTCTTAAGTAGCGTGTTAGGATAAAATATTTTAATATATTTTCATATAAATCTACATCTTGCCAATCCACAGATCTCTATCCATTTCCTAAGACTTGGTGTCCAAGCAGTTTTCAGTGCATTACCTATGTAAGTGTCTAGTGACGCTGCTTACTGCCTAAATATTGTGGACCTTAATTTTGGTGTCCTCTTAGTACTAATTAGACTTGGCTGCATCTTTCAGTCCATTGTTTTAACACAGTAAGGGCCATTTGGCTGATGATGTGCTATGTGATTAAACCATGGCTTTCAATTTTTCCTCCCCAGTTTTTAATTTAAAGATGATGTTCTTGTCTAGTAAGTACTTAATGGAAGAAATGTGGGAAGTGTTTCCATAATGAATTTAAAATGTCATCATAATAGCATTTTAAACAAAGATAAAGTGAATTCTAAGAGGTCTTTCTTCTAGGATACTCTTGCAGCTATTTAACATAAGGAGTGTCATTTTCCACCATAGCTAACATACTTTTCAACATAGTACATGCAACCCCCTAGTGAGAATATTGTGTAATTCTCATATGTTAGTTCTGACATTATGGCATGTACAAATCTCTATAAAGTTACCTGTCATGCTGTCTTCAGTCTTTAATATTTTCGATTCAGTGGTCATTGCTTTTTATCTCTTTTTTTTTTGTGTAGTATGTTAATTGTCATTTTTTTTTTCTCGCTTGAGAGAAGTTTTGTATGTCCTGTCGCCACATGTTGTTGAGATTAATTCATCAGGTCCCATTTCATAGCACATCAGATACAGGACAGACATCAGATGAAAGCAGACCTCACATTAATGCCTGTTCTTGAGCTCTGTTAAAGTGGGAGGCAAAGGCATGTAGTACATAACTGGATGAAAAGCAATTCATCATTGGATATATACATTCTTCAGCAATAAAATTTACTTTGTGGAATATGGACTTATGATAGTCCACCCCCACACCCCACCCCCAGTCCGAAAGACGGCTGAACTTTAGGCTCCTATTTGATGGTAACTATATATGTTCATTGTGTTTCACTGTTGCAGTCATCACTGTAGGGTTCTTCCTGCTGGCAGGCAGCCCTCGGTCAGCCAGAATCCCAAAGCCTGGGTCCAGCGTCGGCTGTTTAGTCATGCTCCCTGACGTCAGAGCGCCAGGAGTACAAAGCTGCCAGCCGACGCCATGTTCCCCAGTCTTTCTTGCCGTGCGGTGAAAGCAGTTTGCAAGTGCCGGTCGGCTGACTCCTGACATGTTTTCGTGCTTCAGTCCGAAGACTTACTTCTTCTCAAAGCTAAGTACCTGTTGGGGAAACTTTTTTCTTGCTCCAGTCCGATGTCAGAAAAAGTTAATAATTGCATTTCTTGTGGGAAGCAAATACCTCATAAGGATTTCCATTCTTACTGTATTCCTTGTTTAGGCCCTGACCACGACGTAGCTAGTTGTCGGTTTTGTGCTAGAGTTAACCAACGTACGATTAAGCGGAGGTACGATTTTGCTTTTCACTGTTTTGGTAGGCGATTTAATTATAAAATGTTGTCGGACACGCTTCCAACTACCGGAGTTCACAAACGACGCAAGGATAAGGACAGGCCTCCGAGGTCCAAATCAGACGACGTTACACAACCAGAGCCAGCTTCAGGTTCGACCGTCGTCAGTGAGGCGCTTTCGCAGCCCCTGTCGTCGGCCATTTTAGAATCGATAGCCGAAACGGACTCCCACGAGGAGCCAACTAGGCCTTTGAGCACTCCAGCTGCAGGACCTTCAGACAATGCTCCCTCGGATGGGTCCGGAGCCGCTGTGCAGGTACCGGCTTTCGAGGGGGTTTTCAGGCCTACACATCTTCTGATAAAGGCAAAACCCAGGACAAAGACTCCTTCTAAATCTAAGACACCAGCCCAGGCCTCTTCTGATCCGGGACCCAAATCACAGAAACAGTTACTTAAAATGGCGGAGGACTTGCTCACCATGATTAGGGGTTCACATCCCCCTCCAGACAAAAGGCCAAGGCAAGAGTTGGAATATGATTCTTCTGATCAGGCATCTATTTCTTCAGTGTCTTCCTCTGAACAGGAATATTCTTTCCCTCCTTATGAGGACTCTGATGCTGAGGAATCTATTCCTTCAGCTTCTCCCCCTGAGGATTTTTCTTTTGGGGAAACTTTACATGACATGAGGGAACAATTTTCACTGGGAGGGACAGGAGTACTTGGAATCTAAGAGAAGGCTCAGGGATTTCCTTCTTCTTCCCCAACATAGACCCCCTGGCTATTCCTCCTATTTTGGATATTGTGGATGATGCTTTTTCTGAGGCTAATTTAACTCCTGACTCCTTTCCTCCAGCTCCTGCTAAGCTCGACAGATATTACAGGGTTCCTGACTCCAACCAGTTCCTTTACAAAAATCCAACTGCTGATCCAGAAACCATTTCTCAGGGTCCTAAGGGGGTTAAGGCTGCCTCTGCTAAAAATCCTATTCCGACAGATAAGGATTCCAGAGCTCTGGAGAGATGGGGCAAAAAAGTGTATACTTCTGCTACTTTATCGATTAGGGCTTTAAGTTGACAATTTCATATGCTAAAATATCAGCAATTTCTACTGTCTGTTATGAAAAAAAAGTAAGGCACCATTTCTGCATGTGCAGATAATAAGGAATTACATGATTTGATGCATGCTACTGAACAAGTGGGGAAGCATGGTTTACACTGTGGTTTTGATGCCTTGGAGGCTTCTTGCAGGGCGGCTGCCTCTGGCACAGTCATTAGAAGACATGCTTGGTTAAAGGAACAAAACTTACCTGATCAAGTGAAAGCAAAGTTACTGGATGCTCCTGTTCAGCATAATGATGTTCTTCGTCTTCCATTGCTGCAGTCCTTACTATTGGGTATAGTCCGCATCCAGTCGGCCCGAATACCAGAGTATAGGCTGGCGTCGGTCAGGCGCATTAGACTGACGCCAGTACGTCAGGGTACTACGCATGACCGGCGCCATATCCTCAGTCTTTTTTGGCGTGATCCGATGCAGAAGCAGTTTGTGCAGGTTGGCGTTCTGAAATATTTCAAACCGGAGTTTCAGACCGAATCAGAGTTGGCTAAGTACCCGTTGGGGAACATTTTGGTTTTTCTTGCCTCAGTATTTAACCGGATGTCAGAAAAGTGAATAACTGTATTTCTTGTGGGAAACAAATACCTCATAGGGATTACCATACATTATGTATACCTTGTTTAGGCGTTGTTGGTTGCCGCTCTTGTGCTAAGTTTAACAAACGCACTATTAAGAGGAGGTTAGACTGTGCCAGATTAGTGTTTGGGAAGCGTAATTATTAAATGCCGCCGGATGCTCCATCCAAGAAGCGCAAGGACAAAACAGCGAAGCCTAGGGTTGATGAACCGCAGTCCCGGACGTCGGTTCTTTAGATGGCTCAGTGGAGCCAGAGGTTTTGCCAGGAGTTTCTATAGAGTCTCAGGCAGAAACTTTACTGTTACAGGATGCCCTCTCAGGAGGCAGGCCAGGCTGAGGGGCTTCTCAGGTAACTATTCTTCCCTCTCTTCCCAAAGTAGTTAGAGCCTCTCCTTCTGTTGCCAAAACTTCTTTTAGAGGTAGGCCAACTTCAGCTTCAGTAGGGCTTCTCCTAGCCTTCGGGTTCTGTGCCTAAGAAACATATGCTTAAAATGGCAGAAGATTTGATTACTATGATTAGAGGTTCTATGGGCCCTCCTGATAAGAGACCTAGAGTGGAACCAGAGTTTGACAGTTTTGAACAGGGTTCAGGGGCTTCTGAATCTTCTGGGAAAGATTTCCAGGAGTATCCTCATTATTCTGATTCTGATGTGGATGATGCCACTCCTTGGCTTCTCCTCCTGAGGATTTTTCATTTTCAGAGACTCTGCATTCCATGAGGGAGCACTTTAAATGGGAATGCCAGGATTACTCTGATTCCAGGAAGAGGCTTAGGGAATTCTTGTTTTTACCCCAGCATAGGCCCTTAGCTATACCTCCTGTGTTGAATGTGGTGGAAGATGTTTTTGCAGAGGCTTCCCTGAACCCTGATTCTTTGCCTCCTGCTCCTGTTAAACCTGATAGGTACTATAGGGTGCCCGAAGCTCATAAGTATTTGTTTAAGAGTCCTAGGGCGGACCCAGAAACTGTTTCTCAGGGGCCTAAAGGTGTTAAGGCCTCTGTGGTTATAAATCCTGTTCCCACTGACAAAGAGGCAAGGGCGTTAGATAGGTGGGGTAAGAAAGTGTATACTTCTTCCACTCTAGCCATGAGAGCGTTGAATTGTCAGTTTCACATGCTGAAATATCAAAATTATCTCCTTTCACAATTGAAATCTAAGGTGGATGCTTTGGAAGGTATTGATTGTAAAGACTTGCTGGATTTAGTTTATGTGTCTGAACAAGTGGGCAAGCATTCTTTGCAATGTGGTTTTGATGCTGTGCAGGCCTCAGGGTGGCTGCCACTAGTTCTGTTCTAGGCATGCCTGGTTGAGGGATCAAAATTTGGCTGAGCATGTTAAGACAAGGATTTTGGATGCTCCTTTACAGTCTGATGTGTTGTTTGGTTCACCTGTGGAAGCAGTTTTAAAGAAAATGGAGGACAAAGCTAAGTCTATGCAAACTGTTAAAGAGTTTTTGCAGGTACAGCCACGAAGTTTAGTAGAAATTGGCCTGCTAAGGGGTGGACATATCCTGCTTATGATTCCCAGTCTAGGGGTAGGTCTAGACGTGGTAGGGGCAGGGCTCAAGGTTCTTTTAGGCCTAGAACAGGAGTTCACCTGCTCAGACTTCTGGTGAGGGCAGGGGTCAGTCCTTTCGTAAACAGACCCAATGACCTGCCTTTTCAACTGCCAGTAGATTCTCGTCTGGCAGCTCCTTTGGAAGGACAACTGTCTCTTTTCAAAGGAAATTGGGATTTAATTACTCAAGACAGATGGGTGTTGGACATCATTCTACCAGTCCCTGTGTCAGAAAGGGGCCTAGGATTTTATTCTCGCATGTTCCTAGTACCAGAGAAGGGGAACACGTGGAGACTGCTTTTGGATTTATCTCTCCTCAACACTTATCTGGACATTCCCAAGTTCAAGATGTTGACGTTACAACAGCTTTTACCTGCTGGGCAAAGATCACTGGATGGTAACTTTAGATCTCAAGGACGCTTACCTTCATGTGCATATCAGGCTAAGTTACAGGAAGTATCTGCGTTTCAAGCTGGAGATTCTCATTATCAGTTCTCTGCATTGCCCTTTGGCTTATCTACTGCCCAGAGTATTCACAAAGGTTCTGGCTCCAGTGATAGCTTACTTCAGGCTACAAGGACTTCAAATCTATCCTTATTTAGGCGACTGCCTGATTCTGGCTCAAGAAAAGGAAGACCTTCTACAGCATCTGGAATATCTTATAGCAGTGCTAAGATGCCTAGGGTATTCTGTGAACGAAATAAAGTCCAGTCTAGTACCCTCTCAAGACATGTGCTTTCTGGGTGTGAGACTGAATACAGCAGCCCAGATGGCCTTTTAACCCCGGACAAACAAAAGAGTCTGTCACTTTACTTCCATCAACTATGTCATCAGTCCGTGCTGACTGCAGAGACAGTCCTTCAAGCATTAGGGTTCATGGCATCTTGTATTCTGGTGCTTCCCAATGCCAAACTGCATATGAGGAAGTTACAATGGTATCTCAAAATGTATGGACACAGCACTGCCAGGATTTAGACACTGTCATTCAAATAATACCTTGCCTTCAAAGAGTATTTTTGTGGTGGGCTCAGGAATGTCACCTAAACAAGGGACTCTCTGTGACCCGCCAGAGGCGAGTCAGATTTTACCGACAGGTGCCTCAGACATTGCTTGGGGAGCTCATCTAAATGTAAAGTGGATACAAGACAAGTGGCCTGCCAGACTACAGCATCTCCATATCAACATAAAGGAGATGTTAGCAGTCCAGTTCGCATTGCTGGCTTTCAAGGAGTTACTTCTTCCAGGGCAGGTGTTGATTCTAACAGACAACACAACTGTCATGTGGTACTTCAACAAACAAGGGGAACACATTCTTATCCTCTATGCAGGCATGCAATGATTTTATGGGAGACTGCCACGCTTGCACCTAACTTTTCAGGCAAGGTTTCTGCCAGGAGCACAGAACTCCTTAGCAGATGTGTTAAGCAGACAAATCATGGATCCCCACAAGTGGAAACTGGATCTTCATGTATTTCAGAAATTGACAGTGTCATGGGGAACTCCAGACATAGATCTGTTCGCTTCTCCACTAAACCACCAGCTGCCACAGTTTTGCACTAAGGGTTTCATCACACAGCTTGGAAAGTGGATGCTCTGTCTTTCAGTTGGACAAACCTTCATCTGTATGCCTTTCCACCTCTGCCTCTTCTTCCAAAGGTACTGTTAAAGGTCAGACAGGACAGGCCAAGGATGATTTTGATAGCTCCAGATTGGCCTCGCAACACTGGTACCCTCTACTACGGAGTCTGGTAAAGAAGCCTCCATGGCCTTAACCTTTGATTCCACATCTGTTATCCCAGCAGGACGGTCATCTGCTCAATGTCAAGCTTCACTCTCTTCCTCTGACAGCCTGGCATATTCTGTGTTGAAACACAGCAGGTCTCAACTTCCTCAACAAGTTTTAAATGTGATTATGGAAGCTAGAAGACCTAGTACAAGGAAAGTGTACGAGCAAAATGGAAGAGATTTTTATTTTGGAGTAAAGCAAAGAATTTGGAGATTTCTGAGCCTAATTTGAGTGTGGCTCTTCAATATCTTACTGAGTTACTGGACAAGGGTCTGTCCTTCTCTTCCATCAAGATTCATGCTGCAGCAATCTCAGCTCACTATGATTGTGACCCACCATTGTTTTCGCATCCTTTATTCAAGCAGTTTCTTAGAGGGCTAAGCATATAAGACCCCACGAGAGCTCCTACTCCTGCTTGGGATCTCAATTTTGTGTTGGAAAAACTTACTCTACAACCTTTTGAGCGGCTACTGCTGAATTGAAATATTTGTCATGGAAGACTGCTTTTTTGTTGGCTATTACTTCTGCAAGAAGGGTGTCTGAGTTGCAGGCCCTTATGGCAGTCGAGCCCTTTTGATTTTCCATAAAGATAGGGTATCATTACGCACTAATCCTTCCTTTATGCCTAAGGTGGTTTCTAGTGTGGCTTTAAACCAGACTATTCATTTGCCTACCTTTATGCAGACCCCCAAAATAAAGGGGAAAAGATTTTGCATACTTTAGATGTACACAGGCAATTCGTTATTACTTAAGCAGGACTAAGGATTTTAGGCAGTCTCAGCAGTTGTTTGTTTCTTTTGCTTTGAGTTCGCAGGGCAAGCCTGTGTCAAAACAAACTATTTCTAGGTGGATTGGCTTTTGCATTGCATTTTGTTATTCCCATCATGGCAAGGAGGTTCCAGCTGGGATTAGGCCTCATTCCACTAGGGCTACTGCCACTTCAACAGCATTTCTACGGGATAGTGGCAACTAAGGATATTTTGGAAGCAGCTACTTGGAGTTCAGTGCATACTTTCTCTAAGCATTATCACCTTCCTATCTACTCTAAGTCTAGGGCTGGTTTTGCCACAGCTGTTTTGCAAGGCATGTTGTCAGCTCCTGCTTCTTTATGATTTGCCAGCCTCCCTTACCTCTGCTTTGGGATTCTACCCAATAGTAAGGACTGCAGCAATGGAAGACGAAGAACATAGTACAGTTTTGTACCTACCATAAATGTAGATGTTCGAGGATTCCATTGCTGCAGTCCAATTCCCTCCTTCCCTCTGTGTTTAGGGGTGGTTGTGTAGGTGATTTACCTGCTTATATTTTTGTATATATTGTTCATGTTTTGGTGCAGGTATTTTGGGCCTTGTCTTTTTAGGGTCTTCTGACATCTGGGGCAAGAAAAGACTGAGGATATGACGCCGGTCATGCGAGTACCCTGACACTTTGACGTCAGTCTCTAATCGCCCTGACCGACGCCAGCCTTATACTCTGGTATTCGACTGGATGGACTATACCCAATAGTAAGGACTGCAGCAATGGAATCCTCGAACATCTACATTTATGGTAGGTACAAAACTGTACTTTTTGTTTGGGCCTAAGGCTGAAGAGGTGATAAAGAAAATGGAGGATAAGGCAAAATCCATGCAGACAGTTAAGGATTTCTTACAAGTTCAGCCCCCTAGATTTAGCAGAAATTGGCCAACAAAAAATTGGTCTTTTCCCAGCTCAGACAGGTTTCAGAGGGGTAGATATATGCGCACCAGAGGGAGGCTTCAACACAGGCCTCTTACAGACCTAGACAATGGAGTGCTTCTACCCCCAGGGGTGGAGAGGACAGACCTCAGTCATTTAGAAAACAGGCTCAATGACTCCCCTGCATGGCTCCAGGAACTTCTCTCCTGGATGCCCCTCTAGGAGGAAAACTTTCTCTTTTTCAACAAAATTGGACTTACCTAACCCAAGACAAGTGGGTTCTGGATGTAATTTCAAGAGGTTACAAATTCCACTTTCATACCTTACCAAGACCAAACGGATGGCCAGACCTACCAAAACACCAATGGTCCGAGGCATTAAACCAGGTGGGATCCCTCATGACCACGAGGGCCATAGAACTGGTTCCACAGTCAGAGACGGGCCAGGGCTTTTACTCAAGGCTCTTTCTAGTTCCCAGAAAGCAAAACTCATGGAGACCCATCCTGGATCTGTCAGTCTTAAATACTTTCCTGGAGATACCAAAGTTCAAAATGCTTACTCTGCAGAAGCTCCTGCCAGTGTTGAGCAAAAATGCATGGATGGTGACATTGGATTTAAAGGAGGCTTACCTTCACATCCCTGTCAGACAGGAGTGTAGAAAATACCTCCGATTCAAGGCCGGCTCGAAACATTACCAATTCTCTGCGCTGCCCTTTGGCTTGTCTACTGCGCTGAGGGTCTTCACCAAGTGCTTGGCACCAGTAGTAGCTTATTGCAGACTCTAGGGTATTCAGATTTACCCTTATCTGGACAACTGCCTTATTCAAGCAGACAGCAAGGATGTTTTGCTCCAGCACCTGCTATTTGTTCAAAATCTTCTCAAGTACCTGGGATTCACTGTAAACATAAAAAAGACAAATTTGACCCCCTCACAACAGATAACCTTTATGGGTGCTCTTTTAAACACAACAACCCAGATGGCATTCCTGACATCCGAAAAACAACTACAGCTGGCTTCCACTTTCAAAATCTTGGCTTCTATGACTCCGCTAACTGCAAGGAAATTCCTGCAGGCTTTGGGTTACATGGCCTCCTGCATCCTTCTCATACCAAATGCAAGACTTCATATGAGAAAAATACGATAGTACCTAAAAAGTGTATGGTCCTAGCATTGCCACAGTCTAGACACACAGATTGCTGTCTTGCCGTGTCTACAAAAGGAATTCCATTGGTTGTCCATGGCATGTCTTCACAGCAAAGGCAAAGCCTTTAGTCTATCTCCAGCCAGCCAAGTGTTAACCACGGACGCCTTGGATTACGCATGGGGAGCCCACTTGCAGGGAAAGGGCCTGCAAGGTTTTTGGACAGAGAATCAGAAGCACCTACATATCAATTTAAAAGAGATGTTAGCTGTTCAGAATGCCCTCTTGGCTTTCAGGGATCTTCTACACCAGGACAACTACTGATACGAACAGACAACACCACAGTTATGTGGTACATAAACAAGCAGGGGGGCTCACATTCCTACCCCCTTTGCAGACTAGCCATGACTCTATGGAACACAGCACTAGCTTGCAAAGTGGATCTACAAGCTCAGTTCCTGCCAGGGAAACAAAACACTTTGGCAGACAACCTGAGCAGGAACCTGTCAGACCCACATGAATGGATGCTAGACACCCACATATTCAAGACGATTACAGAAGCCTGGGGCTGCCTGGACATAGATCTATTTGCATCCCCCCTCAACCACCAGTTACAGATTTTTTGCACAAGGACTTTTCACAGACTAGCATGGAAAGTGGATGCACTATCATTCAGTTGGAAAAACCTCAAGGGGTATGCCTTTCCACCACTACCTCTTCTACCACGGGTGTTATTAAAGATCAAGCAGGACAAGCCCAAGATGATGATTCTACTGGCCCCAAATTGGCCTCGTCAATTCTGGTACTCAACACTGAAGAATCTATCTCAGGAACCACCTTGGATTTTGCCTCAGATTCCCAATCTATTGTCCCAACACCAGGGCCAGGTTCTGCACTCTCATGTCGAAACTCTCAGACTGACAGCCTGGCGAATTCAGGATCTATGGTTAATCCTCCCCTTCCCAAAAAGGTCATGGATGTCATCTTAGAAGCCAGACGGCCTAGCACTAGAAAATCTTATGCAGGCAAATGGAAGAGATTTTGCACCTGGATGCATGCTCAGGATTCGGATGCTCTCATTCCTAATATCCCACTGATTCTGCTTTACCTGACAGACATGCTACATAAGGGTTTATCCTTCTCCTCCATAAAAATTCATGCCACGGCTATCTCTGCACATTACAGCACAGACCCTCCACTCTTTTCACATCCACTCCTGAAACAATATCTATGAGGAGCAAAGAATTTAAGGCCCCCTTGGACACCACCCATACCTGCCTGGGACCTCAACTATGTTCTGGAAAAACTCACTCTGCCTCCTTTTGTTCCTGCTGCCACAACTTATATTAAATATTTATCATGGAAGACAGCTATCCTACTGGCTTTGACTTCAGCCAGGAGAGTCTCGGAGTTACATGCACTCATGGCTGTGGAACCTTACCTTATTTTTCACCAAGATAGGGTGTCTTTAAGGACTAATCCTACTTTCATACCTAAAGTAGTTTCCAAAGTGGCTTTAAATCAAACTATTAACCTGCCAACTTTTTTCACTAATCCACAAAATAAGGGGGAAAGGATCTTCCTTGGATGTACACAGACAACTTCGTTTTTACCTGGACAGAACCAAGGATATCAGGAAAACAGAGCAACTGTTTGTTTCTTATGCAACAAGCTCCCAAGGAAAAGCCATTTCAAAACAGACCATTTCTAAATAGATTGCACATGGAATCAGATTCTGTTACTCTCATCATGGAAAGCAAATCCCAGGAAAAATTAGGACTCACTCTACCAGGGCTGCTGCTACTTCAGCTGCCTTTCTCAAGGGAGTACCTACCAAAGACATTTTGGAAGCTGCAACCTGGAGTTCAGTGCATACTTTCTCTAAGCACTATAATCTCCCTCTTTACTCTAAGTCTAGGGCAGGCTTTGCTTCTGCAGTCTTGCAGGGCCTTCTAGCCGCTCCCTCTTCTCTATAACCTCCACCCCTTATCTCAGCTGTGAGATTCAACCCTACAGTGATGACTGCAACAGTGAAACACAATGAACATAGTACAGCTGTGTACACTTGCCATAAATGTAGATGTTCGAGTGTCTTCACTGTTGCAGTCTGGGTTACCCTCCCTCCTGTCCCCTCTTATACTTTCACTAGTGTGCTTACCCACTTCACCTTTCTTCTGAGGTGTATTTGCTACAGGCTATGGGGATTGTGGTATGTTATTTTTTGGTTTTTACTATTGGCCTTCATTTTTAGGCACCTGACATCTGGGGCAAGAAAAACTGGAGAACATGGCGTCGGCTGGCAGCTTTGTACTCCTGGTGCTCTGACGTCAGAGAACATGACTGAACAGCTGACGCTGGACCCAGACTTTGGGATTCTGGCCGACCGAGGGCTGCCTGCCGGCAGGAAGAACCCTACAGTGATGACTGCAACAGTGAAGACACTCGAACATCTTCATTTATGGTAAGTGTACATAACTGTACTGTATCCCTAGGTAGGGATCCGGTGTATCTTACAACAAGCCTTTGTTTCCACTCAAAACCACTGTCAGAATTATCTTTATATACATCTGACTTCTAGTGGTGGAGAGTCCATTGCATACTACTGCTTTACCAGCTCCATAGTTTTAGCTGAGGAGAATGCTTAAAGTTATGGAGATTGAACAACCAGTCATTGTGGGAAGGGGAGTAGTTGCTGTAACAGTAAGCCATTACTTTTTGGGGGTTCTTTTGTTAGAATTTGGTCCTAATATTTTATTTCTCCAATGCTGATGTCCTGCAAAGGAATTATTGGTTTCCTGCACAAGAAGGAACTTAACCAAGTGGTGCAAGGCGCCCATAAAAGGAAGCGTTAGCGCATCCTTGATACCGAGAATTGGTTGGTGATTTGGCTATGTTTCTGAAGAAACCTTTATGCCTTCATTGCATCACGTAATTATAAACCTGTCATGTTCCTCCATTGTTGAAAAGTCCTGGTATGTCCCTCTGAAATCCCAGGCTTCGGCTATATGAAAGTATTTTTCTGTATTACTGTTACTGCCTATGTGAGTCTCTCCCTTGTCTCAAACAATTTCTATTACTGTCTTTGTCATCTAATTGATCTGTCACCTAAAGCTTTCTTAGGCTGCCATAGCCTCTCCCCTTTTTCCATGATTTTCAACATCTAAGGACCCTTCTTCATATCTCTTTATCTGCTTGTTGCAGTTGCTAGTTTTTTTGCCATTGATTTTGCTTGTTGACTCATATGAGTAGTTGCAAGATTTTTAGCATCGCACTGATTGGGTTGTTCCTTTTATTCTTCTCTGAGAATTGTTTTTAGTGAAGCAGCTGTAGTCTGGTTCTCTCCCTTACCCTCCATGATGTGCCGACATTTTGTTTTTTCTTTCGTTTAGTTAAGGGTAATTTATTTTTTAGTAGGATGGATAAGAAGCATAACTCTTAGTACTCAAAGAAGTGGAAATGGGTGAAAGTTCTAACCCAAGATAAACATACCAGAGGCATTACATGTTTATGGGGAGAGATAATCTCAGAGGAATGCTCAGTGTGTGCCAACTTCAAGCCCTCAGTATTGAAGGACAGAAAGAATAGATCGGAGTTGGATAATCTCTGGACTATCCCTGCTACCAAGTCCTCTGCTAGGGCTTCCCCCTCCACCTCCAAAGATCTTTGCTGGGACTGCCTTAAGAAAAAGTCAGATGAAGTTAGAGGTGTTGTCCATGTGGTTAACAAATTAAAATCTCTTTTGACAGTCTACAAGATCTGCAGATTGGCTTGCTCCCTTATCCCCATCTCCCGTTTACTACCAGTGACCCAATAAGCTTGAGGGTTCTTGTCCCAGTCGATGAATAGATAGGTAAGTTGGAAGAAGAAAGGGGACTCACTGAGTTGATGCTGTGAACAAAAAAAAAGTAAAAACAATTTTGCTGCAGTTTTTAAACTTTTTGCATTTAGGGATCATAGAATATTAATAGGCTAACATCTCTAGAGCATTTTTAAGCCTAGCTATTCATGTCCTAATTTTGCCAATTATTGTTGTCCAAAGATTAGAACAGTTTGTTATATACCCATGCCCTAGGGCATCTACAAGATGCCCCTGTCTATAAGGGATATATTTGACAAGCCAGGAGTGAATTTATGATTTCCTGTCCATTAGTCTAAATTGCATTTGAATAGGATTACAGAAGAGCTTTGCTTCACATGAATCTTTTAGACATTTAAGTTGTACTAAGTGTGAGAGTAGAAATTATAGTATTATGGTAAATGAGAAATTAATTACTGATAATGGGACTTGGCCATTATGTTTATAAATGTTATGGTCAGTATCTCCAATAATAATTATGATTGTGATAATATGGAATTTGATTTATGGGAGGACTGCCCAGAATTATTTAATAATGTTGAGAAAGTATTTGAGAACGTTCAGTCTACTACTGGAGCAGGTCCTGATGAATTAAATGAACTTTTTTTTTTTAAATCTATTGTTGGGTGTAAACTCCTCTGTCTTCAGATCATTTTCAAACATCATTAGAGTGGGTACTTTTCTAGTGTTATGGAAAGAAGCTTTGGTTGTAAATGTAACCAAGGGAGGTGATTTAACTATGAATGAGAATTAGAAACCAATTGGTTTGACTAATGTCTTGTGTAAAAGATTTGAGAGAGTAATATCAGAATATTTAACTGAATCATTACGTAGTAAGGATTATTCCCATCATGGTTTTGTTCAGGCTTACTCTTGTTTAACGAATTTAATTTTTACTAGCCCCTTATCGAATGTTTAGATCTGGATTACCAGTTGTTGTGGTCTGTCTTGATATGGCTAGGGTCTTTGTTACTATGCTTCATTATAGAGCTGTCACATTATTAATAGAGAGTGGTATTAATCTTTATGTAGTGAGATGGCTTAAAAACTGATTAAGTAACAGATTGTGTAGGATAAAAATTGGTGAATGTTTAGGGTAAAAAAGCTTAGTAATGTCTTCCCTCAAGGGTTTGTGTCGGGGCTGGTTTTTTTTGGGAATTTTTATGGCAGGTTTTCCAGATTCAGAATAAAACATGGTTATATAAATATGCTGATGATTCAAATGTGGCATCAATGGTAATGTGTGTACATACTAATATTATAGATTACAAGGACATTTAGCTATATTTTTATGGTCCATTTCGAATGGTATGAAATGTTATATTAAAACAGTGTGAGAGGTGCATTTTGGAGATGGTAACAACTGTTAGCCATATGTTATAAATGATTGCTGAAAAGGTGTGGTTGATAGTGTACATGACTTGACTTGACTCTGTTATAAAGATTGACAAAAGTTTAAATTTTGAAGGGCATCTTTTGGAGATTGTTAAAAGATTTTATTCTGAGCTTAAAAATATACTTAGAACCATAGTAAGTAGAAAGAAGGAAGTATTGATGTTCTTCCTGTTTCACTGATGTCCTTCAAGAATGCAACTGCAGTCATAACATATGGGTTGTCCTGCCTCAGGCAGCCCTCGGTCGGCCAGATTCCAAAGTCTGGGTCCGACGTCGGCTGATGTCGCATTTCTCTCCGACGTCAGAGCGGCTGGAGTACATAAGCATCAGCCGATGCCATTTTCTTCAGTCTTTCTTGCCGGTGCCCAAGCAGAAGCAGTTTGCAAGTGCTGGTTGGTCATCTCCTGTATTCTTCGATTCGAAGTCATCAAAAGCTAAGTACCCGTTGGGGACCTTTTCTTGCCTCAGCCGATGTCAGAAATCACTGTAAAGTCTAACAAGTGTCTTTCTTCTGGTAAACAAATACCTCATAAGGATTTCCACTCTTACTGTCTTCCTTGCCTTGGCCCAGACCACGACATCTCGGCCTGTGTAGCCTGTGCTCGCTTCAACAAGCGCACTCTCAGGCGCCGGGCGGAGTTCGCTGAAGATTTTTTCGGCGAAAAATTTGCTTATACAATGCCATCGGAACTTCCGACATCGCAAACTCCCAAGAAACGAAAAGACCGGGACCGACATCCTCGCCCGCCTACCACCGACTCCACGCCAAAACCTACCGCGAGTGCTCCGGTTCCCCCTGAGACGGTTATTCCACCGCTCCGAACCGAAGACACTGCATTACCGAAAACTCCGATTCGGGATATCACCCCGACGCCAGTTATTGATTTTCCTCCGGATACCGAAACTGAGGAAATGCCCGAGACCATTGCTGTAGATAAGGTCACTCCTTCACGTGGAGCTGCCAGGCCTCCTATGGCCATGTCTATTAAGGCCTACACTAGGGCTAAGGCAGCCAGCAAGACCAAGCATCTTACTGCTAAAGCCTTACCTCAGCCTACTCCAGAGACACAAATCATGACTGTGGCTGCTGACTTAATTTCTATGATTAGAGGTTCACAGGCCCATCCTGAGAGAGGATCCCAGCCTCCTTCTGATAAAAGGCCCCGGGTTGAACCCTCTGACCCTATTCCTTCAGATGAAGATTCTGAGGACTCTGTCCACTCAGATGGCCAGGAAGAGCTCTTCCAGACCTATGAGGACTCGGATGCAGAGGATTCCATCCTCGGCCTCCCTCCTGAGGATATTTCTTTTGGGGAAGTTCTGCATACCATGAGGGAACATTTCAAGTGGCAAGGCCAGGAATATTCTGATTCCAGAAAGCCTTGAACTTTACTTAAAAGCCCCAGCACAGGCCCTTAGCTATTCCTCCTGTGCTTGATGTTTTGGATGATTTATATTCTGACTCTAGTGTTACCCCTGATTCTCTTCCTCCTGCTCCAGCCAAGCCAGGCAGGTATTACAGGGTCCCAGAAACACATTCCCATTTATTCAGGGCCCATACTGCTGATTTGGAAACTATTTCTCAGGGACCTAAAGGTGTTTCAGCTTCCACCTCTAAAAATCCTTTGCCCTCCAACAGGGAAGCTAGGTCATTAGAGAGATGGGGTAAAAAGGTTTACACCTCCACTACTTTATCTATGAGAGCTTTGAATTGCCTTTTTCATATGTTACAATATCAGGATTTCCTGTTAGAAGATTTACAGAAAACATTGGCCTCTCCTGATCCTTTAGACAGGAAGTCTTTGCAGGAAGCTGTACATAACTCTCAGCAAGTAAGCAATCACTTCCTGCAGTGTGGATATGATGCACTGGAAGCTTCATGTAGGGCAGCTATGACAGGGGCAGTCATTCGTAGACATGCATGGTTAAAAGATCAACCTCTACCAGATCATGTAAAGGCAAAATTTCTGGATGCACCTTTGGAAAAGAACAAGCTTTTTGGTACTAATGCTAAGGATGTGTTAAAGTCCATCGAGGAAAAAGCAAAATCAGTTCAGACGGTGAAAGATTTCCTCCAGGTTCAACCCTCCAGATTCAGTAGGAATTGGCCTTCAAAAAACTGGTCCTTTCCTAATCCTGAAAAATTTCAAAGGGGTAAAAACAGACGTGGCCGAGGAAGAGGACAATACAGAGGTCCTTACAGGGGACGACAATGGCAGCCAGCAAACCAAAGAAGTGTCACAGGGGTTTCACCTGCCCCACAGCCACAATCTCAATGACTTTCCTCTACTGCCGCCTACCAGGGAACAAATAGAAGCTCCCTTGGCGGAAATTATCTCTGTTTACAGACAATTGGCACAGATTGACAAAGGACAAATGGATTTTGGACATTATACACCGAGGTTACAGGTTCCATTTTCATACCTTACCAAGAAAACAAGGCATGCCAAACCTACCACAAAACCAGAGGGCAGAGGCTATCAAGCAAATCTCTCTGCTGACTCGGATGAACGCAATAGAAAGAGTTCCACAACAAGAACAAGGCCAGGGGTTTTACTCAAGACTGTTCCTTGTTCCAAGAAAAGAATCTCAATGGAGACCAATACTGGATTTGTCCGCATTAAACACCTTTCTCATAGTACCAAAGTTCAAAATGCTGACTCTACAGCAACTCCTTCCCATGCTGGGCAAGGGGTCTTGGCTGATTACTCTGGACCTCAAGAAGGCATACCTGCATGTCCCTATCAGACACAGCTGCAGAAGATACCTCAGATTTCTTGCAGGGCCAGAGCATTATCAATTCTCAGCATTGCCATTTGGCTTATCTGCTGCGCCCAAAGTATTCACAAAATGCCTGGCTTCAGTAATTGCTCATTGCAGGCTCCAGGGGATCCAAATTTACCTGTACCTGGACGACTGCCTCATACAAGAGGACGACAAATTGATGTTGACAAAAAACTTGGACTATGTCATACGATTACTTCAAGCTCTGGGATACACAGTCAACTTCCAAAAGTCAAGACTTCAGCCATCCCAGCAAATAATCTTCTTAGGAGCCAAATTAGACACAGCCTCTCAAATGGCTTACCTAACAGAAGACAAGCAAGAGAAGTTAACTCATTATTTCAAAGGTTTGGCAAAACTTACCCAGATGACTGCAAGGAGATTCCTACAGGCCCTGGGTTACATGGCATCCTGCATTCTCCTGGTTCCATTAGCAAGACTACACATGAGAAAGCTTCAATGGTACCTAAAAGCCTATGGTCTCAGCACAGCAACAACTTAGAGACAACCATACCGCTCATTCCATGCCTACAAAAGGAATTCCTATGGTGGGCCTCGGTAAGCCAGGCAAACACAGGTATGTCAGTCAAAAAACCACAGATAACACAGACCATGACCACAGACGCCTCAGACCTTGGATGGGGGGCGCACATGGAAGGCAGGTGTATACAAGGACAATGGTCTCCAAAGGAAACACATCTGCATATAAACCAAAAGGAAATGCTGGCAGTAATGCATGCCATCGAGGCCTTTCAACGCCAACTTCAGCAAGGCCATTTACTGATACGGACAGACAACACCTAAGTGATGTGGTATATAAACAAGCAAGGGGGCACCCATTCTTACCCCCTTTGCAGACTGACAATGCATCTTTGGGAAAAATCACTGAGCCTAAACATTCAGTTACAATCCCAGTTTGTTCCAGGCAAAGACAATGTGCTGGCGGACAGCCTAAGCAGGAATTTCACAGATCCACACGAGTGGAGGTTACATCCGAAGATCTTCACACAGCTCACTTCGACATGGGGCAGGCCAGAAGTAGACCTATTTGCCTCTCACCTCAACCATCATCTACAAAATTCTGCTCAAGGACATACCATCCACAAGCTTGGAAAATAGATGCTCTCTCATTCAACTGGAACTTCCTAAAAATCTATACATTCCCACCTCTGCCACTGATGACCTCAGTATTACTAAAGATCAAAGCAGAGAGACCCAAGGGGATCCTAATAGCTCCGGACTGGCCAAGACAACACTGGTATCCACTACTACAGAGCATATGTCACACCAAGAAGTGGGCCCTTCCCCAATGGCCTCTACTTTTGACTCAACATAACTTCAAAACAGTGCATCCAAACCTTCAGACACTGCAGCTAACAGCCTGGGAGATCCCATGAATAACCTCAACCTATCTCTCTCCAAGGAAGTTCAGCGGATACTAACAGAGGCTCAAGACCATCCACCAGAAAGGTTTACTTAGCAAAATGGAAGAGATTCAGCATTTGGAATACCAGCAAGGGACATGATGCATCATTATTGAACATCCCACTCATCCTGGAATATTTGGCAGATATGCTAAAGAATGGACTCTCATATTCTTCCATAAAGATACATGCATCAGCTATTTCAGCTAGATATAACACTGATCCGCCTGTCTTTTCACATCCTTTGCTAAGGCAATTCCTCAGGGAATCAAGAACATTAAGCCACCAAGAAAGGCTCCAGTGCCAGCCTGGGACCTCAATTTTGTCCTAGAAAAACTGACTCTACCTCCATTTGAGCCAGCAGCTTCAGTTGACTTGCAATTTCTCTCATGGAAGACAGCTTTCCTGTTGGCAATTACCTCAGCAAGAAGGGTTTCGAAACTACAGGCCCTAATGGCAATACCACCGCTCATAATTTTCCACAGAGACAGGGTTTCATTAAGGACCAACCCTACTTTTATGCCAAAGGTGGTATCTAGGGTTTCTTTAAATCAAGCTATTCATCTGCCTGCTTTCTTCCCCAATCCTGAGAATAAGGGGAAAGACTGTTACATACCTTGGACATTCACAGACAACTTCGATACTACCTGGACAGAACCAAGACCAGTAGGAAGTCTGAACAACTTTTGTAGCTTACGCCTGCAGTCCAAGGAAAAGCAATTTCAAAACAGACTATTTCAAAATGGATTGGACATTGCATCAGATTCTGTTATTCCTTTCATGGAAAGACTGTTCCAGCCAATGTCAGACCACATTCCACCAGAGCTACAGCCACCTCTACAGCATTCTTAAGAGGGTGCCTACTAAGGACATTCTAGAAGCTGCTACATGGAGCTCCGTGCATACATTCTCCAAACACTACAATCTCCTCTATACTCCAGATCCAGAGCAGGCTTTGCTTCGCAGTCCTGCAGGGTTTGATTGCCACACCATCTTTTTCCTAGAGCATTCCTCCTCCCCCAGCTAAGCTATGGTATTCTACCCATATGTTATGACTGCAGTTGCATTCTTGAAGGACATAGTACAGTTTTGTACCTACCATAAATGTAGATGTCCGATAGATATGCAACTGCAGTCGGATTTTCCCTCCCTTCATACCCCTCTATGCCTAGGGTCCACTCCTATCCCTGTTTCTCTTAGCTGGGGATATCTGTAATGGTGTATCTGTTTATTGCTCATTTGTTTGTCTGCAATCCTGTTTTTGTCTTCCAATTTGATTACAGCCTTCCTTGGAGGGCACCTGGCATCTGGGGCAAGAAACACTGAAGAAAATGGCGTCGGCTGATGCTTATGTACTCCAGCAGCTCTGACGTCAGAGAGAAATGCGACATCAGCCGACGTCAGACCCAGACTTTGGAATCCGGCCGACCGAGGGCTGCCTGAGGAAGGACAACCCATATGTTATGACTGCAGTTGCATATCTATCGGACATCTACATTTATGGTAGGTACAAAACTGTACTTTGCAGTCATTACATATGGGTTATATGCCTCCAGGTAGCCCTCAGCCAGCCTGAATATTAAAGTCTTGGAATCCTGCGTCAGATGCTGTCTCTTCTTCCATGACGTCAGGTCGTCAGGAGTAAAAAAACATGCAGCCGATGCCATTACATCAGTCTTTCTTGCCATGCGGTCCCCAAAGTAGAAGCAGTTTGCAAGTGCCAGTTGGCCGACTCGTGAAATTTTCGTTTTCAAGTTTCAGAACCGAAGTCTTCAAAAAAGCTAAATACCCCATTGAGGGATCCTTTTTCTTGCTCTTAACCAATGTCAGTAAAAGTTAACAATTGTATTACCTTTGGAAAGCAAATACCTCATAAAGATTTTCATTCGTATTGCATTTCTTGCTTAGGCCCAGACCACGATGTCCCTCACTGTCGGTTTTGTGCCTTATTCAACTCCTGGACCATTCATTGTCGGTTTATTTTTGCAGCAAATTATTTTGGTACTCAGTTTAACTATCCAGAAATGGCTTTAGTAAGCCATCCGAATACCGACATTCCGGAAAAGCGTAAAGATAAAGACAGAGATGGACCGCATAGATCTAAAGCTGCCAATGATGCTTCCATTAAGCTGGTCACCAGTTCATCTGTACTCAGTGAGGCACTTTCGCAGCCCCTGATACCCGCTACGTCAGATTCGCAGGCCTCTACTGAGACCCATTGTAGTCCGGTATGCCACGAGATGCTTCTTCGACTATGGAACTTGCAGATGTCTCTACCTTGAACGGGTCTGGAGCTGTTGTGCAGGCACTGGCTTCTGAGGGTGTATTCAGGCCTACTGACTTGCGTTTCAAACCAATTCCATCTTCTTCTTCAAGGCCTAAAACTCGACCCACACCTAGAAAACCGACATCCAAACCGCATGGTCAGGCCCTTATGCTTAAAAAACAAATTATAAGAATGGCTGAAAACCTTATTACTTTAATTAGGAGAGACCTAGAACTGATTTTCCTTCTGATCAGGATTCTGAAATTTCTGTTTCTTTTGATCACCAGGATTTGCCCTTATCTACCTATGAGGATTATGATGCAGAGGATTCCATTCCCTCTGCTTCCCCTACAGAAGATTTTTCTTTTGGTGAAACTTTGCACATTCTTAGGGAGCATTTCCTCTGGGAAAGCCAGGATTACTCTGACTCCAAAAAGAGGCTTAGGGAATTCTTACTCCTCCCTCAACACAGGCCTTTAGCTATACCTCCTGTTCTGGACGTTGTAGATGATGCCTTCTTGGAATCTAGCCTGGCTCCAGACACTTTACCTCCAGCTCCCAGGAAGCCTGACAAAGTACCTAACTCTCACAAGTTCCTCTTCAAGAATCCTACTGCGGACCCAGAGACCACTTCGCAAGGACCTAAAGGCATTAAGGCTACTACTGCCAAAAAACCTAACCCCTCTGATAACAGTTGCCAGGGCCTTGACAGATGGGGTAAGAAGGTATACACTTCTACTTTAGCCATTAGGGCCTTAAACTGCCATTTTCATATGTTAAAGTTTCAGCAGCATATTATGGGACTACTTAAACAGAAAATTATGTTGATTCCTGACTGTGCTGAAAATAAAGAATTACAGGATTTAATACATTCTGCTGAACAAGCTGGTAAACATACTTTGCAATGTGGTTTTGACTCTTTAGAAGCATCTTGCAGGGCTGCTGTAACTGGGTCTGTACTTAAAAGGCATGCTTAGCTTAAGGAGCAAAATTTGCCAGATCGTGTTAAAGCTAAATTACTGGATGCCCCCTTAAACAAGACTGCCTGTTTGGCAACATAGCAGAAGTCGTCCTTAAAAAGATGGTGGAAAAAGCTAAATCTATGCAAACTAAGATTTCCTGCAAGTACAGCCTCCCAGATTTAGTAGGCATTGGCCTTCTAAGAATTGGTCCTTTCCTGTCTCTCCCAGGCCTTCTCAGTCCAAACCCATGAACAGCAGGCTACCTAGGCTACAGTCTCAAGGTACTCACAGGCCTAGGCAGTGGGGGGCTCCCACTTCCAAAGCTGGAAGTAGTAAGACACCCCCCTGTGGAAAAATGTCACAATGACTTAACCTTAAACCTTCCAAGCCCTGCTCAACTGCCTGCTCCCTTAGGGGGAAGGATCGCCCTGCATGCAAAAAACTAGGAACTCATTACTCAGGACAAATGGGTTTTAAATATAGTTTTCCCAGGATATAGATTCCACTTCCACACCTTACCAACCCCAAACGGTTGGCCAGACCGACCCCTAAATCAGTAGGCAGAGGCTCAACAGCAGGTTCTCTCTCTTTTATGTATCAGGGCTATTCAACCTGTCCCAGCAGAAGAAAGGGGACAAGGTTTTTACTCAAGACTTTTCCTGGTACCCAGAAAAGACAGCTGCTGGCATCCTATCCTGGACCTCTTTATTCTAAACACCTTTTTGGTAATCCCAAAATTCAAAATGCTAACACTTCAACAGCTGCTTCCTATGCTAGGCAAAGATGCCTGGTTGGCAACCTTAGACTTAAAGGAAGCTTACCTGCACATTCCAATAAGGGAATCTTGCAGGAAATACCTACACTTCAGAGCAGGCTGCATGCACTGTCAGTTCTCTGCACTTCCCTTTGGCTTATCTGCTGCACCCAGGGTATTCACAAAGTGTCTAGCTCCAGTCATTGCATTTTGCAGGCAAAGAAATATTCAGATATATCCATACCTGGACAATTGTCTAATTCAGGCAGAAAGCTAGGGCATTGTACTAAAACATCTGGCATTTGTAAAGAAACTTCTAACCACACTGGGGAAGACCATAAATGAAAAGAAATCTCATCTAGTACCCTGCCAACAAGTTGTATTCCTGGGAGCAAGCTTTAATACAACTTCCCAGATGGCTTACCTCACGCCAGAAAAACAAGTTTATTTGACAGCTTACTTCAAACTACTGGCCACAAAGACCCAGCTATCTGGAAGGAAAATCCTGCAAGCCCTGGGGTTCATGGCCTCTTGCATTCTACTAATTCCATATGCAAGACTGCATATGAGGAAACTACAATGGTATCTAAAAAGCCTATGGTGTCCACATTCTCAGGAACTGGAATCAGTGATTCCTATCATTCCTTGTATAAAGACAGAGTTCCTTTGCTGGGCAGAGGCCTGCTACCACAACAATGGACTCCCATTCACTCTACTCCCTGCCGCCCAAACCCTAATAACAGCCACATCAGACTATGCATGGGGGGCTGACTTGGCAGGGCAGTGCATTCAGGGCAAATGGAACCCGAGTCAGATGCACGTGCATATCAGTCAAAAAGAAATGTTAGCTGTACAGAATTCCCTGACAGCCTTCAAAGACCACATTCTTCCAGGACAATTATTGGTAAAGACAGACAACACCACTGTTATGTGGTACAAAAGCAAGCAGGGGGGAACCCACTCCTGCCCTCTTTGCAGACTAGCCATGGCTCTGTGGAACACCGCCTTGAGCAACCAAGTTCACATACAAGCTCAATTCCTGCCAGGCAAGCTAAATTCACTGGCAGATGACCTATGCAGAAATCTCATGGACCCACGCGAGTGGAAACTGGAACCAAAGATATTCAACCTTTTGAGAAACAAATGGGGGAATCCAGAAATAGACTTGTTTGCCTCCCCTCAGAACTACCAATTGGACAAATTCTGCACAAGAACTTCCCACAGTCAAGCTTGGAAAGTGGATGCCCTGTCCTTCACCTGGGAAGCCTCTCAGTTTATGCCTTTCCCCTTCTGCCTCTCCTCCCAAAAATTCTGCTAAAGATCAAACAGGATAAACCAAGGACGATACTGATTGCACCAGACTGGCCACGTCAGCACTGGTACCCCCTCTTGCGCAATATGTCACTGCTGGAACCATGGCACCTGCCTCAGACCCCTTCCCTGCTGTCCCAGCTGGAAGGCCAGATTCTGCACCCTCAGCTTCAAACCCTGAACTTTGCAGCCTGGCTAATTCCTTGAGCTCTCCAATAATGGTGAGGTACATTTGGGGTCATTCCATTTGCTGCAGGTGTCTGTTAAGGTACATCCCAAAAGGGGCATTGTACTCAATTATGGGCCTGATGAGGGATGAGTAAAGAGGCACGATGACCTCCCCTGATCTAGATGTGAATCCCTCCATGATTAGGTGGGCTATATAAAATGTTTTTCTAACCACTTTGGCCAAGTGGTTGTCAAATGAGAGATTGCTATCAACTTGGGTCCCCAGGTCCCTAATTACTTCTTCTGTACTTAATGGAATACCACCTATGTGGTAATTTGTGGGCACTTTGTTTTTGCCAAAGGAGATGACTATACACTTTTTGGCATTTAGCTTGAGGCCATGGCTCTGGCACCAGTTGTCTGTTTCTATGAGGCCCTTTTGGAGGATGCTTGTGTCGGCTGGAGAGTCGATTATGGCACCCAGTTTGCAGTCATCTGCGAACTTGTTCAGCCACAGTCCTTCCGTGCTGGCCTGTACCTCCGGGAAATATATACCGAACAAGAGAGGTCCCAGGACTGAGCCTTGTGGGACGCCACTTGTAACTGGTTTGGAGTCTGACATGGCTCCAGCAGTTCTAACCATGTGGGTTCTGTCCTTGAGCCAGTTTGCAACCCATCTAGTGACACAGGGGTTTATATTTAAGCTGGTGAGCTTATCTATAATGCCCAAGTGGGGTATTGTATCGAAGGCTTTTGCGAGGTCCAGGTAGGCTGTGTGGACCACCTTCTCCTCGTCAATGGCCTTGGTGACTGTTTCAAAGAAATCAACCAGGTTTAAGAGGCAGGATCTGCCCTTAACAAAGCCGAACTGGGTAGGATCCAGTCTCTGTAGGTCCCCAATATCTTTATTTATGAGGTCCATGATGATCCTTTCCATAGCTTTGCAGACCAAGCTAGTCAGGCTTATGGGGCGATAGTTTCCAGGATCCGTTGAGGCACCACCTTTGTGGAGAGGGACCACTGTTGCTGTATTTCACTCTTTGGGTACATATCCTGTAGTAAGGCTGAGATTGAACAGTAGATTTATGTTTGGGTTTAGCTCTTCTTGGAGTTCATGTAGGACGCAGCCCGGGACACTGTCAGGTCCCATTGATGCTGTGTTTTTTGCTTTGGAGAGGGCGGCTCTTGCCTGAGCATCTGAGATGTCAGGGGGGCAGCACTTTGCTGGGATAGATATTTGCCCTTTTGGTGGGGGGGGGGAGTTTGCGCTGAACCTGTCAGCTAGGATGTTGGCAATGTCTGTGGGTTTGGTGTATTTTTTGTCATTTTGGACTAATTCTGAGCATTTCTGGGAATTCCCACACAGGTTCCTAACATAACTAAAGAAAGCCTTGTGATTATCCTTAGTGTCCTGTGCAATTTTTCTCTCGAAGCTGGCCTTAGATGATTTTATGAGTGCCCGTAGTTTTTTGCTAATACTGATCAGAGATGCCTTCCCTTTTTGGGATTTTGCTCTATCATGTAGTAGCTTCCTTCTTCTATTGTATAGTTTGTTTATGGCTGGAGTCCACCAGGCAGGACGTCTGACTTTGGAGGATTGGGTCTTGGTTTTATTTGGGATCGTATGATCCATGCATTCCTGAAGGTGTTCATAGAATGCGTTTATAAAGGATTCTGCGGTCTGGGCCGTATTTTCCACAGGCCCGGGGGCAAAAATATAAGTTTCATGATAGTAAACTTGAATCACAGCATAGGTTCATACTAAGATAACTGCCTCTGCGAGCCATTTTAAGCTTAGCCAATTATCCCTTGTGAGACTCAAACCCTGCAACTTGTGTTTGTAAGGCAAACACCTTAAACATTAGGCCACCCTCCCAATCCCTTAACAGAGATGCTCCACAAGGGCCTTTCCTTCTCATGAAGTAAAATTCATGCCTCTGCCATTTCAGCACATTATAACACTGAACCACCCCTCTTCTCTCACCCCCTGCTAAAACAATTCCTCAGAGGGGCCCAAAATATAAGACCTCCCAGGAGAGCCCCTACTCCAGCCTGGGACCTTAACTTTGTATTGGATAAGCTCACTCTACCTCCTTTTGAGCCAGCTGCAACTGTAGAGTTGAAATTCCTTTCTTGGAAAACAGCCTTCCTTCTAGCCATCACTTCAGCAGGAAGAATGTCTGAATTACAAGCCCTCATGGCAGTGGAGCCCTTCATCATCTTCCATGCAGACAGGGTGTCCCTCAGGACCAGTCCTTCGTTTATGCCCACGATGGTGTCTACTGTGGCCCTTAATCAGTCCATTAATTTGCCTACTTTTTTCCCAAATCCACAAAACAAAGGAGAACGAATACTGCACTCTTTGGATGTGCACAGACAACTTAAATTTTATTTGGACAGGACTAAGCCTCTCAGAAAGTCTGAACAGCTGGTAGTTGGCTTTGCTGCAGGGGCAGAGGGGAAGGCCATTTCAAAGCAAACCATTTCTAAGTGAATAGCCCGTTGCATTCATTTCTGCTGTAAGCACCTTGTAAAACCTACCCCAATGGGGATACGATCACATTCCACCAGGGCTGCATCTACCTCTACAGCCTTCCTCAGCTATGTCCCTATGAGGGACATCCTAGAAGCTGCTACCTGGAGCTCTTTGCATACCTTCACCAAGCATTACCACATGCCTTTTTTTTCTAAATCCAGAGCTGGTTTTGCCATTGCAGTCTTGCAGGGCTTAATAGCCGGTCCTAATGCTCTCTAACTTCCTCCTCCCTTGCTTAGCTTTGGGAATCTACCCAAATGTAATGACCGCAACAGTGAAACACGAAGAATATAGTACAGTTGTGTACACTTACCATAAATGTAGATGTTCGAGTATGTTCACTGTTGCAGTCCTGGTTACCCTCCCTCCAGCCCCCTGACCTCTCTTGGCTATACTTTTCTTCTTGTTTAGTGTATTTCAGCTTTCTGGTGTATTTGCGTTTTGTTGGACGTGTAACATATAATTGCTTTCTATTATGTGGGCACCTGACATCTGGGCCAAGAAAAACTGATGTAATGGCGTCGGCTGCATGTTTTATACCCCTGGCGACCTGACGTCATGGAAGAAGAGACAGCATCCGATGCAGGAATCCAAGACTTTGATATTCAGGCCGGCTGAGGGCTACCTGCAGGCAGATAACCCAAATGGTAATGACTGCAACAGTGAATACACTCGAACACTACATTTATGGTAAGTGTACATAACTGTACTTTGCCTATACATAGGACTATAAGAATTCCTGTTTTCAAATATTGTGCTTCAGTTTGTGTGTACAATTGTAGACAACTTGAAAGACTTCAGAAATATTTTACTAGCAAATTAAAGGATTAAGAGATATGCCATATAATAGAAGGTCAAAAATATTGTTCTCGTATTCTGCTAAGTACAGGTTGGTTAGGGTTGAGTTATTTGTAATTCATAAATGTTTTCATGGTACACATTATGATGCAAATATTAGAATAGTTAAGGTCATTCTTCAAGTGGATGCTAGGAGCAGTCATTTTTGTGTTACATTGGCAGCTGTTAAAACTAAAATCTTACAGAATTCTTTTTTTTTTTTTTTTTTTTTTTAAAGAGTAGGTAGACTGTGGAATTCAGTACCATTTAAATTAGGATGAAATTGTCAAATTGCAATCTTTCATAAAGAATGCGATGTTTAGGTGGGAGAAAGGGTGTTTGTTTCAGGAAATAATTGTGACAAACTCTTTTCAAGGTCTCTTTTTAGGCGACGAGTTGGTATGCAAATTTCATTGAACTTTGAACATGAATGAGTCTATTCCAGACAAGAGGTAATCTCAAAGACATGCAGCTTTTCCTCCAACATGTTTTGTTTGTGTCACAGATGAGGTTTAGATCCTTACATTTGGTAATTCTAGTGCTTTTTGTTTTGTGAATTTTTAGCAGATCCTTCAGGGAAGGATTGGAGAATGCATTTTAGGTTAGGCATAGAGCGTCCGTCAGTAGACTGTAGGAGACAGAGTACAAGAACGAGGCTTTGAGTTGGTCCGAATAAGACATGTTATTTATACCCTTTATCCTCTTGATGAGGAACACTTCTGGTCACTCCAGCTGTTGCAAATGCTAGGTCATTTATCTGCCCAAGGGCACGTTGTATGCGATTGGTGTAATGAAGGTTGAGTATAGTGGGACTATGATCTTTGTAGCTCTGGATAGCATGCCTTTACTTAAAGTTGAGCCACATCAAAGGCTTTTCTCACCACCATTTTATTGCACAGAGTTTTAGGCATAGCTCTGGAACCAATTATTTGTCTGTGCCAGACCCTCCTTCATCTTTGGGGAATTCAGTGATTGCACCCAGCATGCAGCCATCAGCAAATTTGTTCAGCCAAAGACAACCCTCTACATTTGCCTTAAACTGTCAAGAGTAAGGAGCATTTTCAGGGAGTAGATCTTCTTGTTGAGACTCCTAGCACTGAGCAGTAACACCTTTAGTTTATCTTGAGTAGAAATTATATGTTGGAAGGTTTTTCAGGTTGGCATTGCCGAAAAAAAGGATGATAATGTTTTTGCCAATTTCCAAAAGCCTAATAGGGGACAGGTGAAGATATAGTTCTTGTTGAGCTTTCAATTTCCAAGTCATAGTGACTTTAAACAAACCCCCTCTTCCCCACTTTGAATGTGTATCATCAGTCATTTTTGAACTTGACCTCCTGTCCCTCATCACTGCAGTCTGTAAGGTCCTGTAGGTCTGTGTCATTCCAGCTGGATGGCAAAAAATGTAGAAAGCATTTTTCAGTGTTCAGTGGTCTCAGCTGTTTTCCCTGCTGACATCAGGGGCTTGAACACCGTCTTTGCCCTTTTGTGACCTGGATACTGATTCTTTCACACTGGAATGCTTTGAGTCCCAGTTCTGTTGAGGCCTTCAATTGGCATGTCATTATTGGTTTCATTGGCTCAGTTAGGGTTGAGTCCCTTAGGCCTGATGACTACAGTGTCTCCCTTGCTGCCTGAGTAAATGCTGCTGACATCAGTTCCTTTTTTTTTTTGAGTCTGTTCCATCTGTCAGGGGTTTATCTACTGCAGCCACTTTTGATACCTTTTACTTCAGTGTTTAATATTCTGGCCCCAGAATTGGCATTCTTATGGTTAACTTCAAAGCCACTGACTTCATTTGAGTTGTTTGTGTTGTACCCACCTTAAGGGTCAGTGTTGAGCTATCTGCCCAAGGGTTGTGGTTCAGACACTGAACTTCAGTCTCAGATCCGGAGTTGTTCAGCGTCAGTGCTTCCAAGCCAGTGACAATGGCCTTGGGTTTGGGACTGTGGCAGTTGTAACACAGATGATGCTAGCTTCCTTACATGAGCCTTCCCATTTGATGATTGAAGTTGTGTCCCAGAGGCCTCCTTTGTCTGGTGTTAATAAAGTCCACCCCTCTCTTGCCCAGGGTACAGTTACTGGGGTGTATCAGTAGAAATTAATTAAGATTTCCGGATCTCTCTTCCCATCCTTGGATTCTTCCCCGAGGTATTTCATATTGGAACTTTCAGACACTATATTTTGTTCCTACCCCAATTGCTCTTTGTTTTTATTCATTGACTTCCCCTAAACAGATCCAGGTAAAAACGCACCTCAGACAGTTAATGCAGCTTGCCAGTCTAATACTTAACAGCAGAAACAAAGCAAAGCTTGTCCGCCACGGAGAAGTTTGAAACTATTTAACACTAAAAAATTAGCAAATATAAGAAAAATAAAAACAGTGAAACATGAAGTCAGCTTAAAGTAACTGGATAAGCGCTTTCGTCAGGAATGCCTTCATTAGATATTGTTGTACTAAACTTTGCTCATCACAATTAAACAAAGGCTTATGCAATCAAAGTCCGCTTCCTCAGCTTCCACCCTTTCAAAAAAAGTTTTAAAGGAATCATTCAATTTAGTCCAGGCATCTTAACAGCCTGCAAATCAGGAATCCAGCGAGTTTCCACAATCTCAGTCAAATCTCATATTTTCGGTCAATACTTGAAGCACCATAAAGTTAAAACAATGGCCAGAATAATTTATAGTATATTGTGACAAGGCATTGGTTTTGCTTTTTAACCTGATGCCACTGAAATGGAGGAATAACTCTCTTTAAAGGGTCTGGTGGTCTTACCAATGTAAAAACCAGTGCATACGCTACAGCTAGCGACATAAATAACATTCTTGGTATTACAGTTGGCATAAGTCTTAAGTTTATATTCCTTCCTAGTACTAGGATGTTCAAAACAGTTCTTGAAATTTAGAAGCCCACATACATTACATTTTCTACATGGGAACATACCCATTCTCTTAGTGATTGAGTTCATCTTGTTAGTAGGTTTATCTTGACATAGCAGTTGTTTTAAATTCTTTCTGTTGTTAAAAAAGAATCTTGGTGCATCACCCACTATACATTGGATACTTTCATCTGTTGTCAAGATCTTCCAGTTGTTTCTTATTATATCACATATTTGTTGCACATCAATGGTGTATGTAGTCAGACATCTCATTCTTCCTGTCTGTGGTTTTATCTTCCTTCTCAGTAGTGTCATGATGAAAATATGATTTACCTTTGGTTCTTCTCGCCTCCTTGGTCTCAGCAGCCTCTTTATAGATCTCATCTATCTTGTAGCCTCTCTTACATAGGTGCTGTACTAGCTGTTCAGTTTCTACATTATAGTTCGTCTTATTATTGCATAACCTGGATGTTTTGAGAAACTGTCCTCTGGTAACATGGGGGAGTATGTGTCCTGGGTGCATGCCAGATGTCCTTCGTGTTTCACTGCTGTAGTCATTACATTTGGGTTATCTACTTGCATGTAGCCCTCAGTCGGCCTGATTATCAAAGTATTGGGTCCTGCGTCGATTGCTGTCTCATCTTCCATGATGTGCCGGTCGGCCGACTCCTGAGATTTTCTTGTTCGAGTTTCAGATCCGAAGTCTTCATTAAAAGCTAAGTACCCCATTACGGAAACTTTTTTCTTGCTCCAGACCAATGTCAGAAAAAGTTAATAATTGTATTTCTTGTGGGAAGCAAATACCTCATAAGGACTTTCATTCTTACTGTATTCCTTGCCTAGGCCCTGACTACGACGTTTCAAGTTGTCGGTTTTGTGCTAGATTTAACCAATGCACTATTAAGCGTTGGTACGATTTTGCATTAAGCTATTTTGGACGCAGATTTAATTATAGTGAAAAGAAAAACTTTGGACTCAGCACGACAATAAAATAAAATAAAAACAGAAATTTATTTGTGCGTTAGCCTTTCCAGACCATAAAAACAGTAACAAAACTGTGTGCTCTTATATTGCAGCAAAGGCAATAATTAATTGAAGCAATAGGCTTAATGAGCAAACAATTAAACAATTAATTAAGATTGAATAAAAAAGCTAGCCTAAAAATGCAACAGAATTTAAAGGCAAATGTTCATCAACAGTGTAGAGGCAGCTATAAAAGCAATACAAAAAACTAATGATGCTGACATGAAATGTATATATACATTGTGGGATGACCAGAATACTGTGAGTTCATATTAACATCTCAAAACATTTATTTAATCTAAAAATATATATGAAAAAGACATATATAGAAATGAATAAATATAAAATAGATGAATATATGAAATATAGCAAAGTTTTATATATAAAACCTACATACAAAATGGCTATGTGGCAAAAAAGGAAGTATATCAAAAGTGCCATGATTCAACATGTGGAACAAACCAAGGTTGGAAATAAAAATGAAAATAAAATTAGTCTAAACATGTAGTTAAAAAATACATTAACAATTACTTAGATGAACCTAAGTTAAACTATAAATCATTTGGAAAAATGCTAATAAAGATGTATGGTATCATAAATGCAATGAGAAAGTTCTGCCTAAAACTCATTTATAGAGACATAGAGAGTATCCATTTTAATTCCTTTAACTCCAACAAATTGTTTAGCCAAGGCATTGAGTTCATTCAATTTCTTTATATCATAGGTATGATTGTAAATCCTATTCTTTAGCTTTAAACTAATCCTGAGCTATCATAGTGATGAACTTGTTGTTTACTATCTCCTTGGTACCTGTTATGTGAGGGTATATTCCTCCAACAGGTCTTTCTAAACCATAATCCTTCTCCCATTTGTACATTTTTAAGATTTCAGATTCAAAAGTTCAGAAGTTGCAGATTTAATTATACAGTGTCATCGGATACCCATCCGACTACCAGAGTTCACAGAAAGTGCAAAGAAAAAGGCAAATGAGGTCCAAAACTGACGTCGAAGCTTCTCCTAAGCCAGTCGCCGATTCTCAGTGAGGCGCTTTCGCAGCCCCTGATGCCCGCTACTTTAGAGTCACAGGCCACTACCGACTCCCACGTGGAGTCGGTCAGGCCGCTGGAAACTCAAGGTATTGGAGCCTCGGATACTGTTCCCTCAGATGGATCCGGAGCCGCTGAGCAGGCATCGGCAACTGAGGGTGTATTCAGACTTAAACAATTATACATTAAATCGACTTCAGCTTCAAAGGCAAAGACTAAAGCACCTTTAAAGGCAAAGAAACAAGTTCACCAGCCATATGGACAGGCCTCCATGCCCAAAAAATAGGTGTTCAAAATGGCCGAAGACTTAATTACCTTGATCAGGGGTTCCCGTCTCCCTCCTGATAAGAGGCCTAGGCAAGAGACAGACTATGAATCTTCAGATCAGGTTTCCATTTCCTCTGATTCCTCTTCTGATCAGGAATATTCTCTTCTGCCCTATGAGGATTCTGATGGTGAAAAATCTGTTCCTTCAGCTTCTCCTCCTGAGGACTATTCCTTTGGGGAAACCTTGCATACCATGAGGGAGCATTTCCACTGGGAGAGCCAAGATTTTTCAGAATCTAAGAGGAGGCTCAGGGACTTTCTTCTACTACCTCAACACAGGCCTCTAGCTATTCCACCTGTGTTAGACATTGTAGGTGATGTGTTTTCAGAGTCTAGTCTGACCCCTGACTCCTTACCTACAGCTCCTGTTAAGCCCGACTGATACTACAGGTAAACGCATTCTATGAACACCTTCAGGAATGCATGGATCATACGATCCCAAATAAAACCAAGACCCAATCCTCCAAAGGTAGACGTCCTGTCTGGTGGACCCCAGCCATAAACAAACTATACAATAGAAGGAGGAAGCTACTAAATGATAGAGCAAAATCCCAAAAAGGGAAGGCATCACTGATCAGTATTAGCAAAAAACTACGGGCACACATAAAATTGTCTAAGGCTAGCTTCGAGAGAAAAATTGCACAGGACACTAAGGATAATCACAAGGCTTTCTTTAGTTATGTTAGGAACCTGTGTGGTAATTCCCAGATATGCTCAGAATTAGTCCAAAATGACACAAAATACACCCAACCCACAGACATTGCCAACATCCTAGCTGACAGGTTCAGCAACACCCCCACCAAAGGGCAAATATCTATCCCAGTAGAGTGCTGCCCCTGACATCTCAGATGCTCAGGTAAAAGCCGCTCTCTCCAAAGCAAAAACACAGCATCAATGGGACCAGATGGTGTCCCGGCTGCGCCCTACATGAACTCCAAGAAGAGCTAAACCCAAACATAAAACTACTGTTCAATCTCAGCCTTACTACAGGATATGTGCCCAAAGAGTGGCGTACAGCAACAGTGGTCCCTCTCCATAAAGGTGGTGCCTCAACGGATCCTGGAAACTATTGCCCCATAAGCCTGACTAGCTTGGTCTGCAAAGCTATGGAAAGGATCATCATGGACCTCATAAATAAAGATATTGGGGACCTACAAACACTGGATCCTACCCAGTTTGGCTTTGTTAAGGGCAGATCCTGCCTCTTAAATCTGGTTGATTTCTTTGAAACAGTCACCAAGGCCATTGACGAGGGGAAGGTGGTCCACACAGCCTACCTGGACCTCGCAAAGCCTTCGATACAATACCCCACTCAGGCATTATAGATAAGCTCACCAGCTTAAATATAAACCCCTATGTCACTAGATGGATTGCAAACTGGCTCAAGGACAGAACCCACATGGTTAGAATTGCTGGAGCCGTGTCAGACTCCAAACCAGTTATAAGTGGTGTCCCACAAGGCTCAGTCCTGGGACCTCTCTTGTTCGGTATATATTTCTCGGAGGTACAGGCCAACACGGAAGGACTGTGGCTGACCAAGTTCGCAGATGACTGCAAACTGTGACTGCAAACTGGGCACCATAATCGACTCTTCAGTCGACACAAGCATCCTCCAAAAGGGCCTCATAGAAACAGACAACTGGTGCCAGAGCCATGGCCTCAAGCTAAATGCCAAAAAGTGTATAGTCATCCCCTTTGGCAAAAACAAAGTGCACACAAATTACCACATAGGTGGTAATCCATTAAGTACAGAAGAAGTAATTAGGGACCCAAGTTGATAGCAATCTTTCATTTGACAACCACGTGGCCAAAGTGGTTAGAAAAACATTTTATATAGCCCACCTAATCATGAAGGGATTCACATCTAGATCAGGGGACGTCATCGTGCCTCTTTACTTATCCCTCATCAGGCCCATAATTGAGTACAGTGCCCCTTTTGGGATGTACCTTACCAGACACCTGCAGCAACTAGAAAGACCCCAAAAGTACCTCACCAAGAGGATCAAAGGGCTCAAACAGATTCCATATGCTGCCCGGTTAAAGAAACTCCAGCTCTACTCAGTGGCATACCGCCTGTTCAGAGGCAATCTGTGCCTGACGTATAAAGCTATGTCCAACCCGGAATTAATGGGCATGCTGCACCTCAGAAAATCCAAATCCCATCGAGCTACGCGCTCGAGAGACTTGAACCTCAGCACTGAAATAAATAGGACATGCCGGAGGGACAGATTCATAACCCAGAGGCTCCCTTCACTCTGGAATAAAATCCCAGTCCAGGTTAGGAAGAGTCCCTCATTGACTCTGTTCAAGAGGAATCTTGATGAGTGGATGGAAGATGGTAGGTTTACCCCGGGTATCACTTCTGTGTCACTGTTAGACAGAGGCACAGTATACTAACCTCGAAAAAGGGCATAGCAAAATAAATTTAAAATGGGTGGCGAAAGCCAAACACATTCTGGCTAGGCTTATAAATGCCCTAGGGCAGATAGCCTAGTATGAACCTATGAACCTGACTCTCATAAATTCCTTTTCAAAAATCCTTCTGCAGACCCAGAAACTATTTCTCAGGGTCCCAAATGGGTTAAGGCTTCCACTGCAAAAAATCCTACCCCCTCTGACAGAGATTCTAGGGCAGTGGATAGATGGGGAAAAAAGATTTACACATCTGCTACCTTGGCTATAAGGGCCTTAAATTGCCAGTTTCATATGCTCAAATATCAGCAATATGTCATGACACTGCTTAAACAGAAAATGTTGGTAAATTCTGAATGTGCAGAAAACAAAGAAATGAAGGATTTATTGCATGAATCTGAACAAGTTGGAATGCATACTTTGCAATGTGGTTTTGATTCTCTGGAGGCCTCTTGCAGGGCTGCTGTTACGGGTTCTGTAATTAGGAGGCATGTTTGGTTAAAGGAGCAAAATTTGCCTGATCATGTCAAAGCTAAATTATTAGATGCACCATTACAGCATGATACCTTATTTGGTGTTAAGGCAGAAGAGATGTTAAAGAAAATGGAGGACAAAGCTAAATCTATGCAAACGGTCAAATATTTTTTACAAGTACAGCCACCTAGATTTAGCAGGCACTGGCCTACAAAGAATTGGTCCTTTCCAGTGTCAGACAGACCTCAAAGGGGCAGATCCAGACACCCTAGAGGCAGATCCCAGCCACAAGGTTCCTACAGGTCTAAGCAATGGGGTGCTTCTACCTCCAAAAGTGGAGAAGACAAATCACAACCATACAGGAAACAGTCCCAATGACTTCCCCCTGCCTGCACCAAGCACTTATCTACTGGCAGCACCCTTAGGGGGAAAAATAGCACTTTTTTCTCAAAATTGGCACATTATAACCCAGGACAAATGGGTTCTAGACATATTGTCACAAGGCTACAAGTTTCACTTCCATACCCTGCCAAGGGCAAATGGTTGGCCAGACCTGCCAAAAAGTCAATGGGCAGAGGCTCAAAAACAAGTCTCATCCCTCATGGACATGGGGCTATTCAACAAGTGCCACAGCAAGAGCAGGGACAAGAATTTTACTCAAGACTGTTCTTGATACCCAGAAAGGACAAAGCATGGAGACCAATACTGGACCTATCTATTCTAAACACTTTCCTGGATATACCAAAATTCAAGATGTTGACCTTCCAGCAGCTTCTGCCTATGCTGGGCAGAAAGGCTTGGCTCGTCACTTTAGACCTAAAAGAGGCATACCTGCATGTCCCAATCATACAATAATGCAGAAGATACCTCGGATTCAAGGCTGGTTCAAAACATTACTAATTCTCTGCACTGCCCTTTGGCTTATCTACTGCGCCCAGGGTCTTCACAAAGTGCCTGGCACCAGTAATTGCTTTCTGCAGACAAAGAAGAATACAAATATATCCTTACTTGGATGACTGCCTCATTCAAGCAGAGAACAAGGACATTTTACTACAGCATCTGGCGTTTGTGAAAAGACTTTTAACATGCCTAGGGTACACAGTCAAAGAAAAGAAATCAAAACTAGTACCCTCTCAAGAGATAATATTCCTGGGTGCAAGGTTAAATACAACTACCCAGATGGCTTATCTCACGCCAGACAAACAAAGACAACTGACTACCTATTTCAAGGAAATTACAACAAAGGCCCAGTTATCTGCAAGAAAAATTCTGCAGGCTTTGGGCTTCATGGCATCCTGCATCCTACTAATTCCATATGCAAGACTGCATATGAGGAAACTTCAATGGTACCTAAAAAGTGTCTGGATACAACATTGCCACAGCCTGGAAACAATGATTACTCTCATTCCCTGCCTGCAACAGGAGTTTCGATGGTGGGCAAAGGCTTGTCACCAAAACAAGGGACAGCCATTCTCACTACCCCCAGCCAGGCAGACCCTAACAATGGATGCATCAGATTATGCCTGGGGGCCCACATGGCAGGAAGAGGCATTCAGGGCACCTGGTCCACAAATCAAAAGCATCTACATATCAATCAAAAAGAGATGTTAGCTGTTCAAAATGCCCATACAGTCTTCAAGGACCTAATTCATCTGGGACAACTACTGATAAAGGCAGACAATACCACAGTCATGTGGTACATAAACAAGCAGTGGGGCACGCATTCTTACCCCCTTTGCAGACTAGCCATGGCTTTATGGGACACAGCATTGACTTAACAAGTTCATCTGCAGGCACAGTTCCTGCCAGGAAAGGTCAATACTCTGGCAGACGAACTAAGCAGAAACCTCATGGATCCCCACGAGTGGCACCTGGATCCACAAGTCTTCAGCATGATAACAAAGAAATGGGGACGCCCGGACATAGATCTGTTTGCCTCCCCTCACAACTGTCAACTAAAAAGATTCTGCACAAGGACTTATCACAGACAAGCATGGAAAGTGGACACCTTATCTTTCAACTGGAAAAACCTATTAGTATATGCCTTTCCTTCACTGCCTCTCCTCCCCAAGGTACTCCTTAAGGTGAGACAGGAAAAACCAAAAATGATTCTGACTGCCCCAGACTGGCCCTGCCAGTACTTGTATCTGATCTTAAGGAACTTGTCTTAATGCCCAGCCTGGATCTTACCTCAAATACCTTATCAACTCTCCCAACAAAACAATCAGATTCTGCACAGCCAACTCAGGGCTTTAAACCTGGCAGCATGGCGGATAATGTAGTCATACAAAGCACACCTCTCAGTAAAGCTGTGATGGGTGTCATTTTGGAAGCCAGAAGGCCTAGTACTAGAAAATTATATGCTGGAAAATAGAAGAGATTCAGTGCTTGGAACCAAGCTCAAGGAACTGACACAGCTGTACCAAATATTCCTCAGATTTTGCAGTACTTAACTGAGATGCTGGACAAATGCCTATCTTTTTCATCAATTAAAATTCATGCCTCTGCCATTTCGGCTCATTACAATACAGAGCCACCACTCTTTTCTCATCCTTTATTAAGGCAGTACCTCAGAGGAGCCAAAAATTTAAGGCCTCCAAGGAGATCACCAATACCTGCATGGAACCTCAATTATGTCTTGGAAAAACTCACCCTGCCTCCTTTTGAGCCAGCTGCAACTGCGGATATAAAGTTTTTATCTTGGAAAACAGCTCTGCTCCTAGCAATAACTTCTGCAAGATGAGTGTCAGAGCTACAGACTCTCATGGCTGTGAAACCTTTTATCATTTTTTTATCCATACAGGATCTCTCTGAGGACAAACCTAACATTTATGCCTAAGGTGGTGTCCAGTGTAGCCCTAAACCAAACTCTTCATTTGCCAACTTTTTATCCAAAACCAGAGAACAAGGGGGAGAAAATTCTGCATTCTTTGGATGTACACAGACAACTTAGATTCTATTTGGACAAAACTAAAGTTTTCATAAAAACAGAACAATTACTAGTGGCATATGCTGCAGGATCACAAGGAAAGGCTATCTCCAAGCAGACTATTTCAAAGTGGATAGGTCACTGCATTCGTTTCTACTACTCTCAGCATGGCAAGCCACTGCCTAAGGGCATTAGGCCACATTCAACCAGAGGTACAGCCACTTCTGCAGCCTTTCTCAGGGGAGTACCAACCAAAGACATTTTAGAGGCTGCTACTTGGAGTTCAGTGCACACCTTTACAAAACATTACAGTCTGCCACTTTACTCTAAATAAAGAGCAGGCTTTGCCACTGCAGTTCTGCAGGGCCTCATAGCCGCTCCTAATGTTGTTTAGCTCCAGCCCCCCAACCATAGCTTTGGGACTCTACCCAAATGTAATGACTGCAACAGTGAAACACGAAGAACATAGTACAGTTGTGTACACTTACCATAAATGTAGATGTTCGAGTGTTTTCACTGTTGCAGTCCAGGTTACCCACCCACCATCCCCCTTATTTCTGCTGGAATTTATCTTTACTTCTCTGATCTATACAACCTATGTGGTGTATTCGCTTGTAGATAAAGGTAAAAGTTTATTTTGGTGCATGTATGATGTTCATCGTGTTACACTGCTGTAGTGATTACACTTGGGATTTATTGCATGCAGCTGAACAGGTGGGAAAACATACTTTGCAATGTGGTTTTGATTCTTTAGAGGCCTCCTGCAGAGCTCTACCTCTTGGACGTCTGTATCTGCCCCTTTGATGTCTGTCTGTAACTGGAAAGGACCAATTCTTTGATGGCCAAATTCTGCTAAATCGAGGAGGCTGAACCTGTAAGAAATCCTTCACCATTTCCATAGATTTTGCCTTATCCTCCATTTTCTTTAATACCTCTTCTGCCTTAACTCCAAATAACGCATCCTGATGCAAAGGTGCATCCAATAGTTTTGCTTTAACATGATCTGGTAACGTATGTTCTTTTAACCAAGCATGTTAGTTAGCATGACAGAATCTGTAACTGTTGCTCTGCAGGAGGCCTCTAAAGAATCAAAACCACATTGCAAAGTATGTTTTCCCACCTGTTCAGCTGCATGCAATAAATCCCAAGTGTAATGATTGCAGCAGTGTATACACTCGAACATCTACATTTATGGTAGGTACAAAACTGTACTTTTTATATATATATCTAGCCTACACTTTTGGGGGCACCTGACATCTGGGGCAAGAAAAACTGAAGAAAATGGCGTCGGCTGCATCTTTTATACCCCTGACGACCTGACGTCAGGGAAGGGGCGACAGCAACCGATGCAGGACCCAAGACTTTGGAATTCAGGCCAACTGAGGGCAACTTGCCAGCAGGATTACCCAAATATAATGACTGCAGCAGTGAATACACTTGAACATCTACATTTATGGTAAATGTACACAACTGTACTTTTCATATGCTCAAGTATCAACAACATGTTAATGGGATTGCTGAAACAGAAAATTATGTTGATTTCTGAATTTGCAGAAAATAAAGAATTGCAGGAATTATTGCATGCAGCTGAACAAGTTGGAAAGCATACTTTGCAATGTGGATGTCCTTATCAGGAATTTTCCTCAAAACCCTATTCATCATAATCCAAATTTATCCATAACACAGGGGAAAGACTGCGAAGGACATAGTACAGTTTTGTACCTACCATAAATGTAGATGTCGACTGCAGATGCTATCCTTGTACTTTTTGATTCCTTAGAGGCCTCCTGCAGGGCCGCAGTTACTGGATCTATGATTAGGAGGCATGCCTAACTAAAAGAGCAAAATTTGCCTGATCATGTTAAAGCTAAATTACTGGATGCACCTTTACAGCATAATACTCTGTTTGGTATTAAGGCAGAAGAGGTTTTAAAGAAAATGGAAGACAAAGCTAAGTCTATACAAACTGTAAAAGACTTCTTACAAGTGCAGCCACCAAGATTCAGTAGACACTGGCCTACAAAAAAATTGGTCCTTTCCTGTGTCCGACAGAGCTCAAAGGGGAAAATCCAGAGGCCCTAAAGGTTCTAGATACCAGGCACAAGATTCTTACAGGTCAAAGCAGTGGGGTGCTTCTACCTCCAAATCTGGAGAAGATAAAGCGCAACTGTACAGAAAACAGTCCCAATGACTTCCCCTCTGCCATCACCAAGCACTTACCTTTTGGCAGCACCCTTAGGGGGGAAATTAGCACTTTCTGCTCAAAATTGGCAGTTAATATCCCAGGACAAGTGGGTGCTAAACATAGTATCACAGGGATACAGATTTCATTTCCATACTCTGCCAATAACAAACGGTTGGCAGAATCTGCCAAAAAATCAATGGGCAGAGGCACAGAAACAGGTTACATCCCTCATGGATGTGGGGGCTATTAAGCCAGTACCAGAACAGGAAAAAGGACAAGGTTTTTACTCAAGACTGTTCTTGGTACCCAGAAAGGACAAGGTCTGGAGGCCAATACTGGATTTATCAATTTTGAACACATTCCTGGACATTGCAAAATTCAAAATGCTAACTTTGCAGCAGCTTCTACCCATGCTGGGCAAGAATGCTTGGCTGGTGACATTAGACCTAAAAGAGGCATACCTGCATGTCCCAGTAAGGGAATCGTGCAGAAGATACCTCCATTTCAAGGCTGGATTAATGCATTACCAATTCTCCGCACTGCCCTTTAGCTTATCTACTGCGCCCAGGGTCTTTACAAAGTGCCTGGCACCAGTAATTGCTTTTTGCAGACAAAGAAGTATACAAATATATCCTTACTTGGACGACTGTCTCATTCAAGCAGAGAGCAAGGACATTCTTCTTCAGCACCTGGCATTTGTGAAAAGGCTTCTAAAATGCCTAGGGTACACAATAAACAAAAAGAAATCACAACTGGTACCCTCTCAAAAGATAACATTCCTGGGTGCAAGGTTGAATACAACTGCCCAGATGGCTTTCCTCATGCCAGATAAAGGCAACTGACTACTTACTTCAAACTGATGGCAACAAAAACCCAGTTATCTGCAAGACAAACTCTGCAGGCTTTGGGGTTTATGGCATCCTGCATCCTACTGATTCCATATGCAAGACTGCATAAGAGGAAACTTCAGTGGTACCTAAAAAGTTTATGGAGTCAACATTGTCACAGTCTGGAAACAATGATTCCTCTCATTCCCTGCCTACAACAGGAGTTTCTGTGGTGGGCAAAGGCATGTCACCAAAACATGGGACGGGCATTCACTCTACCCCCTGCCAGCCAAACCTTAACAACAGACACATCAGATTATGCATGGGGGGCCCACCTGGCAGAAGATGCATTCAGGGCATATGGACCACAAAACAAATGCATCTGCATATCAACCAAAAAGAGATGTTAGCTGTTCAAAATGCCCTGACAGCCTTCAAGGACTTACTTCATCCAGGACAACTACTGATAGACGGACAACACCACGGTTATGTGGTATATAAACAAGCAGGGGGGGCACGCACTCATACCCCCTATGCAGACTAGCCATGGCACTGTGGGACACAGCTTTGACTTACCAAGTACATCTTCAAGCTCAATTCTTGCCAGGAAAACAAAATACTCTGGCAGACGATTTAAGCAGAAACCTTTTGGAACCTCACGAGTGGAAACTAGATCCACAAGTCTTCAGCATGATAACAAAGAAATGGGGGAGCCCGGACATAGATCTATTTGCCTCTCCTCAAAATTACCAATTGAAAAGATTCTGCACAAGGACTTATCACAGACAAGCATGGAAAGTGGACGCCCTATCCTTCAGTTGGAAAAACCTATCAGTTTACGCCTTTCCTCCTCTGCCTCTTCTTCCCAAGGTCCTACTAAAAGTCAGACAAGAGAAACCAAAGATGACACTAATTGCCCCGGACTGGCCCCGCCAATACTGGTACCCAATCCTAAGGAACTTGTCTCAATACCCAGCTTGGACCTTACCTCAAAGACATCAATTACTGTCCCCGCAAAACAATCAGATCCTGCACAATCAGCTCCAAACACTGAAACTGGCAGCATGGCTGATCATGTAGATGTTCATCGTGTTTCACTGCTGCAGTCATTACACTTGGGTTATCCTGCCGTCAGGCGGACCCGCAGTCGGCCAGAGTTCCAAATTCTTGGTCCGGCGTCGGTTGATGTCGCCTCCTCTCTGACGTCAGTGCATCAGGGGTATGTAAGAAGCAGCCAACGCCATTTTCTTCAGTCTTTCTTGCCGCGCGGTGCCCGAAGCAAAAGCAGTTCTCAAGTGCCGGTCGGCCAACTCCTGAGATATCATATTCGATTTTCAGAACCGAAGTCTTCAATAAAGCTAAGTATCCCATTGGGGAAACTTTTTCTTGCCTCAGACCGATGTCAGTAAAAGTTAATAATTGTATTTCTTGTGGGAAGCAAATACCTCATAAGGATTTTCATTCTTACTGTATTCCATGCCTAGGCCCAGATCACGATTTCACTAGTTGCTGGTTTTGTGCTAGATTTAACAAACGCACTATTAAATGTCGGTTTGATTTTGCTCGCCATTATTTTGGCCGAAGGTTTAATTATACCATGCCGTCGGAACAACCGATGACCGGAATTCACAAAAAACACAAAGATAAGGATAAGGACAGGCATCCGAGGCCCAAAACTGACAACGAAGCCTCTTCTAGGCCAGTCACCGGTTCTCAGTGAGGCACTTTCGCAACCCCTGACACCCGCTACCTCAGAGCCACAGGCTGCGACCGACTCCCACGTTGAGTTGCCTAGGCCTCTGGATATTCAAGGTGTTGGGCCTACGGAGACTAACCCTTCAGATGGGTCCGGAGCCGCTGAGCAGGCATCGGCTTCTGAGGGTGTTTTCAGACCTTCACATCTTTCCATTGCATCTACAGCCAAGTCTAAAACTACTTTAAAGACATAGAAGCAAGTACAGCATTCACCTGGACAGGCCTCCATGCCTAAAAAGCAGATGCTCAAAATGGCCGAAGACTTAATTACTCTGATCAGGTGTTCCCATCCCCCTCCTGATAAAAGGCTTAGGCAGGATGCAGACTATGATTCCTCTGACCAGGTTTCAATATATTCTGATTCCTCTTCAGACCAGGGATATTCTTTACCCCTATATGAGGATTCTGATGCTGAAGAATCAATTCCTTCAGCCTCTCCTCCTGAGGATTACTCTTTTGGGGAAACTTTACATACCATGAGGGAGCATTTCCATTGAGAGGGCCAGGATTACTCAGATTCCAAGAAAAGGCTCAGAGACTTTCTTTTATTGCCTCAGTACAGGCCCCTTGCTATTCTGCCAGTGTTGGATATTGTGGACGATGTGTTCTCTGAATCCAGTTTCTTTACCCCCTGCTCCAGTCAAGCCAGACAGGTACTACAGAGTCCCTGACTCTCACAAATTTCTTTATAAAAACCCTGCTGCTGACCCAGAAACTATTCCCCAGGGTCCCAAAGGGGTAAAGGCCTCCACGGCTAAAAATCCAGTTCCCTCGGACAGGGATTCTAGAGCATTAGACAGATGGGGGAAGAAAGTTTACACCTCTGCAACTTTAGCAGTGAGGGCTTTAAACTGCCAGTTCCACATGCTTAAATATCAACAATATTTATTGTCTCAGTTAAAACAGAAAATGAGTACAAGTGCAGAACAACCTAATCTTAAGGAAATGCAGGATTTATTGCACGCAGCTGAACAAGTGGGAAAGCATACTTTGCAATGTCGTTTTGATTCATTAGAAGCTTCTTGTAGAGCAGCAGTTGCAGGATCTGTGATTTGAAGACATGCTTGGTTAAAGGAACAAAGCTTACCAGACCATGTTAAGGCAAAATTATTGGATGCTCCTTTACAGCAAGATATTTTATTTGGTGTTAAGGCAGAAGAGGTATTAAAGAAAATGGAGGCTAAGGCAAAATCTATGCAAACAGTGAAGGATTTCTTACAGGTACAGCCACCACGATTTAGCAGGAATTGGCCTACTAAAAATTGGTCCTTTCCAGTGTCAGACAGGCCACAAAGAGGCAGATTTCAGCCCCAAGGCTCTTACAGACCACGGCAGTGGGGTGCTTCAAACCCAAAAGGAGGTGAGGACAAGTCACAACCTTACAGGAAACAGTCCCATTGACTTCCCCCTTCCAATGCCAAACTCTTCACTTTTGGCAGCTCCCTTAGGGGGGAAACTAGAACTTTTTTTTTTACAAAACTGGCAAGCAATCACCCAAGACAAATGGGTGCAGAATATTGTCTCAAGGTTACAGGTTCCACTTTCACACTCTACCAAGGCTAAAAGGAATGCCAGACCTGCCATAAAATCAATGGGCAGAGACACAAAAACAAATTACAGCCCTCATGGACATGAGAGCTATTCAAAAATTACCACAGCAGGAACAAGGACAAGGATTTTACTCAAGACTCTTCCTGGTACCCAGAAAGGGCAAAGCCTGGAGACCCATATTAGACCTTTCCACTCTAAATACATATTTGGATGTTCCGAAATTCAAAATGTTGACACTACAGCAGCTCCTTCCCATGTTGGGCAAGAAAGCTTGGCTTGTTACTTGGACCTCAAAGAGGCATACCTGCATGTCCCTATCAGACAAAATTGCAGAAGATACCTCAGATTCATAGCTGGTTCAATGCACTACCAATTCTCTGCACTGCCCTTTGGCTTATCTACTGCGCCCAGGGTCTTCACCAAGTGCCTGGCACCAGTAATTGCATTTTGCAGACAAAAACGGAATTCAAATATATCCATACCTGGGCAACTGCCTGATTCAAGCGGAGACCAAGAACATTCTTCTAAAGCATCTGGTGTTTGTAAAAAAGTTGATAAGTTGCCTAGGGTACACAGTAAACGAAAATAAGTCAAAACTAGTGCCCTCACAAGAGATAATATTCCTGACTCAGTATTTTCAATTGATGGCAACAAAGTCCCAACTCCCTGCAAGAAAAATTCTGCAAGCCTTGGGATTCATGGCATCCTGCATACTACTAATTCCATATGCCAGACTGCATATGAGGAAATTACAATGGTACCTAAAAAGTGTTTGGGCACAACACTTTCACAGCTTGGAAACAGTAGTACCACTAATTCCCTGCCTACAACAGGAGATTTGATGGTGGGCACAGGCATGTCACCTCATCATGGGTCAGCCTTTCACTCTTCCCACAGCCAGGCAGACTTTAACAACAGATGCCTCGGATTATGCCTGGGGAGCACACACGGCAGGAAAATGCATTCAGGGCAAATGGACCACAGACCAAATGCATCTTCACATCAATCAAAAAGAGATGTTGGCTGTACAAAATGCCCTAACAGCTTTCAAGGACCTTCTACATCCAGGACAATTATTATTAAAGACAGACAACACCACAGTAATGTGGTACATAAACAAGCAAGGGGTCACTCATTATTACCCCCTATGCAGGCAAGCCATGACCTTGTGGAACACAGCTCTAACTTATCAAGTTAATCTGCAAACACAATTCCTGCCAGGAAAGAAAAATACTCTGGCAGATGACTTAAGCAGAAACATCATGGATCCTCACGAGTGGAAATTAGACCCACAAGTTTTCAGCATGATAATGCAAAAATAGGGGTGCCTGGATGTAGATCTCTTTGCCTCCCCACGGAATTACCAACTACAAAAATTCTGCACAAGGATTTATCACACACAAGCTTGGAAAGTGGATGCTCTTTCGTTCAGCTGGACAAGCCTAAACGTTTATGCCTTCCCACCTCTGCCTCTCCTTTCAAAGGTACTCCTAAAAGCCAGACAAGAAAAACCACAGATGATTTTGATTGCTCCAGACTCACGCCAACATTGGTACCCAATCTTAAAGAACTTAGCTCAAGGCCCACCTTGGATTTTGCCTCAAATTCCACACCTTCTGACTCAGCAAAACAATCAGATCCTGCACAGTCAGCTCAAAACCTTATCCCTGACTGCATGGCAGATTCATTAGCCAAACAGACAATACCTCTCTCTAAAGCTGTTATGGATGTCATTTTGGAGGCTAGGAGGCCTAGCACCAGGAAATCTTATTCAGAAAAGTGGAAGAGATTCTGTGCCTGGAACCAGGCTCAAAGGCTTGACCCTCTTGTCCCTAACATTCCTCAGATACTACAGTACTTAACTGAGATGCTGGACAAAGGACTATCCTTCTCATCCATTAAGATCCACGCTTCTGCCATCTCGGCTCATTACAGTACAGATCCTCCTATTTTCTCTCATCCATTGCTAAAGCAGTACCTCAGAGGGGCTAAAAACATAAGACCTCCCCAGAGAGCACCAACACCTACTTGGACCACAATTTTGTCTTGGAAAAACTCACTTTACCTCCTTTTGAGCCAGCCAATTCAGCAGAATTAAAATATATATCATGGAAAACTGCTCTGCTACTGGCAATAACCTCAGCACGAAGAGTCTCAGAACTACAGGCACTAATGGCAGTGGAGCCTTTCATTATTTTCCACCAAGACAGGGTTTCCTTAAGAACAAACCCTTCATTTATGCCTAAGGTTGTATTCAGTGTGGCTCTTAACCAAACTATTCATTTGCCAACATTTTATCCAAATCCCCAGAATAAAGGGGAGAGAATTCTACATTCCTTGGATATACACAGGCAATTACGCTTCTACTTGGACAAAACAAAAGCTTTCAGAAAAACTGAACAATTGTTTGTATCTTATGCTGTAAGATCACAGGGAAAGGCTATTTCAAAGCAGACCATTTCAAAGTGGATAGGACACTGTATCCGGTTCTGCTACACACAGCATGGGAAACCTGTGCCATCTAACATTAGACCACATTCCACCAGGGCAACTGCAACTTCTACTGCCTACCTTAGAGGGGTACCTACCAAAGACATTTTGGAAGCTGCAACTTGGAGTTCAGTGCACACCCTTACCAAGCATTATCACTTGCCTCTTTACTCTAGATCCAGAGCTGTCTTTGCCACTGCAGTGTTGCAGGGCCTCATAGCCACACCAAATCCCCTATAGAACCAGCCACCCAGTCTCAGCTTTGGGATTCAACCCAAGTGTAATGACTGCAGCAGTGAAACACGACGAACATAGTTCAGTTTTGTACCTACCATAAATGTAGATGTTCGAGTGTCTTCACTGCTGCAGTCCTGGTTACCCACCCACCATCCCCTCTTTCTTAGCTGGGGCTCATCTATAACTTTCTATACTATACTACCCTGTGTGGTGTATTTGCTGGTTACTGAAGGTTTTATTTTTACCTTACTGTATGTTTTGTTAGTAATATGTATTGCTTACCTTTTTGGGGGCACCTGACATCTGGGGCAAGAAAAACTGAAGAAAATGGCGTTGGCTGCTTCTTATATACCCCTGACGCACTGATGTCAGGGAGGAGGCGACAGCAACCAACGCTGGAACAAGACTTTGGTACTCTGGCCGACTGTGGGACCGCCTGACGGCAGGATAACCCAAGTGTAATGACTGCAGCAGTGAAGACACTCGAACATCTACATTTATGGTAGGTACAAAACTGTACTTTATGCAAACAACACCTCTCAGTAAAGCTGTGATGGATGTCATTTTGGAAGCCAGAAAGCCTAGTATTAGAATATTTTATGCTGATAAATGGAAGAGATTCTGTGCTTGGAATCAAGCACAAGGGACGAACACAGCAAAGCCAAATATTCCTCAGATTTTGCAATACTTGACTGAGATGCTTGACAAGGGCCTATCTTTTTCATCAATAAAAATCCATGCCTCTGCCATCTCAGCTCATTACAACACAGAGCCTCCCATCTTTTCTTATCCTCTGCTAAAACAGTATCTTAGAGGAGCCAAAAATTTAAGGCCTCCCAGAAGATCACAAATACCTGCATGGGACCTCAATTATGTGTTGGAAAAGCTCACCCTGCCTCCATTTGAACCAGCTGCTACTGCAGATCTAAAGTTGTTATCATGGAAAACAGCTCTGCTCATAGCAGTTTATTCAGCAAGAAGAGTCTCAGAGCTACAGGCCCTCATGGCTGTGGAGCCTTTTATCATATCTTATCCAGACAGGGTGTCTCTGAGGACCAATCCTTCATTTATGCCTAAGGTGGTTTCCAGTGTGGCTCTTAACCAAACTATTCATCTGCCAACCTTTTATCCAAATCCTCAGAACAAGGGAGAAAGAATTCTGCATTCCTTGGACATACACAGACAGCTAAGATTCTACTTGAGCAGGACTAAAGCTCTAAGAAAAACTGAGCAATTACTAGTGACATATGCTGCAGGATCAGAAGGAAAGGCCATTTCAAAGTAGACTATTTCAAAGTGGATAAGCCACTGCATTCATTTCTGCTATTTACACCACGGCAAACCTGTGCCTAAGGGCATTAGGTCTCATTCCACCAGAGCTGCAGCTACTTCAGCAGCCTTTCTCAGAGGAGTACCAACCAAAGACATTCTAGAGGCTGCTACTTGGAGTTCTGTTCACACCTTTGCAAAGCATTATCATTTGCCTCTCTACTCTAAGTCCAGGGCAGGCTTTGCCACTGCATTTCTGCAGGGCCTTATAGCCTCCCCTAATGTTGTTTAGCTCTAGCCTCCCATCCATAGCTTTGGGATTCTACCTAAATGTAATGACTGCAACAGTGAAACATGAAGAACATAGTACAGTTGTGTACACTTAACATAAATGTAGATGTTCGAGTGTATTCACTGTTGCAGTCCAGGTTACCTGCCCGCCATCCTCCTTTCATTCTGGAGTTTATCTTTCCTTCACTATCTTCTACATGCTACCTTTTTGGGGGCACCTGACATCTGGGGCAAGAAAAACTAAAGAAAATGGCGTTGGCTGCTTGTTTCATACCCCCGACGACCTGAAATCATGGAAGAGGAGACAGCAACCGATGCAGGACCCAAGACTTTGGAATTCAGGCCGACTGAGGGCAACCTGCCAGCAGATTACCCAAATGTAATGACTGCAACAGTGAATACACTCGAACATCTGCATTTATGGTAAGTGTACACAACTGTACTTTATCTCCATGGCACCTGCCTCAGACCCCTTCCCTGCTGTCTCAGCAGGAGAGCCAGATTCTGCACCCTCAGCTTCCAACATTGAGCCTTGCAGCCTGGCTAATTACTTAAACTCACCCGCCCAGTTTACCTTAGATTTTGCAATACTTAACTGAGATGCTTCACAACGGCCTGTCTTTTTCCTCCATTAACTCATTCACTCCGGAGTAGCTCAGAAAAAGCTGCCTGCTTAATTCCACCATAGGAGCAACAGTACAGCCTGAGCTCATTTTGAGAAAATCCATTTGTAATACTATACAGAAAACAAATGTTCATAACTCTTTAACCATAAGAGCTACACTAAAAATGTAAACGCGAAAGTTGTTCAGCAGACACTGACCTTTCCAAGTGTAAATGTTGATAGTGCACATCAAAGTCATTATTAAATACTTGGCAAGGAATGCTGATATTGTGCATATTTTTTACCTTTTTGGAAAAGCAAAGCACAATATCTTGGTCTATGTACCATGCAGACTCATACAATTTGAATTTAATTTGTTAGTATGAATGGCAGCTTTAAAATGATACCTCAACCATTACTGTGTGACGCTCCTTTCATGAGATATTCACAGAAATATGATTAATATATTATTTTTCGTAATTGATGAACAAAGCATAATATCTCATCACCTGTAACAGACAGAGCCTACATATCAGTGTAGAAGTTGTGCATCTGAATGTCAGCTTCAAAATGATGTATCATTTGTGTGATTACCATGCTCCCGCGCAAAGATGTGGGCATAATAATGATAAGTATTGTAAATGTATAATTTTCATATTCGTACAAGACTAAACAAACTGTGATATCTGTACGTGTGTACAGTGCACAGACACAGTTCTTTTACCATGTTGTAAGGAGTAACACTGTCTTCAAAATGAGGTATTACTTCACACAATGAGATGCTCCTTTGCAAAGTCATTTACCAAAATATGAAAAAAATCATAATTTTCATAACCTAAGTCCGAAACAAACTTTGATATCTGCCTATGAGTACAACATACAGGCACCATTCTTTTACCATGTTAGAACTATAAATAATCTTTTCAAAATTAGGTATTACTTAGCACATTCAGATGCTCCCTTGCAAAGTTATTTACCAAAATATGAAAAAAAATTATAATTTCCATAACCTAAGTCCGAAACAAACTTTGATATCTGCACATGTATCAAACATACAGGCACAATTCTTTTACCATGTTAGAAGCAGCAATACTGTCTTCAAAATGAGATATTACTTGGCACATTCAGATGCTCCCTTGCAAAGTTATTTACCAAAATATGAAAAAAAATCATAATTTCCATTACAGTTATTTGCCAAGCTCAAAGAAATGAATTTTACACAACACATTTCATAATAGTGTTTTACTTACTATACTGGTCCGTCTTTGTCGTGGGTGTTTTCCATTCTTCTCACAAGCTGCATGTTAGCAATCTTGCATGGCTCTCCTCACGCCATTGTGGAGGTTGGCCAAGAACAACGCAATGCCCTCCTCAGTTAGGTGAATGCCATCCCTTCTGAACAGGTAAACATCTTCTGCAGTGATGCTGTCATGATAGATTGTAGATTCATCGACCCTGTGCATCAAGCCATGCACAAACCCATTCTGTAAATGTCTGGCCTTGTGCGCTGCCCGTTGACTGTTTGCTGTTTTCCACATCTGTCGAGGAATTATGTCAGACCACATAAAATGACAATGTGGCCGCCACGACTGCAGGTGTTCAAAAATTGCTCTGACTTGAAACCGTAGCCTTCTGAGTGGTTGACTGATGACATCATTCCCTCCAATGTGCAGCCACAAGAATGTCAGACTCAGGGTAGATGGAACACTTCTCTTCCAACAACTGCAGTACTCCGCTCCAATGTATACCTCTTCTTGCAATCCAGTATACCTTCACACTAAATGTGGGGAAGCTCAAGTTGTAGTGATTTTCACTTACAGAGGCATGGCTGGCAGCCCAGTGAATGTAGGAATGGCCACATACCCACACTTTCACTTGTCGTTCTCCTGTTCATGAAGCCATGCCAGTGTCAGAAGGTGGAGAACCTGCACAAGAAAAAAAAAATGCAAACAGATTACTACTGATGTTTGACAGATCTATTGGAAAAGTGCATATATATGTATATCATAATGCATTACCTGGTTAGACCATCCAAATCTTCACTCCTATCCACAGGGGCATTATTCTTTTCATAAGGTACATGTAAATCCCCTCTAAATGAACTATGGACAATGTATGCAGATGCATCACCCTATCTCCCAAGAGAGGCCACTGCCATACTGATATTCGTGTGTATATGTATATATGTGCAAGTGCTTTATGTATATACATATCGATATACACACATATATGCACAGACACGTATATATACAGGAAAAAAAATCAGGGGTTTTGGAGGATAGCTAGTTGATGAAGAATGGAGGTGGCTTGCAGTGACTGCAAGCAGAGAAAAAACACAGTCTGGCTTTTGCATTCATCAAAGTGATAACGATTTCTACTTGTGTGAATAAGTTACAGCAGCTGAGACTTTTACCAGAAAAGTGATAATGACTCACTGCTATATTGTAACTGCAGTTATTGCTAATGTGATAATGACCATCCTTTCAGTACTGCAAAGTTATGCATGCTCAGACAAAGATGATAATTGCTGCACATAACCTATTGAGCAGGCATTCATTATATTACCTTGTGCAGCTGTTGTGTAACACAGACTCATTATCAATAAGGAGAACACCTGAGTAATTCATTAAAGTAGCATAACACTTGCATATTACTGAGCCCTTCCTCCCACCTAAATTCCACACATGACTGACAAAGCCAGGAAAAATGCACAACAAATATGGTAGCTCCATGCTGGCAGTAGTCAACAAATGATAACCTTTATCTCACTCCTGCAACTACTAATCACAAATAGAATAATACAAGCAGAAGTGATTTCTTTTCTGCTTATTTTACATTATACTATTAATTAGTCAATGCTGTATCTGATGTCTTATATGCTGGCATATTACACTATAATTACATGTATGTGCTCTATTCTAAGTAATGTAAACATATGTCATTTTCAGACTTAATTTCTATGTTTCCCCAGTAACCAATTCACTTGTTTGCATTGTGTATGCACAAGCACCAAAATGGCACAATAAAATATTTTGACCAGCGGTCACTTCAGCAGTCAGACCATGTATGCACAAGCACTTTCCTGATACACAATGAATTATTTCCCCAAGCAACATCCTCATTACTATGTCCAGGTATACATGCACCTAAATGAAATGTTTCCCCCAAACAGCCCTTCACAAACATTTCCTGGTATGTGCAACCACCAGCATGACTACTTCACCCAAGCAACCCCTTCAGTAGAATGTTGAGCTATGCACAATCACCAAAATTAAACGCTTACCCAAATGAAATGTGTGTAACATTTCCTAATATGTACAACCACGAAAATGAAGACAGTCATTACCATCTGTAAGGACAAAGACCAGAGTAATTAAGTCAAAGTAGAACAGCAGTTATATCTTACTGAGCATTGGATATACCATGGAACACAGTGAAGACAGTCAAACAGTGGAGAAGCTATGGACAACTGTGATTTTGCAATGAACTGGATGTCCCTCCAAAATTGATGAAAAGTCAAGACAAACACTGGTCATGGAGGCTGCCAAGAGACCTACAACAACATTGAAGGTGCTGCAGGAATTTCTGGGAAGTACTGGTTGTGTATTACATGTGACACCAATCTCCCGTATTCTCCATGTGTCTGAACTATGAGGTAGGTTAGCACGACAGAAGCCTTTTCTTACACAGAAAAACATCCCAGACCTAAATCCAATAGAAAATGTGAATGGTGACATGAAGAGGACTGTGCACAAGAAATGCCCTTGCAAATTTTGGACTAGCTGATGCACATAAAGGACATTTGATTTTCCAGGGTTTCACTTGAAGCAGCTGGCAGAGGTGTGAGCAAGTGGCCTTTGGAAATAGTCAGGAACACAATAGTATGTAAAACTGATCATACAAAGTTATATAATAAAATCACAGTATTCTTCCCTTATAAGATCCATTATTGAGTACAATGCCCCTTTCATCATGTACCTCACCCATGAATTATGATCGGATCACTACTCATAACTCTTCAGTAACATCTGCTAATTTGTGCAACCACCAAATGAAGCATTTCCCCAAGCACCCTGTTCAATAAAATGATTTACGTACAAGTACCAGAATGAAATATTACATAAGATGACCCTTCAGTAACATTTACTGGTATGTACATGCACCAAATGAAACAGTCACCCAAGCAATCTCTTTTTTTTTTCAGATACACATGGCACAAAATGATTACAAAATAAAAAAATAAATAAAAAGACAGTGAAAGAATGCATGCTGCAGTTAAAATATTGCAGTACAGTCCTTCAGTCAGCATCTATGTGTGGGTAGGGTAGCTCAAAATAGTACTAAAACTGAAAAAGTAACAGGTGACACAGGGAAGTGTTACAATTTACAGTTACCTAAAGTCTGTGGAGTCCAGAAGATCATCATTTGAGGAAATCTAAGTTGGGGAGCAGAACAGTTAAACTGGAAATGGTCAGATTAAAACAAAAGACTACTATTTGGCTTGCATATATCTATATTTCACATTATCTTCAAAATACTAATCACAAAGTTTTAATCAAATACCCTGCATAATTAGGCAAAACTAAACTTCCTCACCCTATTCAAAAATGTGCAACAAAATTTGTTCTTTTTAGCACCTAAAATAACCATATAAAAAACACATGCACGACAACCAGCTTTGCAAATGTACCTGCATAAATATCTGACTCGCAGATTTTCACAAGTTAGTGAATGATCACTAGTTACCGGTGATAAGTGGGCTGAGGACCCGGCTTACTCTGACCCACGCCAGGGAACCTTGCTAACAGAGGGAGGGGTATATATGCTCCTGTTGGCCAGTGTGTGCCCACCATAATGCCAGCAGCCCTGGGTGGATAAGCTACTGGCTGTCCGGTGTCTCGTTGCCCAGCCTGGGTTACCTGTGATAGCTCTGTTAAGCAAAAGCCGGATGTAAAACCAACCAACCTGCCAAACATGAACTGAGAATTGTTACACTTAATGTAGGTTCACTAACAAGATGCAACTTGGAAGTGGATGACATGATGATACGGAGGAGGCTAGACATTCTATATATCCAAGAGATGAGATGATAGAAGGCAGTGCCACTTGGCTTGGGATCCAGAGTCTACAACTCAGGTGGAGGGCAGGCTAGAAATGGTGTAGGAATTGTGGTGAGAGCAAAATGGTTCACACTGCCTACCTTGACCTGGCCAAAGCATTTGACACAGTAACCCACTCGAGCATTGTTGGCAAACTCCAGAGGTTAGGTATAAACCCCATATGTTACCCTGTGGATAGCTAGCTGACTCATAGACAGGACCCAGGAAGTTAGAACTGGGGAGTCCACCTCTACAAAGAGGCCAGTTACAAGTGGAGTCCCTCATGGATCAGTCCTTGGACCACTCCTTTTTGGCATTTACTTCGTCTGAAGTCAAGGCCAATATCAGCAGATAGGTATGTATCCCAAAGATTACCTCGTCTCTGGAACAGGCTTCCCATCCATGTGAAGCAGAGTTCTGTTAGCAATATAATAACATTTGTGAGATCTTGCCTGGAGTTCAAAATATTACTTGCTGAAACAAAAAAGATGGAGTCTAAATGATGCAGCAAATATGGAGATCGCTTCATGAAAAGGAGACAGCTGAGAAGGGAATGATGAGCACCTTATAAGCATAAAATATACACAAGTCCGTACTTGAGAAGTTAGGAAAGTTAAGATTAGGCAAATCTGAGAAACATGCAAAAATATTTGATCACCAGATGCATAGGTGAGGTTACAGTGGTTCTCCAGTAGAACTGATTAATGTGATGTGGTAAATATGAAAGTTCAGATTCAAACCTACATGAAAATGAGAAAGCAGCAAAGCCATTGCAGCTTTTCAGGCAGTAAAAATCAAAAAGTAAAAAGCGTATGCTGTAAATTCTGTAAATGCTACACTGCTTATCATTTACCTTTCTGTCAGCTTTTGTCTGGGATAATGAAAAATGCAATAAATTTGAATTTAGAACACAGTAGCAGGTATTTTATTTTGCTGATATATAAAGGAAATATGGAATTTATTCCGTATTCTTTTTATTTCAGCATACGGACAGAAAGATGCAGCTTTATGTCACATTGGTAAAGCAACTATTTTAACATTCCGTTTCTTATCATCCAAAATTCACGCACGAATAAAACCTTTTTCTTGGGAAAGTGCACAGCAGTTTATTATCTTATACTATTTAATGGATAAAGTAGAATGGTTTAATTACACAAGTTGGTAACACACTTCAAATAATAACGTAAAATAACCATGAGGAGATAAAATGCCGACTTTCTAAAATACATTTTAAATTGATTTGAGAAGTTAGCACCTAATTTGATACATTTCAAAAATTATATCCATTGTTCTTGCACACAGATTATTTTCCTCACAGTAAAACAGACTCGACATTATGGAATTAATATGTAAATACATTGTTGTATTAGAGCTGTTGAATATCATTTTAATGTGAAGTGATTAACAAGCCAATAGAATAGTGATATAGAATATTGTGTGCACGTCCAGGTAGAGTGAAATAAAAAACAGTTCTTTACCGGGTATTAGACAGACAGCGGCTGATTTATTCCCTGGACACTGGAGTACATTTAAGGAACCAGCACAGAAGTAAGTTCTTCCTTCAAAACAAAAATCCTTTCTCAAAAATATTCCACTTCCTGCTTCTTCTACATAACAAATATTAACGCTGTAAGTGCTACTAATACAGTTGTTATCAGATCTGGCCAGTTTTTTTTTTTGCTGATGTAAAAGTAAAAACTACAAGGGAATGCTATAGTATTTAGGAATTATGGGTGGAATTCAATTAGTATAGGAATGTAACTGGAATTTTGGAAAGAGTAACTTCCAACTTTCATATGTGCAGTTACAATGTAAGGTTCAACAGTACTAATTTCTCATGGAATCTGGAAATAGAGACATCGTACAGCAGTTGCTATAAATACACTATGCAGTGCGACAAGTTAGCATGAGCAGCAACTATCAATCTATGTTAAGTTCTAGACATCTGTACATTCAATTAATTACCCCTAACACTATAATGAGAAAAAATATAAACATCCATTTAGTCTAATACTACAGAACAAGATACTGCATTTCCACATTTATTTTAGTTCAAGTTACCTGGTGAGCACGCTATCGCAGAAGCCGTACAAGAGGGGGGAAGCCAAATTAGTAGAGTGGATTATTTAAAAAGCTGGGACCGTTCTTGGTATTGGTTAGGTCAGGAACAATCACAGTGTCTGGTTTCAGCTTTATTTTAAGTGATTAAGGCATAAAGTTTAGTGTCAAAATCTTATTGTAGCTTTTTGTAGGTTGCCGTTTTGAGCTGGGACTATTCTTGGTAACGGTTAGATCAGGAACAGTTACAGTGTCTGGTTTCAGCTTTATTTTAAGTGATTAAGAAATAAAGGCTAGGAGGGAAGGAAGACAAAAACAGCAATAGAATAATTATACAGGAATACTGTAAAGGGATTATGCTGTCAGATAGTAATCAAAAGCACTCAGACCAGCAAAAGAAGCAGCAGTATACGCTTACAGTATGTACAGCAAGTAAATATCAGTTAGAGATACTGATTGGGATTTTTTAATGCTGTAAATCATACAAAGACTACAAAATACAGACTGTAAAAATATCAGGAAAACATATACCTCAGTCAAAGAAACAAACTTAATTTGAAACACCTAGAATAGCATTGTGTTTCCATTCAAAAGACCTACACATTTATGTACAAGACTTCTATAACAACGAGGCCCTAGGAATGTAACAGGAATTTTGGAAAGAGCAACTTCCAGCTTTCATATGTGCTGTTACTGGTGGGGGTGGGGGTGTGACGCAAGTGGTAGCTTGGATTACAAGAATCCGATTGGATGCCACCACTTGCTTTATCAAAACCTTTTAAACAGGATTTTCTAAAATATTTTTAATGCGACCTTAATGTAAACACATGCTGAATGGTAACTATATAAGGTAATTTACGCATTCAGTTACCATTTCAGCGTGTTTTACATTAAGTTCAGCTACAAATCTGGATGCCAGTTTCTCAAGTTTGTGGAAGGCACTCAGGGGTAACATCTTCAAATTACTATCTTCTCATGGCACGCTCGGTGTTAAGCACCGAGGCGCCATGAGAAGGTACTCGGGGTTAATGAGTCCACACCTCAGCCATTTCAGCTCATTATAACACAGAACTGCCCCTGTTCTCTCATCCTCTGCTCAAGCAGTACCTCAGAAGGGCCAAAAATTTGAGACCACACAGGAGAGCTCCAACCCCTGCTTTGGACCTTAACTTTGTATTGGAGAAACTCACTCTACCTCCTTTCGAGCCAGCTGCTACTGCAGACTTAAAATTTCTTTCTTGGAAAACAGCTTTCCATTTAGCAGTCACTTCAGCTAGAAGGATATCTGAATTACAGGCCCTTATGGCAGTGGAGTCTTTCATCATCTTTCATGCGGACAGGGTGTCACTCAGGACCAATCCATCCTTCATGCCCAGGGTGGTATCCAGTGATGTCCTTCAAGAATGCAACTGCAGTCATAACATGTGGGTTGTCCTGCCTCAGGCAGCCCTCAGTCGGCCGGATTCCAAAGTCTGGGTCCGACGTCGGCTGATGTCACATTTCTCTCCAACGTCAGAGCGGCTGGAGTACATAAGCATCAGCCAACGCCATTTTCTTCAGTCTTTCTTGCCGCGCGGTGCCCGAAGCAGAAGCAGTTCGCAAGTGCCGGTCGGTCAGCTCCTGTATTCTTCGAATCTAAAGTCATCAAAAAAGCTAAATACCCCGTTGGGGACCTTTCTTGCCTCAGCCGATGTCAGAAATTACTGAAAAAGTTAACAATTGTCTGTCTTGTGGTAAACAAATACCTCATAAGGATTTCCACTGTTACTGTCTTCCTTGCCTTGGCCCAGACCACGACGTCTCGGCCTGTGTCGCCTGTGCTCGCTTCAATAAGCGGACTCTTAGGCGCCGGGCAGAGTTCGCTGAAGACTTTTTCGGCGATAAATTTGCTTATACAATGCCGTCGGAACTTCCGACATTGCAGACTCCTAAGAAACGAAAAGACCGGGACCGACATCCTCGGCCCGCGTCTTCCACCAACTCCACGCCAAAACCTACCGCGAGTGCTCCGGTTCCCCCTGAGACGGTTATTTCACCGCTCCAAACCGAAGTCACCGCTTTACCGACACCTCTGATACCGGAGGCCACACCGATGCCAGTTATAGATTTTCCTCCGGATACTGAAACCGAGGAAATGCCCGAGACCATTGCTGTAGATAAGGTCACTCCTGCACGTGGAGCTGCTAGACCTCCTATGGCCATGTCTATTAAGGCCTACACACGTGCTAAGGCAGCCAGCAAGACCAAGCACCTTACTGTTAAGGCCTTACCTCAGCCTACTCCTGAAACACAAATCATGACTATGACTGCAGACTTAATTTCCATGATTAGAGGTTCACAGGCCCATCCTGAGAGAGGATCCCAGCCTCTTCCTGATAAGAGGCCCCGGGTTGAAACCTCTGACCCTATCCCTTCAGATGAAGATTCTGAGGACTCTGTTCACTCCGATGGCCAGGAAGAGCCCTTCCAGACCTATGAGGACTCGGATGCAGAGGATTCCATCCCCTCTGCCTCCCCTCCTGAGGATATTTCTTTTGGGGAAGTTCTGCATACCATGAGGGAACATTTTAAGTGGCAAGGCCAGGAATATTCTGATTCCAGAAAGCCTTGAACCTTCCTTAAAAGCCCCAACAGAGGCCCCTGGCTATACCTCCTGTGCTTGATGTTTTGGATGACCTATACTCTGACTCCAGTGTTACCCGGATACTCTTCCTCCTGCCCCAGCCAAGCCAGACAGATATTATAGGGTCCCAGAAACACATTCTCATTTCTTTAGGGCCCATGCTGTTGATTTAGAAACTATTTCTCAGGGACCTAAAGTGGTTTCAGCATCCACCTCCAAAAATCCCTTGCCTTCCAACAGGGAAGCTAGGTCATTAGAGAGATGGGGGAAAAAGGTCTACACCTCCACTACTTTATCTATGAGAGCTCTGAATTGCCTCTTTCATATGTTTCAATATCAGGATTACCTGTTAGATGATTTACAGAAAACATTGGCCTCTCCTGAACCTTTAGACAGGAAGTCTTTGCAGGAAGCTGTACATAATTCTCAGCAAGTCAGCATTCACTTTCTGCAGTGTGGATATGATGCAGTGGAAGCTTCATGTAGGGCAGCTATGACAGGGGCAGTCATTCGTAGACATGCATGGTTAAAAGAACAACCTCTACCAGATCATGTTAAGGCAAAACTTCTTGATGCACCTTTGGAAAAGAACAAGCTTTTTGGTACTAATGCTAAAGATGTGTTAAAGTCCATCGAGGAAAAAGCAAAATCAGTTCAGACGGTCAAAGATTTCCTCCAGGTTCAGCCACCCAGATTCAGCAGGAATTGGCCTTCTGAAAACTGGTCCTTTCCTAATCCTGAAAGATTTCAAAGGGGTAAAAACAGGCGTGGCCGAGGAAGAGGACAATACAGAGGTTCTTACAGGGGACGACAATGGCAACCAGCAAACCAAAGAAGTGACACAGGGGTCTCCCCTGCCCCACAGGGACAATCTCAATGATTTTCCTCTACTTCCGCTGACCAAGGAGCAAATAGAAGCTCCCTTGGGCGGAAAATTATCTCTGTTTTCAGACAATTGGCACAGATTGACAAAGGACAAATGGATTTTGGACATTATAGACCAAGGTTACAGGTTCCACTTTCATACCTTACCAAGAAAACAAGGCATGCCAAACCTACCACAAAACCAGAGGGCAGAGGCTATCAAGCAAATTCTCTGCTTGCTCAGATCAAAGCAATAGAAAGAGTTCCACAACAAGAACAAGGCCAGGGGATTTACTCAAGAATGTTCCTTGTTCCAAGAAAAGAAACTCAATGGAGACCAGTACTGGATTTGTCCGCATTAAACACTTTTCTCATAGTACCAAAGTTCAAAATGCTGACTCTACAGCAACTCCTTCCCATGCTGGGCAAGGGGTCTTGGCTGATTACTCTGGACCTCAAGGAGGCATACCTGCATGTCCCTATCAGACACAGCTGCAGAAGATACCTCAGATTTCTTGCAGGGCCAGAGCATTATCAATTCTCAGCATTGCCATTTGGCTTATCTACTGCCCAGAGTATTTACAAAATGCCTGGCTTCAGTAATTGCTCATTGCAGGCTCCAGGGGATCCAAATTTACCCATACCTGGACGACTGCCTCATACAAGCGGATGACAAATTGATTTTGACAAAAAACTTGAACTATGTCATACAATTGCTACAGGCTCTGGGATACACAGTCAACTTCCAAAAGTCAAGACTTCAGCCATCCCAGCAAATAACCTTCTTAGGAGCCAATCTAGACACAGCCTCTCAAATGGCTTACCTGACAGAAGACAAGCAAGAGAAGTTAACTCATTATTTCAAAGGTTTGGTAAAACTCACCCAGATGACTGCAAGGGGATTCCTACAGGCCCTGGGTTACATGGCATCCTGCATTCTCCTGGTTCCATTAGCAAGACTACACATGAGAAAGCTTCAATGGTAGTCTCAGCCCAGCAACAACCTAGAAACAACCATACCGCTCATTCCATGCCTACAAAAGGAATTCCTATGCTGGGCCTCGGTAAGACAGGCAAACACAGGTATGTCATTCAAAAAACCTCAGATAACACAGACCATGACCACAGACGCCTCAGACCTTGGATGGGGGGGCGCACATGGAGGGCAGATGTATACAAGGACAATGGTCTCCAAAGGAAACACATCTGCATATAAACCAAAAGGAAATGCTGGCAGTAATGCATGCCATCGAGGCCTTTCGACAACAACTTCAGCAAGGCCATCTACTGATACGGACAGACAACACCACTGTGATGTGGTACATAAACAAGCAAGGGAGCACCCATTCCTACCCCCTTTGCAGACTGACAATGAATCTTTGGGAAAATCACTGAGCCTAAACATACAGTTGCAATCCCAGTTTGTTCCAGGCAAAGACAATGTGCTGGCGGACAGCCTAAGCAGGAATTTCATAGATCCACACGAGTGGAGGTTACATCCAAAAATCTTCACACAACTCACCTCGACATGGGGCAGGCCAGAAGTAGACCTATTTGCCTCCCACCTCAACCATCATCTACAAAAATTCTGTTCAAGGACATACCATCCACAAGTTTGGAAAATAGATGCTCTTTCATTCAACTGGAACTTTCTAAAAATCTATGCATTCCCACCTCTGCCACTGATAACCACAGTATTACTAAAGATCAAAGCAGAGAGGCCCAAGGGGATCCTAATAGCTCCAGAGTGGCCAAGACAACACTGGTACCCACTACTATGGAGCATATGTCACAACAAAAAGTGGGCCCTTCCCCAATGGCCCCTACTTTTGACTCAACACAACTTCAAAACAGTGCATCCAAACCTTCAGACACTGCAGCTAACAGCCTGGGAGATCCCATGAATAACCTCAATCTATCTCTCTCCAAGGAAGTTCAGCGGATATTAGCAGAAGCTCGAAGACCATCCACCAGAAAGGTTTACTTAGCAAAATGGAAGAGATTCAGCATTTGGAATACCAGCAAGGGACATGATGCATCATTATTGAATATCCCACTCATCCTGGAATATTTGGCAGATATGCTACAGAATGGACTCTCATATTCTTCCATAAAGATACATGCTTCAGCTATCTCAGCTAGATATAACACTGATCCGCCTGTGTTTTCACATCCTTTGTTAAGGCAATTCCTCAGGGGAATCAAGAACATTAAGCCACCAAGAAAGGCTCCAGTGCCAGCTTGGGACCTCAACTTTGTCCTAGAAAACTGACTCTACCTCCCTTGCGCCAGCAGCTTCAGTGGACTTACAATTTTTATCATGGAAGACAGCTTTCCTGTTGGCAATTACCTCAGCAAGAAGGGTTTCGGAACTACAGGCCCTAATGGCAACACCACCGTTCATAATCTTTCACAGAGACAGGGTCTCCTTAAGAACCAACCCTACTTTTATGCCAAAGGTGGTATCTAGGGTTTCTTTAAATCAAGCTATTCACCTGCCTACTTTCTTCCTCAATCCTGAGAGCAAAGGGGAAAGACTGTTGCATACCTTGGACATTCACAGACAACTTCGCTACTACCTGGACAGAACCAAGACCAGTAGGAAGTCTGATCAGCTTTTTGTAGCTTAAGCCCCTGGAGTACAAGGAAAAGCAATTTCCAAACAGACTATTTCAAAATGGATTGGACATTGCATCAGATTTTGTTATTCCTTCCATGGGAAGAATGTTCCAGCCAATGTCAGACCACACTCCACCAGAGCTACAGCCACCTCTACAGCATTCTTAAGAGGGGTGCCTACAAAAGACATTCTAGAAGCTGCTACATGGAGCTCTGTGCATACATTCTCCAAACACTACATTCTCCCTTTATATTCCAGATCCAGAGCAGGCTTTGCTTCGGCAGTCCTGTAGGGTTTGATTGCCACACCATCTCTTTCCTAGAGCATTCCTCCTCCCTCAGCTAAGCTATGGTATTCAACCCATATGTTATGACTGCAGTTGCATTCTTGAAGGACATAGTACAGTTTTGTACCTACCATAAATGTAGATGTCCGATAGATATGCAACTGCAGTCGGATTTTCCCTCCCTCCATACCCCTCTATGCCTTGGGTCCACTCCTATCCCTGTTTCTCTTAGCTGGGGATATCTGTTATGGTGTATCTGTTTATTGCTTACTTATTTGTCTGGAATCCTGTTTTTGTCTTCCAAATTGATTACAGCCTTCCTTGGAGGGCACCTGGCATCTGGGGCAAGAAACACTGAAGAAAATGGCGTCGGCTGATGCTTATGTACTCCAGCTGCTCTGACGTCGGAGAGAAATGCGACATCAGCCGACGTCGGACCCAGACTTTGGAATCCGGCTGACCGAGGGCTGCCTGAGGCAGGACAACCCATATGTTATGACTGCAGTTGCATATCTATCGGACATCTACATTTATGGTAGGTACAAAACTGTACTTTTCTCTTAATCAGCCCATTTATTTGCCAACCTTCTTTCCCAATCCACAGAACAAAGGGGAACGGATTCTGCATTCCTTGGATGTGCACAGACAACTTAGATGCTACTTGGACAGGACTAAACCTCGAAGAGAATCTGAACAACTGCTGGTAGCATTTGCTGCAGGGGCAGAAGGGAAGGCAATTTCAAAACAAACAGTTTCCAAATGGATAAGGCATTGCATTTATTTCTCCTATAAGCACCATGGAAAACCTATCCCCCAGGGGATCAGATCTCACTCCACCAGGGCTACATCTACTTCTGCAGCCTTTCTCAGAGGTGTTCCTACCAGGGACATCCTAGAAGCTGCTACCTGGAGTTGTGTACATATTTTCACCAAGCATTATCATTTGCCAATTTTCTCTAAATCCAGAGCTGGCTTTGCCATTGCTGTCTTGCAGGGCCTTATAGCTGGCCTTAATGCTATATAAACTCCTCCTTCCAACCATAACAGGGGTTGGGAGGGTGGCCTAACAGATAAGGTGTTTCCCTTACAAACACAAGGTGCAGGGTTTGAGTCTCACAAGGGATAATTGGCTAGGCTTAAAGTGGCTCACAAGGGCAGTTAGCCTAGTACTAATCTATGAACCTATGAATCTACCCAAATGTAATGACTGCAACAGTGAAACATGAAGAACATAGTACAGTTGTGTACACTTACCATAAATGTAGATGTTCCAGTGTATTCACTGTTGTAGTCCTGGTTACCCTCCCTCCAGCCCCCTAACTTCTTCTGGCTATACCTCTACTTTCCTTTACTATACTTAAAAGTCTTTTTGGTGTATTTGCTTTTTGTTGGAGGTATACCTTTGTGTTTTTATGTTTATTTGCTCCCCATTAGGGAGGCACCTGACATCTGGGGCAAGAAAAACGGATGTAAATGTGTCGGTTGCGTGTCTTATACCCTGACGACCTGATGTCATGGAAGAAGGGACAACAACCGACGCAGGACCCAAGACTTTGTTAATCAGGCCGACTGAGGGCAACCTGCAAGCAGATTACCCAAATGTAATGACTGCAACAGTGAATACACTCGAACATCTACATTTATGGTAAGTGTACACAACTGTACTGTTAGTTGCAGATTTGACGATTTTATTATAGGTTTGCTGTAGTTGTGAGATTAAGGTGGATTGTAGGTTTGTAAGAATGGGAGCAGCATAAAGTAGGCCTGGCAGATGTAATGCTCTAGTTAGGGATAGTTTAGCTTCTGGAGTAAAGATACAAGTCTAGTGGAACAGTGACTTCCTGGGATCTAGATGCCATATGTTTGTTCATAAGTTAAACATAAAATGATTTTCTCATTACTGTTGATGGTGAAAGGCTAGATTACTGTCTGTGTGTGTGTCCCCAAGTCCCTGACTACTGGGTCAAGTCTTTGAAGTGTTTTGTCAATATGATAATTACCAGGGGTGATTGACATCCTGAAGGATACTGTTATGTATTTCTTGGCATTTAGTTTTATTCCATAGGTCTGACACCAGTTATTTGTCTGTCAGCCTTTCCTGGGGAACATTTGTTTTGGTGGGGAATTCTGTGACTTCTCCTAATTTGCAGTCATCAGCAAATTTAGTCAGCCAGAGGCATTTACATTGGCCTTGATTTCAGAGAGGAAAATGCCAAAATGGAGCGATCCCAAGGCCAATCCTTTGGGGATTCAGCTTGGGATGGCTCTCTTTGAAGAAATGGACTTCCCAGTTCTAACTTCCTGGATCCTGTCTGTGAGCCGGCTGGCTATCCACTGGGTGGCATAAGGGTTATACTTAACCTGTTGAGTTTGTCAACAATGCCTGAGTTGGGTAGTGTGTCAAATTCCTTGGCCAGGTCACGTTATGCAGTGTGAACCATTTTGCCCTCATCCATTGCTGCGATGACCTTCTCATTGAAGGCCCACCAGGATGAATAGGCATGACCTGCCCTTGAGGAAACCAAACCGGGTTGGGTCCATTGTCTGGAGGCTTCCTATGTCCTTATTGATCATTTCCATGGTAATTCTTTCTGTGGCCTTGCTGAGACTAGTGAGACTTATGGGTCTGTAGATGGCCATCTTTTGTGCAGAGGGGTTACTCTTGCTGTTCTCCTTTTGTGAGGCATGAAGCCTGTTTAGAGGCTACAGTTAAATAACATTTCCAGAGGGTCCTGATAGGTCATGTTTCATGTTATTTAGAAGGCATCCTGGGATACTGTCTGGGCCTATTGATGCAGCGATGTTCTTCGTTCCCCATTGCTGCAGTCCTTACTATTGGGTATAGTCCGCGTCCAGTCGGCCCGAATACCAGAGTAGTACGTCAGGGTACTAATGCGCATGACCGACGTCATATCCTCAGTCTTTTTTGCCGCATGGTCCGATGCAGAAGCAGTTTTGCGAGTGCAGGTTGGCGTTCTGAAATATTTCCGAAACCGGAGTTTCAGACCGAAACAGAGTTGGCTAAGTAACATTTTGGTTTTTCTTGCCTCAGTATTTAACCGGATGTCAGAAAAGTGAATAACTGTATTTCTTGTGGGAAACAGATACCTCATAGGGATTACCATACCTTGTGTATACCTTGTTTAGGGCCTGAGCACGACGTTGTTGGTTGCCGCTCTTGTGCTAGGTTTAACAAACGCACTATTAAGAGGAGGTTAGACTGTGCCAGGTTAGTGTTTGGGAAGCGTTGCAATTATAAAAGGCCGTCGGATGCTCAAGAAGCGCAAGGACAAAAGCCTAGGGTTGATGAACCGCAGTCCGGACGTCGGTTCTTTAGAAGGCTCAGTGGAGCCAGAGGTTTTGCCAGGAGTTGCCATGGAGTCTCAGGCAGAAACTTTACTGTTACAGGATGTGCCTTCTCAGGAGGTAGGCCAGGCTGAGGGGGCTTCTCAGGTAACTGTTCTTCCCTCTCTTCCCAAGGTAGTTAGAGCCTCTCCTTCTGTTGCCAAAACTTCTTTGAGAGGTAGGCCTAGTTCATCTTCAGTGGGGGCTTCTCCTAGCATTTCGGGTTCTGTACCTAAGAAACATATGCTTAAAATGGCAGAAGATTTGATTACTATGATTAGAGGTTCTATGCCCCGCCTGATAAGAGGCCTAGGGTGGAACCGAGTTTGATAGTTTTGAACAGTGTTCAGAGGCTTCAGAGTCTTCTGGAAGACTTGCAGGAGTATCCTACTTATTCTGATTCTGATGTGGATGATTCCACTCCTACAGCTTCTCCTCCTGAGGATTTCTCATTTTCAGAGACTCTGCATTCCATGAGGGAGCACTTTAAATGGGAAGGCCAGGATTACTCTGATTCCAGGAAAAGGCTTAGGGAATTCTTGTTTTACCCCAGCATAGGCCCATAGCTATTCCTCCTGTGTTGAATGTGGTGGAAGATGTTTTTGCAGAGGCTTCCTGAACCCTGACTCTTTGCCTCCTGCTCCTGTTAAGCCTGATAGGTATTATAGGGTGCAAGCTCATAAGTATTTGTTTAAGAGTCCTAGGGCAGACCCAGAAACTATTTCTCAGGGCCTAAAGGTGTTAAGGCTTCTGTGGTTAAAAATCCTGTCCCCACTGATAAAGAGGCAAGGGCTTTGGATAGGTGGGGAAAGAAAGTGTATACTTCTTCCACTCTAGCCATGAGAGCGTTGAATTGTCAGTTTCACATGCTAAAATATCAGAATTATCTCCTTTCACAATTAAAATCTAAGGTGGATGCTTTGGCGGAAGGTATTGAGTGTAAAGAGTTGCTGGATTTGGTTCATGTGTCTGAACAAGTGGGTAAGCATTCTTTGCAATGTGGTTTTGATGCTGTACAGGCCTCCTCGAGGGTGGCTGCTACTAGTTCTGTTCTTCGCAGGCATGCCTGGTTGAAGGATCAGAATTTAGCTGAGCATGTTAAGACAAGGATTTTGGATGCTCCTTTACAGTCTGATGTGTTGTTTGGATCGCCTGTGGAAGCAGTTTTAAAGAAAATGGAGGACAAAGCTAAGTCTATGCAAACTGTTAAAGATTTTTGCAGGTGCAGCGTTTAGTAGAAATTGGCCTGCTAAGGGGTGGACATATCCTGCTTATGATTCCCAGTCTAGGGTAAGGTCTAGACGTGGTAGAGGCAGGGCTCAAGGTTCTTTTAGGCCTAGAACAGGGAGTTCACCTGCTCAGACTTCTGGTGAGGACAGGGGTCAGTCCTTTCAGAACAGACCCAATGACCTGTCTTTTCAGCTGCCAGTAGATTCTCGCCTGGCAGCTCCTTTGGGAGGAAGACTGTCTCTTTTCAAAGAAAATTGGGATTTAATTACTCAAGACAAATGGGTGTTGGATATCATTCACCACGGTTACAGATTTTATTTCCATACAATGCCCCTTTCAAAGGCATGCCAGACGCCTCCTCCACAAAGAAAGGAGGCTCACAAGCAAGTTTCTCAGTTACTCCAGATGGGGCCATTCAGCCAGTCCCTGTATCAGAAAGGGGCCTAGGATTTTATTCTCGCCTGTTCCTAGTACCAAAGAAGGGGAACACGTGGAGACCAATTTTGGATTTATCTCTCCTCAACACTTTTCTGGACATTCCCAAGTTCAAGATGTTGACGTTACAACAGCTTTTACCTCTGCTGGGCAAAGATCACTGGATGGTAACTTTAGATCTCAAGGAAGCTTACCTTCATGTGCCTATAAGGCTAAGTTGCAGGAAGTATCTGCGGTTTCGAGCTGGAAATTCTCATTATCAGTTCTCTGCATTGCCCTTTGGCTTATCTACCAGAGTATTCACAAAGGTTCTGGCTCCAGTGATAGCTTACTTCAGGCTTCAAGGAATTCAAATCTATCCTTACTTGGACGACTGCCTGATTCTGGCTCAAGAAAAGGAAGACCTTCTACAGCATCTGGAATATGTTATAGCAGTGCTAAGATGCCTAGGGTATTCTGTGAACGAAATAAAGTCCAGTCTAGTACCCTCTCAAGACATGTGCTTTCTGGGTGTGAGACTGAATACAGGAGCCCAGAGGGCATTCTTAACGCCGGACAAACAAAAGAGTCTGTCACTTTACTTCCATCAACTATCTCATCAGTCCGTGCTGACTGCAAGGACAGTCCTTCAAGCATTAGGGTTCATGGCATCTTGTATTCTGGTGCTTCCCAATGCCAAACTGCATATGAGGAAGCTACAATGGTATCTCAAAAATGTATGGACACAGCACTGCCAGGATTTGGACACTGTCATTCAAATAATACCTTGCCTTCAAAAAGAATTTTTGTGGTGGGCTCAGGAATGTCACGTAAACAAGGGACTCTCTGTGACCCGGCCAGAGGCGAGTCAGATTTTAACGACAGATGCCTCGGACATTGCTTGGGGAGCTCATCTAAATGGAAAGTGGATACAAGACAAGTGGCCTGCCAGACTACAGCATCTACATATCAACATGAAGGAGATGTTAGCAGTCCAGTTTGCATTAATGGCTTTCAAGGAGTTACTTCTTCCAGGGCAGGTGTTGATTCTAACAGACAACACAACTGTCATGTGGTACATCAACAAGCAAGGGGGAACACATTCTTATCCTCTATGCAGGCAAGCAATGATTTTATGGGAGACTGCTAAGCTTGCAACTAACTCTTCAGGCAAGGTTTCTGCCGAGCACAGAACTCCTTAGCAGATGTGTTAAGGAGACAAATCATGGATCCCCACGAGTGGAAACTGGATCTTCATGTATTTCAAAAATTGACAGTGTCATGGGGAACTCCAGACATAGATCTGTTCGCTTCTCCACTAAACCACCAGCTGCCACAGTATTGCACAAAGGGGTTTCATCACACAGCTTGGAAAGTGGATGCTCTGTCTTTCAGTTGGAAAAACCTTCATGTGTATGCCTTTCCTCCTCTGCCTCTTCTTCCAAAGGTACTATTAAAGGTCAGACAAGACAGGCCAAGGATGATTTTGATAGCTCCAGATTGGCCTCGGCAACACTGGTACCCACTACTACGGAGTCTGGTAAGGAAGCCTCCATGGCCTTTACCTCTGATTCCTCATCTGTTATCTCAGAAGGATGGTCATCTGCTCAATGTCAAGCTTCACTCTCTTCATCTAACAGCCTGGCATATTCTGTGTTGAAACACAGCAGGTCTCAACTTCCTCAACAAGTTTTAAATGTGATTATGGAAGCTAGAAGACCTAGTACAAGGAAAGTGTACGAGAAAAATGGAAGAGATTTTATTTTGGAGTACAGCAAAGAATTTGCAGGTTTCTGAGCCTAATTTGAGTGTGGCTCTTCAATATCTTACTGAGTTATTGGACAAAGGTTTGTCCTTCTCTTCCATTAAGATTCATGCTGCAGCAATTTCAGCTCACTATGATTGTGACCCACCATTGTTTTCGCATCCTTTGTTCAAGCAGTTTCTTAGAGGGGCAAAGAATATAAGACCCCAATGAGAGCTCCTACTCCTGCTTGGGATCTCAATTTTGTGTTGGAAAACTTACTCTACAACCTTTTGAGCCTGCGGCTACTGCTGAATTGAAATACTTGTCATGGAAGACTGCTTTTCTGTTGGCTATTACTTCTGCAAGAAGGGTGTCTGAGTTGCAGGCCCTTATGGCAGTAGAGCCATTTTGATTTTCCATAAGGATAGGGTATCATTACGCACTAATCCTTCCTTTATGCCTAAGGTGGTTTCTAGTGTGGCTTTAAACCAAACTATTCATTTGCCTACTTTTTATGCAGACCCCCAAAATAAAGGGGAAAAGATTTTGCACACTTTAGATGTACACAGGCAATTGCGTTATTATTTAAGCAGGACTAAGGATTTTAGGCAGTCTCAGCAGTTGTTTGTTTCTTTTGCTTTGAGTTCACAGGGCAAGCCTGTGTCAAAACAAACTATTTCTAGGTGGATTGGCTTTTGCATTGCATTTTGTTATTCCCATCATGGCAAGGAGATTCCAGCTGGGATTAGGCCTCATTCCACTAGGGCTACTGCCACTTCTACAGCATTTCTAAGGGGGTGGCAACTAAGGATATTTTGGAAGCAGCTACTTGGAGTTCAGTGCATACTTTCTCTAAGCATTATCACCTTCCTATCTACTCTAAGTCTAGGGCTGGTTTTGCCACAGCTGTTTTGCAAGGCATGTTGTCAGCTCCTGCTTCTTTATGATTTGCCAGCCTCCCTTACCTCTGCTTTGGGATTCTACCCAATAGTAAGGACTGCAGCAATGGGGAACGAAGAACATAGTACTGTTTTGTACCTACCATAAATGTAGATGTTCGAGGATCCCCATTGCTGCAGTCCTCCCTCCTTCCCTCTGTGTTTAGGGGTGGTTGTGTAGGTGAGGTTACATGCTTATATTTTTGTATATTCTTGTATATATTGTACATATTTTTGGTGCAGGTATTTTGGGCCTTGTCTTTTTAGGGTCTTCTGACATCTGGGGCAAGAAAAGACTGAGGATATGACGTCGGTCATGCGCATTAGTACCCTGACGTACTGACGTCAGTCTAATGCGCCCTGACCGACGTCAGCCTTATACTCTGGTATTCGGGCCGACTGGACGCGGACTATACCCAATAGTAAGGACTGCAGCAATGGGGATCCTCGAACATCTACATTTATGGTAGGTACAAAACTGTACTTTCTTGGCCTTAGAGAGAGCATTAAGGACCTGTTCCCTAGTAATAGTAGGGGTTGTTATATTTGATGGTATTTTCTGTGTGGAGGTTGAGGGGGAGTGACTGTTAAAGTTGGAGCTGAATTTGTCAGTGAATAGGTTTGCTATATCTTCTAGCTCAGTATAGGTGGCTCCTTTAACAATGTGCTCTGCACATAATTGTGTATTTCTTTTGTGGTTGCAGACATAGCTAAAGAATGCTTTGTGGTTGTCCTTAGAGGCCAAATTTACCTCAGATTAGTTAAGTGCAAGGCTCAAGTCAAAATGAGGGGTTACATTACATGTCTAATCAAACAGAGGTTACCAGTGGAGTCCCACATGGCGCTGTTCCTTTGACATTTTTTGACTCTACTGAGATGTAGAAGTGAGAAGTCAGCTTCTGATTACCAAATATGCTAATCACTGCAAACTGCACAATATAATTACTTCAAGTAAAAGATCGACTACAAAAATATACTCCTAGTACAATAGTAGCTGCCATCTCACTTTTAATGTCTGTAAAGAGACTTTGGAAAAAAGACAACCTTTTATTACTGGCCTAAACATTGTAAACTGTGATTGTAAAGTAGATGAATAAGTGAGATTGTCATTTAAGAATCAGCATTGCAGCGTAGGTGGAGCTTTCTGATGTTATATACAGCGATGTTCATGACATCGGCAATTCTGCCAAGTTAGGATATACTAAAATATCTGATTCATACAGAACAGTGTAACTTGATACACCTGCAGGCTTCACTCCTTGCTCTTCTGTCATTTCCCACTCCACTGGCAAATGAGCTAGTCCCAATCCTGGGAAATATCGTGGAGATAAATGTTAGGAGTAATTGAAAACATCATATGACCATGTGGAATAATATGGTGTGGAGACGGGGAAGTGGACAAAGTAAATGATCAGATCATAAAAAGGACATCACCATTAAAGATCCAAAACAGCAGTAAGCGTTGATTTAAATTCTGACAAGTGGATACCCGCCAAATTTAGGAAAGCTTATGCTGTAGTTTATTTAATTCTTACTGGCATTTCTCGCCTCTTTAGCAGATGATTGTATCATTTTATATCTCACTGATTCATCCCATTATTGAATATAGTACTGTGTTCTGTAGCCTTCAGAGAAGGCATATGAAAGAAGTTGAAAGTGTAGTTTATTATTGATTTAATTATTTTATTTTACTTATTTATTTAACATTTGTTGACCGGGAAAGTCCAGCTAGGTTCCACAGAGCCTGTTTTCAGTGGAGGCCCGGGGAGAAATGCTCTAGATGCATGTCTTTGGAATGTGGGAGGAAACCGGAGTACCCGGAGGAAACCCACGCGAACACAGGGAGAACGTGCAAACTCCACACAGAAGGCACCCCAGCCAAGAATCGAACCAGAGAACCTCTTGCTGTGAGGCGACAATGTTAACCGCTGCACCACTGCGCCGCCCAAATTATTCATTTATTTATTCTTTTTTGACTGGTGAATTGGTCTAGGGATGCTTTTCAGACAGTTCTGGGCCACAGTGATAAGAGTAACAAATAAGACTTGCACTTAGAAACAACCCCCCAATACTGCCTTTAAGGCATTTGGCAAACATTGCATGTACAATACATAGCTAGGATGTGACACTGAGTATGTAAAACATTAAATAACATTTACAACAATGCATGCATTATTTAAGTTTAAATATGCAGTGCTGTTGCTTTGTAGAAGATTCGTAGGATTGGAACCGTTGAGCTATTCAGAAAGAAAGGCTTCAGAAGCTGTCATATATTCGCTTTAGAAGTTTTTTATAAAGGTGACCTCTCTCTAGTCCATATGGCAATGTCTGGTACATCATTGACAGTCTTCTTGGGGAGCTAATATTAAATTTGTGACATAGCACAAAGCAAAAAAATGCCTTCCAGAATTATTGAATAAGCATTTCCTTTGAAAAGTTAATCATTAACTTCCTTCAAATGTAGTGTTGATATATTTATGTGAAGCTGAAATTATCACTGTGGTTTTGTAGCAGTCCAGTCTGTTGAAGGCAGGTAGATCGTACACTTGACTGTCTAATCTATGAATACACTGCTACAGCATTGCTAGGTATTCCAAAATGCAAACAAATGTCACGTCAGCCATATTATCCAACCTGTTGATTGGCATGTCCTATGATATTTACCTACATTGATGATGCTTTTAGACAGCATAATCCATCAACTTTGCATGATTGAATTACTAAAATTGAAAAGTATTTGTTGTGAAAATTTTGGCTTGCAAAAAAACTTGCCTCTCTCAGCAGTATTGATCTATACTAAGTCTTTAAAAAACAGGCTACAGTAGTATGCCTTTTTTATAAACCTGCAGTGTTGGAAATAATTTTTTCTCAGATATATAGAAAATGTTGGAGGTGTGATGGAGAAGGAAGAGGTAAATGGGAACATTTGCTTTGGGAGTGTAATGAGTTGGCAGGTTTTAAAAATTCACTACAGAGTACTGTCTCAGAAATATTGGGTAAGCAGATGGCTGTAAGTAAGGAAGTGATTTTTTTGAGCTGGGCTACGGGATCTGAATTGCATAGACACATCAAGGGCATATTAAGTTGAATTCTGTTGGCTGCCAAAAAAAAGCAATTACTAGAAAATGGAAATCAGAGTCTACACCAACTGCATTTGAGGTGCTAAATGATATAAAAGAGATGAAAGAACTGGAAGAGGGGTCTTTAGAAAAGGGAAGGATCAAATTGCATAGAAGTAAATGGAACAATGCATGCATAGTAATGCTCAGGAAGAGGAGGAGTGAGGTTTATGTGAAAGCAGGAATTCAGCAAGTTTTTGTAATGTTGGACTAATGATACTAGCAAAGAAAATGTATGTGATGTACAGTGGATATAAAAAGTGTACACACCCCTGTTAAAATGCCATGTTTTTGTGATATAAAAAAATGAGACCACAATAAATCATTTCAAAACTTTTCCCACCTTTAATGTGACCTATAACCTTTACAATTCAATTGAAAAACAAATTTGTTAGGGGAAAAAAATAAAAAATAAAAAACATACAATAAGCTGGTTGCATAAGTGTGCACACCCTTAAACTAATACTTTGTTGCAGCACCTTTTGATTTAATTACAACATTCAGTCTTTTGGGTAGGAATCTATCAGCATGGCACATCTTGACTTGGCAATGTTTGCCCACTCTTCCATGCAAAAGCTCTCCAAATCTGTCAGATTGCAAGGGCATCTCTTATGTACAGCCATCTTCAGGTCACCCCACAGATTTTCTATTGGATTTAGGTCAGGGCTCTGGCTGGGCCATTCTAAAACTTAAATTTTCTTCTGTTGAAGCCATTCTTTTGTTGATTTGGATGTATGAATGGGGTCATTGTCATGTTGAAAGGGGAAATTAATTTTCATCTTCAGCTTTCTAGCAGACACCTGAAGGTTTTGAGCCAAAAGTAACTGGCATTTGGAACTGTTCATAATTCCCTCCACCTTGAGTAAAGCCCCAGTTCCAGCTGAAGAAAAGCAACTTCAAAGCATGCTACTGCCACCACCATGCTTCACCATGGGAATGGTTTTCTTTTGGTGATGCAGAGTGTTGTTTTTGCACCAAACGTACCTTTTGGAATTGTGACCAGAAAGTTCAACTGTGGTCTCATCAGACCATAGCACATTTTCCCACATGCTTTTGGGAGACTTGATGCATTGTTTTTCCAATTTTAGCCTGGCCTGGATGTTTTATTGTATAAAAAAGGCTTCTGTCTTGCAACCCTACCCCATAGTCCAGACATATGGAGAATACGGCAGATTGTTATCACATGTAGTACACAACCAGTACTTGCCAGAAATTCCTGCAGCTCCTTCAGTGTTGCTGTAGATCTCTAGGCAGCTTCCCTGACCAGTTTTCATCTTGTCTTTTCATCAGTTTTGAAGGGACGTTCAGTTCTTTGCAATGTCATTGTTGTCCCATATTTTCTCCACTTTTTGATGACTGTCTTCACTGTGTTCCATGGTATATCCAATGCTGTGGAAATTTTTTTGTACCCGTCTCCTGACTGATACCTTTCAACAGTGAGATCCCTTTGATGCTTTCTAAGCTCTCTGAGAACCATGGCCTTTGCTGTAGCAGGCAACTGAGTAAATGTCAGGAAAATCCTACTAGGACAGCTGAACTTTATTTAGGGTTAATCAGAGTCTCTTTAATTGATGGCAGGTGTGTACCCAAGAAGACTGAGTGCTGTAATTAAATTAAAAGGTGCTTCAACAAAGTATTAGTTTAAGGGTGTGCACACTTATGCAACCAGCTTATTGTACACTTTTTATTTTATATATTGTTTCCCCTAACAGATTTGTCGTTTTTTTCAATTGAATTGTACAGGTTATAGGTCACATTAAAGGTGAGAAAAGTTTTGAAATAATTTATTGTAATCTCATTTTTTATATCACAAAAACCTGGCATTTTAGCAGGGGTGTGTACACTTTTATATCCACTGTATATTGTATTTAAATGGAAAAAACATTAAAATTGTGTGTTTTTTCCTGTTAATGTATGTTTACCTGTGTTTTACATGATAATTTATAAATGTGTTTAAGAAAAACTACAGTGGTGGCAGATGTTCCTCAAATCTGGGCAGGAACTAAGTGACCTATCCCTGAAAGCTCTACAAACTCTATGAAACCTCCCTTATAAACTTTACACTGCCATAGCATTAAAACTACAAAACCTTTTACAGATCTGGAATTTCCTCCTTTAGGAACAACCTTACCAGTAACTCCCCCATTGAGCCCTTGTAATATACCTGGAAAAAAAGGCTTTGCAACATCAATAGGTTGTATAACAAACAAAAGACAATAGTGGAACGTTAAAAAACTCCCTTATCAATCTATACAAGCAATTCAGGGAGCTAATCAAGTCTACCAAAGCCAAATTTTAGGTAAAAATAACCTCCCAAGACAGAGACTATAACAAGGCATTCTTCAGTTATGTCTGCAGCCTCAAAGGCAGTACACAACAGTGTGCTGATCTAATTGTAAATGGAGCCACCTATACTGAGCCAGAAGATATAGCAAATCTTCTGGCTGTCAATTTCATTTTCAGTTTTGCCTCCCCCTCCCTCCAGACACCCTCAGAAAATGCCCTCAACCATAACCCCCTCAAGTATCACTAGGGAACTCATGGTCCATGTGCTCTCTAAGGCCAAGAGCACTACATTTATGGGCCCCGATAATGCTTCAGGATGCCTTCGTAATAACATGAAACATGACCTCTCAGGACCATTAGAATCACTATTTAACTGTAGCTTCTAGACAGGCTTTGTGCCAAGTGAAGGGAAGACTGGAACTGTCATCCCTATACACAACTATGGGCCATCTACAGATATGGGTAACTACAGACCCTGAATTCGGGATAATCTCATAAGCAAAGCAATGGTAAGAATTAGCATGGAAATGATGAACAGTGACAGAAAACCTTAAGATACCTGATTCAACCCATTGTGGTTTTGTCAAGGTTAGGTCATGCCTACTCTCCTGTTGGACCTCTTCGAGAAGGTCAGCAAAGCAATGGAAGAGGGCAAAATGGTGCATACTGTCTACCTTGATGTGGCCAAAGGATTCAACACAATGCACCATTTGGGCAATGAAGACAAACTCACAAAATTAAGGAAAACAGGTAGAGTCTTACAAACAATGAAAAATAAAAGGCAGCTGTTGCAAGACAAAAGCGACGCTTGGTAGGTGGTAAATCCTTTATAAGCAGAAAACTCCAAATCCAGAAAAATACAGACAATATTCATCCAAGATAAAACAGTGCAATCAAACTCACAAAATTAGTTATAAACCCCTATGTCACCTATGAACAGATAGCTGGCTCACAGATCGGGCCCAAGAAGTTAGGATAGTGAAGTCTAGGTCTATAAAAAGGCCAGTAATTAGCAGAGTTCCTCATAGCTCTGTGCTGGGGGCTGCTCCTTTGTGGCATCTACTGCTCTGAAGTCAAGGCCAACATGAGGGGCCTCTGGCTGACCAAGTTTGTAGACAAGAGCAAACTAGGCAGAGTCATAGAGTTCCCCAAAGATACAATTACCCCCCCCCCCACGAAGGCCTGACACAGACAAAATAATGGTGCCATAGACACCGTCTAAAACTCCATGCCAAAATTTGCATAGTAGCATAGATAGATGTCTATCCTTGAAACTATCACATTGATAATACACCCCCTAAGAGTAGACCCAGTGATCAGGAATTTGGGAATGCATGTAGACAGTAGCCTGGCCTTTGACCATCTTGTCTATGGTAGTAAGGAGATCATTCTGTGTTGTGCAATTTATAAGCAAAGGTATGATATCTAGGTCCAAGGATGTCATTGATCTGCTGTACTCGGCCCTCATCAAACCAACCATTGAGTACAATATCACCTTCAGTATGCATCTGACCGAGCATATGCAACAAGTGGAGCATGTCTACTGCAGACAGCCTCAAACCTGTATCCCAGTTCTCTGCCTCTCAAAAATCTGTAGAAGACAGTCTGTGCATGGCCTACAGTGCATTCCATGATTGGTGTGTTGCATATATGCAAAACAAATAGCATCAGAATTACTCTGTCTTGGAACTTAAACCTTGTCTGCAGCATAACTAGAGCATTCTAGAGAGACAGTTGTATGTTTCTGAGTCTACCACTTCTTTGAAACAGGCTTCCCATACATGTGAAGCAGAGTTCTTCCCTAACACAATTCAAGATAACTTGGAAAAGTGGATTGAGAACTGGAAATTTTCCCTGGTCTGGCACCTATGTCTGTTAGAATCAGCTTGTAAATGCTTGACCACCAATGGCCAAGTCTACATATACCCATTAAAATAATCCTAGGGTATCAAAAGTCAGATAAATCTGAGAAGCATTGCTAGGTTTAACAAGCCTCCTGGGGTAATTAGCATAGTAATCATCTATAAATCTGTAAAATGGTGATATATAGTCAGTCAACATAGAAGTCTTCAGGAACAGATGGTACCCCTGTGGAAGTTTGTAAGGAGTTAATAAAGTGATGAGTATTTTAAAAGGTGGGACAGAACCACCATTTTGGGAGAATGCTGTGGTGGCTGTCCTACCCAGAGAGAAGAAAGATCCTTTTAAACCCAATTTCATATAGACCAATTTCAATTGTGAACCATGATTATAAAGTGTTTTTATCTTTACTAGCCAGTAGAATTGCTAAGGTATTGCCAGAACTGATAGTTATGTCTCATTATGTTTTTTGAGAGTAGGTAAACATTTGACCACATTAATAGAATGAGGAAGATCCGGAGGGAAGCAGAGTGCAAGAAGACATCACTATTGTTGATGGGTTTTGATGTAAAGAAGACATTCAATAGAGCTGGCCGGGAGTTTGAGTAGGCAATGGCAGCATTTGTGTTTCCTAATAGAAAATGGGGCTATTTAGGAAGATATATGAAGGGGACAGAGGCAAGAATCAAGGATGTGGGTTCCTCTCTGATAAGTTATGGTTGAAAAGAGGAACCATGTGATGGTGTCCTCTTTCTCTTTTTGTCATTTACTTTAGTGATACTGCAAAGAAAATGATGATAAAACTTGTAATGTATTCAATAAAATTATCTTTATTCACAGATGGTTATATTTTGTACTTGATATATCCAGGAAAATATCTTTCAGTGTTGCTGAACATTTTCAGACAAGTTTGATTTTTTTTCCAGAATATAAACTAAATGAAGATGAAACAGAGTGTAGCAGTAAATTATGTACCTACACATAAATTGGTTTACCAGTGCACATATTTATATAGACTTAATGAGATGACATATTTAGGTGTGTGGTTTAAAAAGGATTTTATTGTGTCAGTTAAGGATATGTGGGAAGAGACTACAAAAGATAATACAGTAAAATGAGAAGTTAGAAACTTTTGCTTATAGATAATTGATGGTAAGATACCAGTAGTAAAACTGTTTGTACTCCTTTTATTATTATACACAGGCCAGCCATATTTTATTCAACCAAAGGAGAAGCTGTGGACCATAATCAATTAAAAAAAATTGAAGGACTTTATTTAGGATGGAAAGAGGGTATCTGTTATGTGGGGTAAGTTGTTTAGGATTACCAAATTTGAAGGTATGCTTCAGAGCAATACAATTAAAGCTCATATATAACGCAAACAGAATGTCACAAGCTAAAATAGAAAGAAGTGATCCTGAAATGCTGGGGGGGCTCACAAAATAAGGAGAGTGTACATTTTTGAATGCAGGCCCTTAAGGAGAATAATAACAATACAGAATATTATATTTACAAAGTAGAAAATATTTTAAGAACTAAGCCAACACAGAACTGGAGAAAAGAGGTTTTACCAGTAGGGGTTTTACTACAAGTAATGCCATAAGCAAGAGGGAGTGGAAAGTTTTATTGGAGAAATTTGGCAAAGGAACCAAGGTATTGGAAGAAAAATTAGTAAGAATATAGGCAAAAAGAAAGGGATAAATGAGTGTTAAATACAAGGTCAGCTGTGTTTGATTTTATAGTTTAGTCTACATTCATAGGTAATTAAGATATTAATCTATGAGGATCTTACAATATGCTTGTCCTTAAATTCTGATGGTGCATTTTAGCCCTTATGTTTTGTATATGACTAACCCAGAGGTGAGCAGAACAAGGATATGTTGGGACATTCTATCTAAAACAAAAGCTGCGATTAAAAATTGATAATTAATAGGATTTATAAAATATTGTATAGTAATTATAAGAATCAATCAATAGAGGTTAGAAAAACTGGGAAAAGCGAATGGAGACGGTGGGAGGGTAGTTGTATGACTGCCAAGTATGCAACAGACTCAAGAAGGTTTAGGATTTTTGCTTGGAAGTGTTTGCTCTTCTATTTTAATAAACCTAGTGTGCGTCCGATATTTTACCTGTGGAAGACAGCAGTTGGTGTTGGCGTGATGGGAAAGAGAAGGGAAACTTGGGAACATCAGATTTAAAAGAATATAAATCTCAGTGACAATAAATGGGCTTTATGAGCCTTTTATCTTGGAAACAAATTAAGATTAATACCATCATTTAAACAAGAGCTTTATCAGCTTGTAAGTGGAACTGCCACATTGCTTCCTTTTGTTCTACTCTTGTTCTGAAATCACCTCCTCTTATATCACAGCATACTTGTTCTAAAACAAAAAGTTCCTGTGTTATAGATTTTTTTGATAAATGATAATGCATTCTTTTAATTTTCATTCTTAATGTGACAGTAATGCTTCTAAATACTAACTTCCTGGTGTTTATGCCAAAGTAAAAAAACATTACAGCACTGATCTGATGTGATGTATATAACTCCTTTAGTGTTGCACGTATAATTGTGTAATACCATAAATGAATTTATCAAAACGTAATAGATGATTAAATCTACCATTCAATGCATATGTGCTATACATGTACATCCCCTTAGATTTAGATGAAAATAACGATGGCCTTTGAAAAATATAATTTTGTAACATAAGACTTTTAGTATATATATTAGCTAAATCACTGCTACCTCAAATAATTTTCCGATTATCTATCAACAAGTTCTAGATATAATTGGCATCAATGGACATATCTAAAAATAAATTGTATTGTCATAATTAGGTTTATTAGACTGTACCATACCAACCCTTAAGATAGGAGGATAAAGTTCTTGTCTGTAGTCATAACTGCAACTTAAAAGTTCATTAATAATAATAACAGTTGCATCTTAAAAATGTTTTGTTTGTGGTGAGTTTTGAAGCTCTATTAAATTGCCCCTTTGGAATGTTCTTTTTTTATTGAAAAGGGATGATAGGCAGTAAAGTGTAATTTATTCACAGCTGAGTTCTTCCTATAAATTTTACTATCAAGTTGTAACTTAACTAGATCAAAACTGATAAATAGCATCTAAAAAAATTAGCAATGGTACCTAAACTGCCAATAACAAATTCAAGAAAAGATGTACTTTAAGTTGTTGCATAAATGCCAAACATTGTTCGAGGTCCCTGACCAAATAAAAAATATCATCAAACCTAGTATAAAAACAATTGTCAAAAGAAGGTAAAGATGGAAATGCTTCTAAACCCCAGCAACCCATAACCACGTCGCAAAAGAAATGGCAACTGTAGCTCTCATAGAAACACCCTTACCTTGCTGATGATTTTTTTTTTAATTTTAACACCCATTCCATCAGTAAACAAATAGTATTGATTTTACATTTAGATCATTTGGTGTACTTGGAAACATATGAATCCATACCCTCATTAATATGACTTGAGGTAAATAAATCCTAAACATCCATTGTACACATTAAATGGGAAGTGTATGAAAGTTTGTAATCTAGTTTACTAAGAAAGTCTCATGAATCTTTAACAAGACTGTAATGCTTGTACCAATGGATTCAGATATCCAAAACCTCAACTACTATGCTTACCAGGGCCCACAACTGCCACAGTAGACCTTAAAGTTACAGAACAAAACCAAAATTAAAGAACGTTGTACTCCTGTGTCTTGACACGCCAGACCACTAAACTAGGTCTCTACAATAACGGAGATCATCCAGTAAAAGCAAAAGTTTATTGTGCAAAGAAGTTAAGCGCTTTCACTCGCTGCATTGGGAGCTTCTTCAGAACTCCATAACAAAGTAACCTAAATAACCTCTTTGGCGCCAAAAAAGTGCTCGTAAAAGCAACATACACTAAAAAATATATAAAAATGCAAGAATACTAAGAAACATCATACCTTATACTCGATCGTAATAAATAACATAATAATAACTAGCATATGTCAGTTGCATTCTTACTTAGTGTCATAAAATTAATAAAACTAATACAATAATGTTAACAACAGATAAACAATATATTCACCTGAAATCTTATTTTCCACGTTTGTGGAAAACAACATATATAACAATGATATATATATACTTATATTTTCTGTAAAATTGGCTTAATAGTAATATAGTCATTCAATCCATATTTTTTAGTGTATGTTGCTTTTACGAGCGCTTTTTTGGGGCCAAAGAGGTTATTTAAATGATACGGTTACTTTGTTATGGAGTTCTGAAGAAGCTCGCAATGCAGCAAGTGAAAGCACTTAACTTCTTTGCACAATAAACTTTTGCTTTTACTGGATTATCTCCGTTGTTGTGAAGACCTAGTTTAGTGGTCTGGTGTGTCAAGACACAGGAGTACAGCGTTCTTTAATTCTGGTTTTGTTCTGTTGTTTTTTTTGAACGCTGACGTTCACCAGTATTCAGTTCTGTAGACCTTAAAGTTGGATTTTCATTACATTTTATCTGTTTTTAAAACGGTGAGTAAAAAGGTCACACACACAAACTAATCAGCAAAAACTTAAAAAAAAAAAAAAATCTAGCCAAGTTAGAGTTTCCACTGTGTGATTCCTAGGAATCACAGATTGGAAGCTCTAGCTTGGCTAGATTTTTATTTTAGTTTTTACTCTTCTAATACAAGAGGTTTAAGGAATCAGACAGTGAAAACTCAAGCTTATCTAGATTTTTCTTTTAGTTTTCACTCGTCTAATATGAGATATTATCTTTTTTGGTATCCCAAACATAATCCCGATCTTTGAGGAATCAATGACCATAAATTCAAACTCATGAATTTGATAAGGGTGGGGAGATGTTTGCTGTTTATCAAATTGCATGTTTTGACACTTAAGGCTCTAATTCATTTTTACTAAGCTTGTAAAATTGACATATGTCCCTCTTAGACAGGGGCAGCCAGTTCTGAAGTTAGACTTGTGAGCAAACCTAGACTATATATCTTGGCCCATAAAGGAACAAAGGTGTAACAGGTCTAGGCTTGAGAGACCTTAGGGTCAGTAGCCTAGTAACCTCCTATGTAAGTCTAACCTCATGTAAAAATTAATAATATACTATGTTCAATACTGTCTGTATGTGTAACACAACTTTGTTGTTCAGAAATATTCATGAGCATTTTTTCCATAGCTAAATTATAATCTTGATAAACAGCAAACATCCCCCAGTCTTATCAGATATCTTAAGTCTTTATGCTGCTTTAACACTTTCAAAGGCTCTAATTCACGTTTACTACACTTGTAAAATTGATGTAAAGGTTTGGTAAACAACAACTTTACAGTTTCTACTTTGCAAACATCTTTGAAAGTTTGAAGGGTGAAAAACTAAGGTGGAACAAAAGTGGATGGTTTCCTAAATGTATCAGTGCAGCCTTTAATATTAAATAAAAGAAACTGTATGTTTAACTTATGCACAAAAAGTCTCAAATCCTTAATAGTATTGGATAAATCAGCCCGTCAGGCAAGAATGATGGAAAAACCTTTTATTAACACATTTTACTGCACATCAGAAAAAAGTGCATGAGACTGAAAAAGTTATAAAGTTATTTCCTCCTCATACCTCAGCATTTTCTTCCTTATCTCCTGGATGCCCTGGGTCTGTGCCAAGCCTGATGGTTAATGAGTGGAATTAGAAAAAGGAACCTCATTAGAAATATTCCTTGCTCCATTGTTTGTAACATTAGTATTCCTTTTGGCAAGGAATGACAAGCTTCGCAGGGTAGGAAATTTAGTATCATTAGGTAAAAACAGATGTCCATGGATGTAAAGGGATGTGGAATGTAACAACCTATTGTATCAAAATTCATAAGGAAAGAATAGACAGTACCATTATTATATGCAGCAACATCTCTCTCAATCTTTTTTTCTGTTTGTAAGCAATATTAAATGTAATATCTTTGTCTAGAGCAGCAAAGATGGCTTTATATTGACAAAATTCTACCTTTTAGGTCTATTGTGGGTGCTATGAGCTCTTTTACTACCAGTATTTCCATTTTTTAGACAGTCATTTGAATCCATTAGTCCGAATGGAGAGATGATAAAATCGTCAAGAAAGGAAAGTAGTATTGCCAGAACTGAATTTATCCTCAGGTCTTGGTGAGTGCATCCACATGGTGGATCCTGTTTTCATAAAGTCTCACCAAGATGATACTGATATAGACTATATTTTATATAGCATTTATCATGAACCAGAGGTAGTTTAAAACATAAAGATAGCTTGGTGCACAAGTCCTTGGATAAAAAAAGTGCCCAATTCTGGTATACACACTGGTGGCAGGACTGGAAAAAAATGACAGTGTAGAACCCTCAAGACAAACATTCCTACAGTGTGGTTAGGTCAGGCTCAGGGGGAGGATAGCCCCCCCCCCCATGTTGTAGAAGGAAGTAGTTGTCCACAAAAAGCACAAAACTGATAAGAGCAGTAAATATAAAAAGATAGAGTGGACTGTTGAAGAGAAGGAAGAAATTATGAATTGCTGCTATTTTGCAAGAAGCACAGAATTTCCAGATCGAAGGTATTCAGAAAGATTGAAATTAGAGGAAAGAAAAATACTTGAACAAGAAAAACTGTCAAAAGCTTCAAATGCAAATTTATGTTCATTAACTCATTACATCCGAGTGATGCCTTCTGACAGTTAACCTGCAGTTACTGCCTATTGATGCCTCTAGGTATCAAATATTGCTTGCTTGTATTTGCTTCAGTAATTCCAACACCATGCTACATACAGGGTTTTAAAATATTTCATCTTAAAGCTTACACAATGGCAAACTCAACTTCATTAATATTTGACCTCTGTCTAGTGCAGGCAAAGAGATATTAATTGTTGTTTTTATATTAATTTATAGAGATAACATTTTTCTAAATAGCTCAACAACCAAGTAACACAGATAGAACTCCTTACCGTCATATGAAAGCTCTCAGCTAAATGAATAAAATGCTGCTGACAGTATGTGTGTAACTTGAGTGGTTGCTGAGATGTTGTAAGTTTACAAAATATTACAAACATAATAGTTACTATGTTTAATGTGATTTATAAAATTCAGTTTAAGACATAGAACCTAAAGAACACACCACTATAAATAAAGTTTTTGCTGAAGGGTTTGCCAGTTATACTTCTTTCATAACCCCTAAGGTTCCAAAGATTTGAGCATTTGTTTGAAATGTGAGGACATAATTTGATTCTGTCGAAAGGCTTAGGCTCTGCCCATTGGAAATTACAGTGCAAACTTCTTGAGCTGCATTGGAGTGAATGAGTAGATACAACAGCTCCTTTAAACATTATATAAATAAATGGCAGCTTGGAAAAAGAAGCATCAGTGGAAGTGCAAAAATATAAAGAAGAAAACCTAGAGATCTCATGTTGCCCATTTCATTCTTCCTCACTGATTGGTTACAGATCTGGTCCTTGGATCCAACTCAGCCACATTTTCCAGACTTTAGATCCTAATCTCAAGTTCCTCCCTCTTCCCATAAAGAGCCCACACCACCTGTAACTCCTCAGATCTCATTTGCTGCCAGTTGTGGACAGATGGAGGATTCAAAGTCTCGAGTTGTAAGAAAGTGTATTTATTTAACGCATTACATCCAAGTGACGCCTCCAGGTGCATCTGCAGTTAACTTCTACTGATGCCTCTCGGTGTCAAATATTGCTTGTTCATATTTGCATCAATAATTCCACAACAATGCTATGTAAAAGGTTTTAAAAGGTTTCAGCAAACTCAACTGCATTAATATTTGACCTCTTAGTGCAGGTAAATATTAATTGTTGTTTTTATGATATTAATTTATACAGATGTAATTTTTTCATTTTTCTAAATAGCTCGACAACCAAGTAACACAGGCAGAACTCCTTAGCCTCATACAAATGCTCTTAGCTAGATGAATAAAATGCTGCTGACAGCATGTGTTGAGATATTGTAAGATGTTTACAAAATACTACAAATGTAATAGTTACTCTGTTTACTGTGACTTATAAAATTTGGTTTAAGACTTAGAACCTAAAGAATGCTACCACTATAAAAATAGTTTGTGCTGAACAGTTTGCCATTTATACTTCTTTCTTAACCACTATGTTTCCAGAGATATGAACATTTGTTTGAAATGTGAGGACACAATGTGATTCTAAAGGCTTAGGCTCTGCCCATTGGAAGCTACAGTGGAAACTTGCTGAGCTCCATTGGAGTGAATGAGTTAATTGTACCTTTAGTTACCCTGTTCTGCTAACCTCCGTTGGTAGCAGTTTGTGGCTTATATGTTCCCTTTATGTTCCCTTTGCCCTTCAGGAATTTGTCTGTTATAAGCTATCTTCTCTAAAAAAGGTTGCAGGCCATGTCACAGACTGTGCCTCTCTACTCTCTGTAATCTTTGCCTTTCTTATCTAATTAATGGCCTTGCGTTTTTGATACTGCCTGCCTGCTAAAGCTGTCCTGTTAAGTCTTCTGTCTCACGATTATGGCTAAAAATGTAAAGTACTTGATTTTTCCTTTTTGTTTGTCTTATTTTGTTATCCTATTAACTTTTGAAACTTGTAGTATAATATTTTAACACTTGCTCCTACCAAGTCCAGTTTAAGAGATATGGTCGGGATGTTCAGCTTGTTTCGTCTTTGCTTACTCTGCTGTAGTGATGCCCTTTTTTCTTAACAGGCATCACTATGGTTAAGTAGTTACACCACTGTCTGGCAGAAGTTATCAGGTTAAGAGAGAAGTTTGTTTCCGCTGACTGCATTGCTTATCCATGACCCTTGTCCCTTCGGCTTTTGTGTCAACATATGGATAAGGTTTAAAGTTGTGGTTTCTGACAAATTAGTAACAAACTTAAGACTTCAGTTAAAATTTTCTTTGACTTGTCCAGTTTATTTCCTTGGGACTGTCTTTTTAATTTTGCCACATAACACTGGTGGATCCTTAGTCCTGACTGCTTAACCACGTTTTTGTGTTTTTCTTTTGGCTGCAGAACTCTCAACTGCACAGTTTTTTTCACAGTATGTGTAGATCCTCCTTTTTCTTTGCCTCATGTTTTCAGTTCTTTCCTCATAAAATTTGTGGTTTTCCTGGCAAGTCATTATGGACTGAAATCACTAAATAATGACATACACGAGTTTCAGATGTAATATCATTCAGAAAATGTATGCTACCACAAAATCTGTTACTCTAGCAACTTTCTAAGTTTAATACTAGTGAGGGCTGGTAAATCAAGTGATTTGTGAACCACTTTTTCTGCCAGTTCTGAGTAAGTGGCTCTACCATTGGTGCTTGTACCGTTGGGTTCAGGTGCTGTGTGCATCCGTTGCTGTTTCAGATCTTTACAAAAAAAATATAAATCTCTCTATTGGCTGGTTTCCTTCAGGGCTGAACCCCCTGTTAAAAGAAAGAAGTGTACCAGCGTATTACGAGAATTTCGGATCAGACTCCTCTGATCCAAAGTTATTAGGGCCTCCGTCAGATCCTCAGTGCCCTTGGATTTGACAGGTTAGGTTCCCTGAAGGGTCCCTGCTTACTTGTTTTTAGTCATTGGATCCAAAGTATTCAGATCTGACTGTATGATCGATGCCGCGGGACAACCACAGCAAATAGTACAATTGCCAAGATATCCGATATTTCTGCATCTCATCCTCAGATCCTAAGACTGGGACCAAATGGAAGCCAGGTACACATTTACTTTGTCTCGGATCCAGCTCCCTTAGATCTGAAGCTAACAGAAATGTATGGTTTGTTCTTACAATCCAAGATGATCTTCATATCCTATGGTTTTGGTTATTCTCGATCTTACAGGCGGCTAGCTGTCCGGACTGTAATTTAAGCTGCTGTTGGGGGGGAGAATTTCTGTTCCTCTTGTTATCCTTCTGATTAGATCTGCTCAGGTATTTCCCTCAGTCGGATCCTGCACACATGGTTGGTTCCCCTAGGAGAAGTGGGGCTGTCTCCGAATCCGATGCTTTTGGATCCAGAGCTATAGAACAGTTGCGTGTTTTTTCTGATCCAGTGGCCCCCTTGGTTGCAGTTGTGTCACTATTTTGTTGATATCAATTGCCCTTGGAGGTGATTATTGGCACAGGTCCAGTCTTCCTGGCTAATATTCCTCCATGTCTACAGGATAAATACAAGATTCATATGGAGCAATGCCCTATTCCCGAAAATAAGTACAGTACTGGCTACAATATACCCTTTGGGTTTTATCTCTACTCATTTTTGTACTTGACCAACAGGGACAGATGCGGTATGTTGGTTTCTCAGAGTTAGACTCACTTGGACTTCTCGCCTGTCTTGAACTCTGATGACTCCATGGATGTGCATGCTGAATCTGCTTCTCTGTTTGAGGATGCAGACATTCGTAGGAGGCTAGGTGTTGGAGCTTGGACCCCAGAGGCAGAGATGCTCCACAGAAGCAGGGTTTCGAAGAACTTCTCTGACAGACCTTATCTGCGCTTCTAAAGCACTGTCTGACTGCCTGTCTATGTAGGCAGTCAGGGGAAATTCTTTTTGTGGCACCTGGACACCCAGACTAGGTTAATAAAATACGTAGGTGGTATGCATAATACCCAGAGCCTATTTTTCTTCTAGCATGGAGGTCTGGTTAGTTCCACCTGGCCATAGTTTACAGAGGTGCTCAACCAGTGTGGCTCTCTGATCCAGGATTTCCCTCTATAGTTAGGACTCCAGAAACTAAGCCCGCCCTCCTTCCTTGAAGGCTTTAACTCTGTGGCCCATTCTCTCCAATTACGTGTTTCACTTGCAAAATGAAAATTGGGATAACCAGTCATCATAGTTATACTACCTAGATGGCCGTTACTGCTCCATTTTACTAGGTCCATGCCTACCCCCTACATGCTATGGTAGTAGCAGATGTCTTGTGTGGGTCTTGATATTCAGAGTCCCTCTATCCATCCTTCCTTCATAAGCCTGCAAATTTGGATAGCATGAGTTATCTCAAATACTTTCATGCTGAGGTCACCTACTACCAACACACTTCTCTAGTAATCAGATGTTGACTCCTAGAAGAGGATCTTTCAGGGTGTCTCCATACTGTCCACACCTGGATAGGGTGTACTTCACTTGCTGTCAAATGGAGAGTTGATGAATGAGGACTGCAACGACTCCTCAAGATCATGTAAGTACTTCCAGTCATGTCTCCTAATGGAAATACCTGAACCCACTAACTTGAGTCTCCTTCAGCAGCGTGCGAGACTGATCTCATGGATTAATGTGAAATGGATTGCAGAATAATAAGCTGAGAATGCAGCAAATGGCTGAAATTCCTCAGATATGAATCCTCATAGACTGTTTGAAACTGGGATAACCAGTCATCATAGTTACACTACCTAGATGGCCATTACTGGTCCTCTCCACTAGATCCATGCCTACTCCCTGCATGCTATGGTAGTAGTGGATGTCTTGTGTGGGTCTTGATATTCAGAGTCCCTCTATCCATCTTCCATTCATAAGCCCGCAAATTGGGCAAATTTGGATAGCATGAGTTACCTCAAATACTTTCATGCTGAGGTCACCTACTACCAACACACTTCTCTAGTAATCAGATGTTGACTCCTAGAAGAGGATCTTTCAGTGTCTCTCCATACTGTCCACACCTGGATAGGGTGTACTTCATGTGCTGTCAAATGGAGAGTTGATGAATGAGGACTGCAAGGACTCCTCAAGTTCATGTAAGTACTTCCAGTCATGCCTCCTAATGGAAATGCCTGAACCCACTAACTTGAGACTCCTTCAGCAGCATGCGAGACATGGCCTCATGGATGAATTTGAAATGGATTGCAGAATTATAAGCTGAGAAAGCAGCAAATGGCTGAAATTCCTCAGACATGAATCCTCATAGACTGTTTGATAGCTCATTAATCAAATACCGTAGAAATCCTGTAAAACGTGCTAGTAATTTAGTTATCTTAAGGCAAAGATCACTGAAGCATTAACGTACTTTGACTCTCTCAATCTTGACGGTTCAGTGGTCTGTTCTTTACTAACTTCTACGTGTTCCCATCAAACTCACTCCAATTTGTAAACATCATATACAATTTGAATACAGTCAGGTGATCTAATTTGGGCAGGGTGATGTTCTTCGTGTTTCACTGTTGCAGTCCTAACATATGGGTTATCCAGCTCCCAGTAGACCTCAGCCGGCTTGAATACCAGAGTCCTTGGTATATGATGTTGGCTGCCGTAGGATGTAAAACTGATTTCAGAACGTCAGGTATAAAGGAAGGCAGCTGACGCCATTTCCCCAGTCTTTCTTGCCGCAGAGCCCGAAGCAGATGCAATACACACTAGTGCCGGTCGGCTGTTTACCTTCTTTTTGCTTTCCGACTACCAAGTTGAGGATGCCCTCAGATGAGTACCCCTTTGGGGGATCCTCTTTTTTTGCTTTAACAAAAGTCAGATAAAGTTAATAAACTGTCTTGCGTGTGGAAAACCGATTCAGCACCGTGTTTTTCATTCCTATCGTATAACTTGTTTGGGCCTTGAGCACAATGTCCCAAATTGTGATCTCTGTGCCTCCTTTAACCCCTGTACCATACGCCGTAGAGCTAAGATTATGTATAAACATTTCGGAGTCTGGCCTAAGTTCGGCGGTATGGCGTTTTTGGTCTCCCGGCTTCGGGTATACCTAGAAAATGCAAAGACAAGGACCGTGACAGGCCTAGGGTTATATCTGCTGACGAAGCACTGGTGGAATTGGTCATCAGCCCAGTGGTAGTCAGTGAGGTGCTTTCACAGTCCCTGAAGTCCACAGATTTTCCGCCACAGGCCTCTGCCGAGACCTTTACTGAGTCCTCCATGCCGCAGTCTGCTATTTCGTCTTCAGACCCTCCACCTTTCGCCGCCTCAGATGGGTCTGGAGCCGCTATGCAGGCACCGGTATCTGACGCTTCTTCTCTTCAACACGAGACCAGATCCAGACCCGACTACCTTAGGCCATACTTCTGCAGTCATACTTCTGCAGTCGCTAGGCCTCCTGAGTCCCTCTGGATTGCTGGCAAACCTTCCAGCCGCAAACCTTCGCACAGGTTGGTGTCGGCCTCCCCTCCTGTACCTCAGTCCCAGTTGGTAAAGATGGCTGTTGATCTTCTTTCACTGATTAGGGGCTCTCATCCTCCCCCTTACAAGAGGGCTAGGGAATTGTCTCCTGATGTTTTGTCCGTCTCAGATTCTGAGGTTTCCAGTGTTTCTACTGGTGAAGAAGGTAATTCTCAACTTTTTTTGGCTTTGAGGATTCTGATGCAGAGGACTCTTTCCCTTCTGCCTCCCCTCCAGAAGATTTTTCCTTTGGAGATACTTTGCATATTCTTAGGGAGCACTTTAAATGGGAATGACAGGATTTTCCCCAGTCTAAGAAGAGAATCGGGGAATTTTTGGATTTGCCACAGCATAAGCCTCTGGCTATACCTCCAGTTTTGGAAGTTGTGGATGTCTTCATGGACAATTTTTTAACTCCTAATTCTGTCCCTCCTGCCCCCAGAAAACCTGATAGGTATTATAGAGTTCCTGATTCTCACCAATTCCTTTTTAAAAGCCCTACTGCTGATCCTGAGGTTATTTCTCAAGGCCCCAAGGATGTTAAGGCTACTATTGCTAAAAACCCTGTTCCTTCTGATAGAGTCTAGGGCCTTGGACAGGTGGGGTAAAAAAAGTCTATACCTCTGCAACACTTGCCATTAGAACTGTGAATTGCCTTTTCACATGCTTAAGTATCAGCAACATACTTTGGAGACTATTGAGACTAAACTTGGGGATATTCCTTCTATGTTGGAGAACAAAGATTTACAAGACTTACTGAATTCTGCCACTCTAGTTAATAAGCATTCATTACATTGTGAAACCAAAACCAATGCAGATCCAGACCGAGAACAAAATGATATATATCCAAAGGCTCAAAAGGAACGAAACAGTCCAGAATGTCTTAAATACAGTCCAGAATGTCTTAAATAAGACTTAGTTTAATAGAAAATAATAAAAAAAATTCACATCAAGCGCTTTCGCCTGGAATCATACCAGGCTTTTTCAAGATAAACCATTACCAAAAATTCAAAACTTAAATACCTTCTAGTCCAAATCATGTGACTAGAGTAATAACTAATAACATATGCAAATCAAATGTTAAAGCAACCATAGAGTCTTTCATTCACATAAAATTATACAATGAACTACTAACCAACAAGGTTGTACTAGATGTTTAAAAACATGTATTTACAATACAATCCATACTAAAATAAGTGCAACAGCCCTACAAAACTACAAGCCAACTTAAAATACCTTAAGGCAATGTTAAAAACTTATGAAAAAATTCATATATGCCTTAATAACCTTTCACAGATTGTGAGTTTAAAAAATCTTCTGCCTGTCATATAAAAAGTTGACAAAAGTTGAAAAATCTTTCAAAGTAAAGTATTTTACATGATAGTAAAATAAACAACACATCCAAAAAACTGTGGAAACAGAATCATAACTTAGCCTTCCTCAGTTTCAAAACACTCATAATACTAATACTGTCATTCAAACTAGGGGGCTTGGTTGCATTCAATTTAAGCTGCCACCACAATTCCTTGTATTTCAATCGGGCTTCCTAATCACCCCCTCTGCTGTCCTGCAGGACCTGCTCTAAAATTAAAAACTTGAGTTGCATATTAGGGCATGTACCAAGATGCTTAAAAAAAGCATTGTTCTCCTTTTTCTTGGATACATCATAAAGGTGCTCGTATATCCTTCTTCTAAGGGTTCTCTCAGTTTTACCCACGTAAAAGCTGGAGCACTGAGTGCAAAAACCTAAATAAACAACTCCTTTTGTACCACAGTTGTAGAAATGCACAGCCCTGAATTTAAACCTCCTAGATGGAATAAATAGTGAGTTTTCATTAAGCACATAAGGACATTGTTTGCAGGAACCACACTTGTACGTGCCAAATTTCGGACAAACCCTCGTGTTGTCCACACAAGATCCACCCTCAAAAAGGCCCTTAAGGTTCATGTCCCTTTTCCTAATAAAGTGGGGGCGTTCCTTGACAGTTTGCTTAAAATCACCATGATGTGCCAAAATAGGCCAATATTTTGTAATTAACTGTTCCACTTTTGATGAATCCCCAGAAAAGGTATACACAAAACTATTTTGATATTCAATCTGTTCTGATGGTTTAAAAAGAATGTCACGAGTTGCCCCCCTACCTAACGGAGGGCAGTAAACAGCCTTTCTACCAGCAATTACCTCCCCAGCTAAATCATTTACTAAGTGTGTTGGGTACCCCCTTTCATCAAAAAGTTGCTTCAAAAAATTGACCTCATCAAGAAAAAACTCCATTGTACTACACATCCTTGAGGCACGTATGAGTTGCCCCTTCACTATGCCTTTCTTCTGGTGAAAGGGGTGACCACTATTGAAATGTAAATAAGAGTTAGAAAAAGAATTTTTCCTATATACCTTGGATTGAAAGGTACCATTACTGACATCTTTAAAAAGAGCAACATCAAGATAATTCAGGTAATCACTGTTAACATTGTGAGTAAACGCTAGGAAGGGGGTGGTGGTATTGATGTAAACCATAAAATCCAAGAATTGGTCCAAGGTACCATCCCATAAAACACAAATGTCGTCAAGGTATCGTTTGTAGTGGGTGATGTGTTGAACCCAATTAGTAGAAAAAACAAATTTGCTTTCCCAGTGGTGTAGTACAATATTCACATAACTAGATGCACAAGCCGTGCCCATTGCTACACCCTTTTTCTGTTTGTAAAGATCATTCTTAAAATAAATAAAATTGTTGTCCAAGACGGTCTCCATGAACTCAACCAACAGTCCAATCATATTAGCCCCTAAACTAGATTCGGTAGCTAAAGTGTCGTTGAACCATTCCAACCCTACATCATGGGGGATACGAGGGAATAACTCAACTATATCAGTGGTGGCCATTAGTAGTTCTGGCTTGTAAAAGTTTCGTTGGATGCCAGAAAGAAAGTCCCATGAATCTTTGCAGACATGGGGTAAGGCAAAAGCAAATTTGTTGATGTTAAAATCAATGAATTTTCCTAAGGGCTCTGTTATACCACCAGCCCCTGAGACAATGGGCCTAAAATTCAAAGGGTCTAGGCCCTTGTGTGTTTTAGGGATTCTGAAAATTGCAGGTGTCCTTGGATTTTTTACGTGTAGGTAGTTATATAGTTTCTCATTTATCACACCCTGCAGTAAATGATCCATGAGTGAGTAAGAAATCTTGGAATATGCTACATTTAATTCGTTCCTAGAAACCAATTCATAACACTCAATATCCTGCAGCATATTGTGAATGTAGATGTCATATACCATGTTGTACATTAAAACTACGCCCCCACCCTTATCCGGCTTCATCACCCGGATATCTTCATCACAAAGCCTTTTTATTAACTGACTAAGCTCTTGTCTAAAATTAACAGATGGAGTGTGAGACCTATTCAAACAGAAATCTCTTAAATCTATCTCCACCAAATCCTCAAACAATTTTAACAGTGGATTTAAGGGTGGATTAAATGTGCTAGGTCTGGTAAGCCCATCATTAATCTGAGTTTGACCTTTAAAAAACAAGGCAAGATTCAACCGTCTAACAAAAAGTTTTAAATCAGCTAAAACGCTGCATAGATCAAGCCTACGTGAGGGTACAAAATGAAGCCCTTTGGTAAAAAGCTCAAAAAAGTCATCAGTAATTGTGATATCAGTAAAATTGTAGATAAAATTATCCTTTTTGATTAAAACACAGTTGTCATAAACTCCCTCAAGAACTTCATGAGCAGAAATCCTAACAAATTCATCACCTAAGTTCCTTATCTGCGTGTTCTGTTCCACATCTGAGGTTGGTGTGCAACATTCCTCCCCCCTGGTCTGCCCGGGGATAGTGAAAATCCGATGGGCCACTCTGACTCTTTTTCTGAGCAAGCCTCTCACTTCTTCTTGGTATGTCTAGTGCAGGACTTGGGACATTATCATTAAAAGCCGTGTCATTACTTTGGTTATGAAACTGTTTGGTGTCCTACCTATTTCTACCCAACAATGGGTAAGTGTTACCGTCCCTGTATTCTGTAAGGTCGCGCTCAAGTTTCCTGATCTTACTATTCACTATTTTTAAACAATATTGATCTACTTCATTAAAAACACGACCATATTCTCTTTTAACACCTAAGAAATTCTTACTTTTAATTACAGAATCATTAAGTGATGTTACTTCTTTAAGTAACACACCAGCTTTTTCCTCATAATCCTTTATCATACATTCTAGCATTTCAAGCCCTGCCTTATCGAAAATCTTGACCAAACTATTATAAAGGGAAGAACCAGCCACAGCATTATTTGGAAATTTGTAGCAGTGTAACCCCTTCGGGACACGCTGCACACGCAAACATTCTTTCAAATAATCTATTTCTAATTGCGTGCTCTTAAATGCGCACAACTTATCATTAAAAGTTTTGAAGTCATGTTCAGCACAGCTGTCCGTGCTGTAAAAGTACCTTGTTTAAATTGAAATTGTTTTTCAATCCACGAGACAAAATTGAAGTCTTTTTTCATAGAATTGCTTCTAGCGTTGTTAGCGCTGACCGAATGCAACTGTTGCTCCTGTTGATCAGTGCAACCCAATGAAATCCCACCAGGAACTTCCGCTGCTGGGAAAACTCTGTTGTTAGGACCCGTAGTTGCTGCGGCGAATAAACCTAGTCCATTTTGCTGATTACTGGGCAGTGAAGCCCCAGAAATAATAGATTCAGAATTTAGGGACTTAGTCAATTGAGATAAAAGGGATAAAATCTGTTTGAATTCACCACGGGTGACCGGAACATCATCGGTTTCATCTCTTAACAATAGTGGTGTATCAGTGAGACTAGATCATTCAGTTCCTTCAGCCATGGATCGATAAAACCAAGAAACCAAAACCAATGCAGATCCAGACCAAGAACAAAATGATAGGTATCCAAAGGCTCAAAAGGAACGAAACAGTCCAGAATGTCTTAAATGAGACTTAGTTTAATAGAAAGCCTTTGGATATATATCATTTTATTCATTACATTGTGGTTTTTGACACTTTCGAGGCTTCCTGCAGAGCAGCAGCCACTGGTTCTATTATTAGAAGGAATGCCTGGCTCAGGGAGCAGCCTCTTTCTGAACCTGTTCAATCTAAATTGCTGGATGTTCCTTTGCACAAGGACAATCTTTTTGGTAATAAGGCTGAGGAGGTACTGAAGAAGTTGGAGGAGAAGGCAAAATCTATGCAAGCTGTAAAAAGATTTCCTGCAGGTTCAGCCTCCTCGGTTCAGTAGGCATTACCCTTCCAAGAATTGATCTTTCCCTGATCCTGGCAAGCAGGGTTGCTCTAAACCTGGGGGTTTCAGATCTTCCAGAGGACAGGCTTCTGCCCCTCAAAGGGCTAAGCAAATGACATTCTTCTTCGGCTAAATCGGGGAGTTCTAAGCCAGCTTCCCAAAGCAAGCATTCTCAATGACTCCGGCCTTCTTGTGCCTTCCTATGTGGGCCCTGGGTTTCTTTTGGGGAGAAGGTTAGCCAGGTTCGCAGAGATATGGTCTGCCATCACTGATGACAAATTGGGTGCTCAGTATTGTAAACCAAGGTTACAAGTTTTATTTTCACACCTTCCCTGTTCTGAAAGGGTACCCAGACATACCCAGAACTCTCAGGACAGAGGTAGAAAGTCACATTTCTTCTCTACTGACCATGGGGGCTATAGAGCCAGTTCCTGCAAATCAGGCAGGCCTAGGTTTTTATTCAAGACTTTTTCTGGTACCCAAAAAAGGGGGCACATGGCACCCTATTCTGGATCTGTCTATTCTCAACACTTTTCTGCTGATTCCCAAGTTCAAGATGCTCACTCTTCAACAGTTGCTACCCATGCTGGGCAAGGATTCATGGCTGGTAACTTTGGATCTCAAGGAGGCTTATCTGCACATTCCAATAAGGGAAAGTTGCAGGCAGTTTCTTCGCTGCAGGGCTGGGGAGCAACACTTTCAATTCTCTGCACTGCCCTTTGCCTTATCTACTGCTCCCAGAGTTTTTACAAAGTGCCTGGCTCCGGTCATTGCTTTTTGCAGGCAGAGAAACATCCAAATTTATCCTTATCTGGACGACTGTCTCATTCAAGCAAACTCCCCAGAACAACTGTTAAAGGATTTGGACTTCGTGAAGAACATTCTCACCTCTTTGGGTTACACTCTCAATGAAAAGAAGTCAAAGGTGGTTTCTACAAGGGAGATTGTTTTCCTGGGAGCAAGTCTGAATGCAGCCACCCAGATGGTATTCCTCCCTTAAGAGAAGCAAGATCTTTCGGTTTACTTCAAGAATTTGGCAAGCATGACCCAGCTCTCTGCAAGGCAATTCCTGCAAGCACTGGGGTTCATGGCTTCATGTATTCTGATGATCCCATATGCAAGGCTGTATATGAGAAAACTTCAATGGTACCTCAAGAATCTTTGGTGTCAACACACGCAGGACTTGGACTTGATTCTTCCTTAATTCCTTGTCTACGAATGGAGTTCCTCTGGTGGGCAACAGCCTGTTCTCAGAACAAGGGTCTGCCTTTCTGCCCACCACCTGCCACCCAGACTCTCACCTCAGATTATGCATGGGGGGCTCATCTGGAAGGCAGGGGCATTCAGCTGACTTGGAGCACCCAGCAGATTCACCTGCACATAAACTTAAAGGAATTGATGGCAGTGCAGCAGGCCTTGCTGGCTTTCAAGGGCCTACTCTACCCTGGGACTCTGCTGATCAGGACAGACAATACCACAGTCATGTGGTACATAAACAAGCAGGGGGTAGACTCACTCTTATCCCTTTTGCAGACAAAGCATGAGACTATGGTCATTAGCAGCTTCCATGGGCATACATCTAATAGCCCAGTATCTTCCAGGGAGGCTAAATTCCTTGGCGGATCAATTGAGCAGACATTTTCTGGATCCTCAAGAGTGGCAACTGAACAAAGTAATTTTCCATCAAATCACTCAGCATTGGGGCACTCCACAAGTGGATCTTTTCTCCTCTCACACCAATCATCTCCTTCCAACCTTCTGCACCAGGGAGTTTCACAACAAAGCTTGGAGAGTGGACGCGCTGTCCTTCCCATGGACACAACTCTCAATTTATGCAGTCCCTCTTCTACCCAGAGTGCTGATAAAGGTAAGGGACGAAAAACCCAAGGCTATTCTTATAGCACCAGATTGCCCCAGGCAGCATTGGTATCCCCTTTTTCACAGCCTATCCCAGGCTCATCCTTGGCATCTTCCCCTGGTATCACATCTGTTGGTTCAGGAAGGGTGAAAGTTTCTTCATCCTCATCTTCAAACTCTGCATTTAACTGCCTGGTTAATTCTTTGAATCTTTCCCAACAGGTGGTGGAATTTCTTCATGAGGCCAGGAGGCCTAGCACCAAAAATCCTATGCAGATAAATGGAAGAGATTTTGCTCTTGGATGCAGGCTAAAGGATAAGACTCTTCTCATCCTTCTCTTTCTCTCATTCTTGATTACCTAGCAGGCTTGCTTAATGGTGGGCTTTCCTTTTCTTCAATCAAAATTCATGCTTCAGCAATTTCTGCTCATTGCTCTTTTTTTGAGCAACCTGTTTTTTCTCACCCCTTCGTGAAGCAGTTCCTGAGGGGAGCTAGCAATCTTAGACCTCCCAGAAGAGTTCCTACTCCTGCTTGGGATCTAAATTTTGTCCTGGAAAACCTTACTCTACCTCCCTTTGAGCCAGCTGCATCTGCAGATTTGAAGTTTCTCTCCTGGAAGACTGCTTTTCTTTTGGCTATTACTTCGGCTAGAAGAGTTTCTGAGCTACAAGCCTTAATGGCAGTAGAACCTTTCATCATTTTTCATTCCGATCGGGTTTCTCTGAGAACTAACCTCTCCTTTATGCCCAAGGTGGTTTCCAGTCTGACCTTTAACCAGTCTATTCACCTGCCTACCTTTTTCAATAATCCGCAGAATAAAGGGGAAAGGATTCTGCACTCCCTTGATGTGCACAGACAGATGAGATTTTATTTAAACAGGACTAAATCCTTTCGAAATTCTTAACAGTTGTTGGTTAGTTTTGCTCCTGGGGCTCAAGGTAAAGCTATTTAAAAACAAACCATCTCCAAATGGATCACTCATTGTATACACTTTTGTTACCTGCAGCATGGGAAGGTTCCCCAACAGGGTATTAGGACCCAATCTACTAGAGCAGCCTGTACCTCTGCAGCTTTTCTGAGAGGTGTGCCTACTAAGGACATTCTAGAAGCAGCTACTTGGTCTTCTGTCCATACTTTCACAAAGAATTACAATCAACCTTTGTTTTCTAAATCCTGGGCTGGTTTTGCCTCTGCAGTTTTGCAGGGCATTCTTACCAACCCTTAATCTGTGGATGTTAAATTTAGCTTTAGGGCTCCAACTCTTCACCAGCTGAGGTTGCTGTGTTATCCCCATGATTGTGTTTGTTTAACTACTATAGTGATCATTTGCCAACTTAAGAAAGCTTTTAGCTGCCAAAAGCTTAATTAATTTTCTTGTTAAAAAGTTTAGTTAATCCTTCTGTTGGTTGGTAACTACCCATTTTGTGTTTGTTAGGGTGTTTTATTTTTGTGTTTGTATATTTGTTTACTTTTTATTTCCTTCTTATATGCTAAAAAGACGGAGTGCTCTGGAATTAAAGTTCTGTGTTTTTCTTTGTCACAGTCTAAGGGGCCCCTTTTTGTGTGTTTGTTGGGGGTTTTTTTGTTTGTGTACTTTAGGTGTGTTTCTCTTTGTGTTTAAGGAACAAGGTCCCAAGAAGTGTATTTATCCTCCCAAGAAGTGTTCTCTTGGAGGCGGTCACTGAACTTTCTCCTGTGACACACTTCAGGGCCTTCAGGTCCGGAGCCTCGAAGACGTTCAGCCTCCACTGTCACTCTTTTTAACCAGAGGTCCCTGCAGGAAATGGAGACTGCTTAAGCTAATCCTCTGCAGCTTGCACCCAAGACTGTTCTCCCTCTAAAACAGGGTCTGGAAACCTTCTAAGATCGGCTCAGCTTCCAGTATCCAGCCATGAAAACCGATCCTCTCCGGCAGTATCAGGTAACCCAGCTAAGAAAGAGACGGGTGGATCTCCCGATCCCTCTCTGACCGGGTTCCTGTCCGGACGCGCCATCTGACGCTCGATCTGCTCGACGCCTTATTCACGCCACCAAGCAACCTCTTCCATCACCAAGCTTCCGTCTAGCCTGGTGAGGTGCGAGTATCCACTGGTCCCGGTCCACAAGATCTTGCCCTTTCGCCTCCGCTCCCTCTCCTCTTTTGGCGCCCGAGTCTGAGCCGGAGCTTCTCGGGAGGTTCAGTGGCTTTGACCCGCGACTTAGTGGGATCGGGACATCGGAGCCGATCTTCGCAGGCTCATTTTCCTGCCCGTGCACTGTCTCCTCAGACTCGGAGCTCTGTTGGAGCAGAGTCTCGCCTCGTCCGACCTCCCATGCTTCGGCAGGCTTCCTTTCGAGGACAGTCTCACCCCCTCGCTCTCCCTCCGGGGCCTTTGGGAGCCGGTTCCTCGCACCGACATCGGCCCCGAGCCTGCCTCTTGGTGGGAGCCTTTCCCCGGCCCGACCTCCCTCTCGCGGCCAGGCTAGCCTCGTCTGACCGCGTCCTGGTGGCGTCCGGCTTCTCCGCCTGTCAGGTCGCTCTCCCCTCCTCGCCGACCTTGTCAGGGCCTCCCTCCGTGGAGTGCCCGGCCTCGCCTGCCCTCGGCGCAGATGTTTAAGACACTCCAGGATTCCCCCGGAATCAGATCCTCCTGCCTCCCGTCATGATCCATCTGGTGCCAGCCTGGAGCCCCTCGGAAGGGGGAATCGCCTCTTTCCCCCCTCTTGCTCTTTCAGGTCGCCGGATCCCTCCCCTGCCCCAGGCCTCCACCTTGGAATTGGCCTCTGAGAAATCCTCAGAGGAGCAAGCTCTCCTCTTCCGAGGAGCCTCGATCCCCAGAGGGTGAACTCCCATCCAGGGATCCATCCTTTTCTGGCGGCAAGGCTCCCTCAAAAACAGAGGTTCGGATAGATGGTCCCCTGAGGTCCCCATGATACTAGGAAGTCCCTGCTGAGGATGCCTCTCACTCCTGGACATCTCACACCAAAGTGGTGGTCGAGAGGTTGTCCAATACCATCCTGCATTTGGATCCCGACCTGCCCTTCACCTCCTGGAGGCATCCTCCTTCGACCCTTCTGCCCCTACGACTTCGCAGAAGCGGAGAAGGAAGTCTCTGTTCTTTCCTCATGGGTCCGTCCTCCAACCCAAGGATGTGGGCCCAACCAACATGGATTCTTTCTTTCAAAGCAAAGTTGTGTCCTCTATGTCGGGTATGTCTGCCACTAAGAAAAGACTGGCCGGATCCTTCTTCGTGGAGCTGATCTATCCAACACCTTCCAAGTGCTCATGGACAATTCTCAGGAGGATGCAGTCTTTTGCGACCTTTTCTATCGTCCAGCTCCTCTACCCTTGGGCCTTCACCAGGCTTCAGGGACCCTGGGACATAAGCTCACTCGGTGGTCAGAACTTGGTGGTCAAACAGCCGTTGGGCTAAGATCCAAGGATCCCTAGCTTGCTCTCAATTCCCAAGTCCTCCTCCCCCTGGCTCATATCCTGTCTCTTCAACCCGCCTGGCGAATACCCTCAGGTGGATCCTGGGGAGTAGTTCTCTAGCTATGGATGTCAACGATGAATTTTCTTGGGTCCCCTTATACCCTGCTCTTACAGATTTTCCCTTTGACAGAAGCGGCCCAGGAGGACCTCCAGGTAGGCGTCCTTGACCCACCCCAGAGAGGGCCGACCGCGAACTCTTTACCCATTGGAGCAGGGTTTTCACTTCCCTCATGATCCGCCCTTACAGGAGGGGTCAGGAGAATCAGATTTTGTCTTACCTGAGGCAAGCTACGTAAGCACACGTTGTCAGTCCTAAGAGGCAAGGAGGGGCAGGGACAATAGGCGCCCGCCCCGCCAAGAGGAGGCTGGGTGTAGCCTGTGACAGCAGTCACCCTAGACCCGCCCTGAGAGCATCCCTGAGGTGAGGCCCGACATCTCCCCCAGCTTTCTCACCATAGTTGGGATCAGGTACTGCTTCCAGACATAGGGAGGCGTAAAAACTCACGCAGAACAGGAGCGGTCCCTATCCTAGAATAGACATCCCCCTGACCAATATCCGACAAATGTATTTTTCCCTTTCAAATTCTTTACACCTGGTCACCAAAGGGAGGAGGCAGCAGTTCAGAAGGTTGCACTCAAGAAGAAAGAGCCCAGAAGACTGTGACATTCACCAGGACAGGTCCTTTCCGCAGTCGCCTCTGATTTATTTCCCAACCCAGAAGGGGATTCTCAGGACCTATTAGACATGGACCTTCACAGGGGCCCACACAAAGGACAGATCAAGCCCACCTTCACCCTCACTTCAGCCCATTACCAATTCAGAGCTTACACCTCCAGGTGCTCTGTTCTCTATAGGTATTCAAAGGACATATGTGTTCACTTAATCATCCTTCGCCTCAGGATTCCTCTTCTTCCAGGGGACCAAGGATTAGCTCATCTTCCAGAGCCAGAGGTGTCTTCCTCAGCCTCAGAACAGAGTCAAACTTGCTGATACTTCGTTGGTAAAATTCCAATCTATTCTCTTTGCTTTCTCTTCTTCCTTATTTGGGCCGATGTTTTCCAACCACTCAGAAACCTTATTCTGTCAAGCAGAGAGCCACTCTAACTATTATATAGTGCTTTGCAGGAGTTTTTAATTGGAGTTAATTGCAAAATCTTGTCTGCCATGCTATGCCATACTGAGAGTTCTAATTAAACAAGCTCAACTTGTTCTACGGGCTTATTCCTCCCGATGAGGTCTCAAAATCACGTTGGGGCCGCGAAATCTGAATAAGGTCAAAGCAGGTCATTATGCTGCACCGGGATATAGTCACTCTTATGGCTGCGGCCATTGTTCTACCACCACTGGCTTCCTCCTTTCGCATCAGGTTATCAGATGTGTGCTATTCAAATTACGTAGAGGCAGCATCTCTCGACCATGGCACGAAATCTTAGTCACACAGTCGTTGCAGAACTCATCTGAGGGTGGGGGTATCTTTCCTCTTCCACATACCATTACGGTACCCCTTGTTTCACCTCCTCGGGTGGGCATATTGCAGGCCGGATGGTGACGGAGTCCCCACGGCTGGTATTGCAGGGGCGTGGGATACGGGGCGGTCAGCCGTACACATCGGCAGCATAAAAGCAGGGGGGCCACGGGATGATCTGTAGGGGATCACCTGCCTTCTGCTCATTCCCATTCTGATGCCCCTCGGTACATCCGCATCGGTATCTCTAGTGCTTTGGCAGCGCTTTCCAGGTCGGGGACCAGGACAACTCACAAGTTGGCTCTCAGCAAAATCCCAGGGCTCTTCAATGGGCTTTTCACCCACTCAGTCAACGACCCAGGTCTTGATTAACAACCAGATCCTTTTCCTCCCACTCAGAATTTTCTCAACCCAACCCTTCAATCGCGAGGCTATTTCAGCAGTTTCGGCTTCCCTATCTCTCCAAGCCCCTCCAACCTCTCCTCAAACAAATTGCCATCTTATTTTGTTGATTCTCAGCACCCCTCCCGCCTTCACCTGCCCACGCTCGTTGCAGTTTATTACATCCATCTCTAACCTTACCCCTCCCAGCCATGATTCCCCATATTCAATACAGAATTCTTTGCACTCTCAAAGCATTCCATCAGATTCTCTTCTCTTCTTTTATTCTGCATTCCACTCCTAGTACCTGGCATCTTTTCCCGATGATCTCTGACCTTCAGGTTTAGTGTCTAGTTTTCACTTAAAATCAATCTCTTTGGACGGTTTGCTTGTTGTGCTTAACCTTCCTGCTACTTAGATTAGCTTGTTGAAGCGTCTCTGCTGCAATCTTTATCTTTCATTTTAGATTTCCTTGTTGAGTACTTCGAACTCAGGATCTTCTGTTTAGATTAAATTACATGTTTTTTCCATTGGATCTCCTCCACATTCTGTTTTGATTATACTGTACATTATTATTTCTAGATCCTCCAAAGGGTTTTCAAGCAGGATCGGCTATAATTTTCCCACCAAATGTTGCCTCTCTAGAGTTAATATATATCTAATAGATTATGCAGGCTCTTTCCCTTATTTCATGTTTCTCACCCAGCGCCCTTGATAAGACCTCTTCTCCTATGCTCTCACTTTTACTTGAAGGGTTTCGAGGATACCCGCCTAGCTCTTTCCGTTCACTTGCTTCCTTTCTCTCCCATACTATATCTCTTCATTCGAACCCTTACTTGGTTTTAACATAAGAACAGTCTCTCATATATAATATTTACTTCTATTTCAAGACAGTCTATCATTAATTCTGAACCCATCCTTTCCAAGCAGAGGCTTCATTCTAAGATCCAAATAACGTCAGCCAGGCTACTATTGTCTTCAGAACGAACTAAACCAGAAAATGGGACCAATTATTTGTCTCCCTATGCAGAAAACAGGATGGGTCTACTCAGCTCTAAAGTGACCTTATCCAGATGGTTGACTTTATATTTTTTCTTGTACTCTCTCGGTCACAGGCAAGTGATCTTCATCCAAAAGGCACACTTCAACCAGGGAGTCTTCCATTCTCTGCACTTTCAGACCGGCACTCACCCAGATCATGATTCTGTGCAGCAGCTAGCAATTCCACGCAGGTATACTTTGTCTCTCCATTACAAGTTGGACTTTACCACAGTTATAGGCCAGTTTTTGGTTCCACAGTTCTCAGAGTCTGGAGTATTGAGCCCACGGTCGATACAGTGTTAGGGGCGGTCCTATCCAGCAAGAATGAGGGGCGAGATTGACAAAGCAAGATACAGAGAGATTGACAATAGTTAAATGTAGTTTACCTTAAGTCTTCTCGTTCTTTCTCTTCTCTTCCTCTCCTCCCTACCCCTCCCTCTGGTGCCTGGTTCCTGAAGAGAGTTCCTATCAGGTTTCGGTCCTTTTATGCCATTGACTCTTTTTCTTTTTATTTTCTTGTTTTCCTTTGGTGTGTAGTGGTTAGTTAGGCTTGGGGCCAAACGGCCAAGATCTGAGTAGTTCCACCTTCACGGGACACATAGGGATATAGCTTCGAGCTGGTAAAGGAGTTTTATAAAGCAAAAGCAAAGAGAGGCGAGGTCAGGTCGCAACCCCATCCAGCAAGAAAGAAAGGGAAGAAAGAGAACTAACATGGAACGTTATGGTAGGTACATAACTTCTAATTCATCCTCCCCCCTTTGTCCTTTTCCTGGGCTTTGGGAATCAACCCATATGTTAGGACTGCAACAGTGAAACACGAAGAACATAGCACAGTTATGTACACTTACCATAAATGTAGATGTTCGAGTGTATTCACTTTTGCAGTCCTGGTTTCAAACCACCCTCCATTCCCCCTCTTTTCCTAAGGCACAGAGTACTTATTTTTGGATGGCATGTTTCCAGGGTGTTTCTTTCCTGGATTAGCCTTCTTTTGGGGGCTCCTGACAGTTAATGCAAGAAAAATTGAGGAAATGGCGTTGGCTGCCTTCCTTTATACCTGACATTCTGACATCAGTTTTACAACCGACGGCAGCCAACGTCATATAACAAGGACTCTGGTATTCAGCCAGCTGAGCTCTCCCGGGAGCCAGATAAACCCATATGTTAAGATTGCAACAGTGAATACACATGAACATCTACATTTATGGTAAGTATACACAACTGTACTTTCTCTCTCCTCCCCAATACCCACTGCAACCATGGACACTTTTCACCTGTGGTGGAAGGGCATTTTAAAGGATAGATGACCCAAGACACATGACTCCCCTTGGAGACCAAGTTGCTTATCAGTACCCTCGAGATGAGAGCAATTCTAATATTGCAAGCCTTTCAGGACATTCTCCCTCTGGGGATTATTACTCTCCATATGGACAACATGTCATTAGTCTAGTGCTTTCTCAATAGGGAAGAACCTCTTTTGACCCATGGTGCAGGGAAGTCATTAAGGGCTGGGAATGGGCAATACCTTCAGACCGCTTTAAGTACAACCTATATAATGAGAAAATTCAACGTGCTGGCTGGCAGATCCATTCTAATTCTGCACAAGTGGTTCCTCAGTCAGTCAGCACTGTTCATGTTTTTGTCAGCCATTGGGGCCAGCCTTCCTGCAACCTATTCACCTCTCCCTTCAACAGTAGGTGCAGCAACTATTGTCCCTTCTGGGGCAAATCTTCGAGGGATGCTCTGATTCATGATTGGATATCAGGTTTACTTTATGCTTACCACCATCTCCAAATGTTCCCCAAGTTTCTACAGCAAGCAAGCAGGCTAAAGGGCTCAGTCATACTCTTAACTCCCTTGGAGCCTCGATGTATATATTTCTCCTTTCTCTGGTCTCACCTCAAATATCCCCATGGACATTGGAACCCACTCAGAGTCTTCAGACTCATCCATCAGCATCCTAATCTCCATGCCCTTTAACTGTCTGCATGATTTTTCCACTTCCACTGATACTATGAAGGTCCAGACCTGCTTCTCCATAATGTGATATTGTTTTGGCTTCCTAGAAGGCTTCCACTAGAAAGTCTACAAAAGCCAGTAGAAAAGTTTTTTAATATGGACATCTAAACTAAACAACCTTCTCTCAGTACACTTCTTAAGGAAGGAGTTAGTATCTCTACCATCAAGCTCCAGCTAGCTGACATATGAAAAATTTCAGACTACAAATGAATAGTTCTCTCTGGAAACTTACAGGGTATCTTAGACCCCCCCCCCCCCAATAATGGATTCTTCTCCTCCTTGGGCTTTCACCTTGGTTCTCCGCAGGCTGACTCAGAAACCATTGTAACCAGCAGATAATTGTGGCATGAAGTTTCTTCTTGGAAAGCAATTCTTTTTGGCAGCTTTTACTTACATGAAAAGAGTTTTCTCAACTCCAGACCTTATCTGATAGGCCTGCTTGTATCGTTTCCATAAGGATATGGTATCACTGTGGACAAACTTTTTCCTTTATTCCTATACTGGCCACAGAAGCTAACATAAACCAATCAATTCAGTTGCCATCCCTCTTCCCTACTTTACTAGTAAGGGTGAATATAGGCTGCATCTTCTTAATGTTCGTAGACAACTACATCTTTGTCTTCACAGAACACAAAGTACAGTAAGTCTGATAAACTGTTTGTATCTTTCCCACTTATTTGGCTAGATCAAGCAGTTTACAAACCTTACTGGTCCAAATGGATTACTGACTGTATTTCACTGGTTTATTCTCAAAAATGTTCATATTTACCTTGTTCTACTAGAGTCCACTCTAACAGATTTTTCTTCCAAAGCTTCAGTTGATGATGCTAGTCCTGCAGCCACCTCGTCAAAGACCTAGTGCCCTTGTTGCACTTTACAAATTGGACATTGTTTTTTTTTGTGGACAGTCTTTTCTTTGGTTCGACAGTGTTCTGACATATACTTCTTTGAAGACCTCTCAAGTGTTACTTAGCTGCGAACTCTACCCATTAGTGAAGAAGAGTGAAATGGATATCAGATTTTTGATTTATGTACTTGCCATAACTTGGCATCTGTGTTGTCTAATTTCATTCTTCCTCACCTTCCCCTAACCAACCATCCCTCAGCCTTATCCTTTTTAAAAGGATACTGGATGTTACAGAAACTTTTTAGTTCCAGGTTTGAGTTGTAGTTTTTACTTTTTCTGCCTTGTCTCTATAAATCAATAGACATAGGCAGCAAACTTTAACTGTGGAGTTAGAGCTGGTGGTGTGCAGTATGGGAAGAGGGATGAACTTAAGATTAGGATCTAAAGTCTGGAAAATGCGACCGAGTCTGATCCGAGGATCAGATCCATAATCCATCAGTGAGGAAGAGTGAAACTGCACAGCACAGATGCCAAGTTATGGTAAGTACTTAACTTATAAAGTTTTGAGCGGTATAAAAAAGAAACATGGATATGGGGGGAAAAAAAGAAATCTGATTATGTGCAATAATTATGCAAAGGAAAAAGCCAGACTAATCAGTACAAAGAAAGAAGCTCCAAAGATATTTGAAGAGAAATATAGGCAAAAGCATTCAGATGTGAAAAATTTCACAATGCAAAAAAATAAGATCACAAAGGGGAATGTTGAACAGAAGATTAGTTAAGTAGAACTTAAATAGAAGCTGAAGTTAAGCAATTCATTGATGACCCCCAAAAAAGTTTTATAGAGAATTTGGAAACAGTGCAGGAGTAGAAACACCAACAAAAAAGAAGAAATTGTCACATTTTGAAGAAATATGTATGAAGACCCTGTGGAACATAACAAAGATGCTGAATGGATAGAAGTAATAAAAGAAACAGTACCAAGCTCAAATGTACAGGATATGAAACAATTCAGTGAACTTTAGTCATACTTCGACTTAGGGATGGGGTCCTTTCCTTTCATGGTACTAGAAAACCAAAAGACATGGAGAAATTAAATACAAGATTGTCTGAAAAAGTAGGAGAGGCTCAAATATTAAAATCCAGTTTCTGTATATCACCAGATAATTTATTCACAAATGAATGGTTGTGCCTAATGATAATATTCATTAGCTGAACGCCACAGTTATTAAAAAAAACTCTAACCCCAGTGTATAGTATTTTCAGACTGTATGCCATTAGGGCATTTAAAGAGTCATTGATCTTTGGGAACTATGGGAAATACATTGTTGTAGATGTAAATTATTGTGTAGCAAAGAGTTATATTTCTTTGTTTTTTTTCCCCTCAAAATTATGTAAGGAATCTTTGATGTTTATTTATTTGTTTACCTGGAAAGTTCTACTTGGAACAAAGCCAATTTTCAGCAGAGGGCGGGGAGAAACACTCCAGATGTATATCTTTGTGATGTGGAAGGAAACCCACATGAACACAGGTAAGACATGCAGACTCCGCACAGAAGGCACCCCAACCGAGAAACTGGAGAACCTCTTGCTGTGAGGTGACAACACTACCACTGCGCTGTCCATATAATATCAGTAGGCCCTGGTGTGAAATCTGTTTCACATTAGATGTTACAGCATGAAAAGGATTATCTGGTGTTTTTAAAAACAATCCAAATGATTGGATTCACATTTACTTAATCATAAATTGGGTATTTTATCCAAATACATTGTAGGTATAGAACAATTCAGCACCCCAAGATCATTAGAAGAAACATTAAGAGAAGGAGTCAAGGTATTTATGTCCTCTCCAGATACAGATTCAAGTAACATTTGCATGCCTTCCAAATTCGCATACACATTTAAATAATTCCTGAATAGAACTTTGAAGGGCAACCAGTGCATCCCAAAACACCTTCATAGGAGAGACAGGAGGATGTAAGGTAAAACATTGTGAAGAATCTCCAGAAGCTACTGATTCTACCATCATGATAAATGGATGTTAGTGTAAGAAATGTAAGCAAACAGCACGTAAACCAAGTATTAAATGTCAATAAACCCCCCAAAAAATACTTCAGCATGCTAAGAACAAATGTATTTTATAAGTCTAAAAATGACATTATCAGTTTACAACCTTTCCAAAATCAAATTTAAAGATTATAAATCTCAGTGACATAAAAGGGGTTTATAAGCCTTTTATCTTAAAAAAAAAATTTGGATTGTTTATAAAGCCCATTTATTAAGTCTGTTTTTGTCATTGAGATTTATATTTTTTTAATTTGGTTTTGGAATGGTTGCACCCTCTTGTAACATTAATTGATTTATTTAACATAATTGATCATGTGATTTTTAGGCTTATGCAAGAAATTTGTTCCTAGTATCTCTTCATTTTGATGTATTCCTTTATGGTAGGTGAAAGTGTTAATTAAATTTTATTGCTTACCATTTCTTGAAGTGTTTTTATGCTTTTTTTTTTTACTGACAGTGCTTGGTGTACGTGCTGCTTGCTTTACAGAACTTGAGAATATGGTTTTGTTTTGGGAATTTAATGAGTTGCAGATTTTAATAATATCTTGGAAGCAAATTATTGTAAGTAAGGAAATTATTCGTTTCAGCTAGGGTATAGAAACTGAATTGCTTAAACATGTTAAGTCCCTACTGAGTTTAATGCTGTTGGCTGCCAAAATGCACTTACTATGAAATGGAAATCAAATACTAAACCTACCACTACAGACTTATTGAGTGCTGTAAAGGAGGTAAATTAATTGGACGTAGGATCTTTAAAAAATGTAAGGAGCAACCTAAGTAGAAATAAATGAAATTTGTTGGAACAGTACATGCAGAATAATGATCAGTAGAAGGAGTGAAGGTAGGACTTGAGCAATCCATGTAATGTTTAATAATTATCATAAAGGAAACCATATATGTGTGTAATGCATGAAAAATACATTTATAGTGGTTTGTGTTTTGTTTTATAAATGTATGTGCAACTGTAATGTTAATAAAGCTGTTAAAACATGCCTTAATGCATGAGAGGGTTGCACTTTTCAAAAGTCATCAAAATTCAGGAAGTCTGTCCAAACAAGACAGGAGAAAAAACATGAACATCTAAGAAATGAAAGTTCTGATCTTTCACCATTCAAACTGTTCATTTAGAATTCATTACCTCTTCAAATCTTAATAGACAATACCACAGCTGTGGTATGTCAGTTGTGTCAACAACAGGAGGCACAAAGTCCTACCCACTGTGCAGACTTGCTTTGGTAGCCTGAGATCTTGCAGTTCATCACCGCATTTATCTCCAAGATGTACACATTCCCCAGACCTAAAGTCAGACTACTTGAGCAGATCCAAGGCAGACCCTCACGAAAGAATGTTGAACCTAGAAGTCTTCCTTCAAATTGCCCATCCATGAAGAACTCTTCAGATAAACCCTCTTGACTCCATTTTGTACAAGCAGCTCAGGCTATTTTTTCCAATTGTTGTGTGCAAGGAAGGTTGGAAAATAGATGCCATCTATTTTGCATAGGATGGGTAATTCTTGTATACCTTCCCTATAATAATAAATTTTGGTATCAGAGTGATAAAAAAAACACAAAGAAGTAAAAATTTACCACTCCAGCTGTAGCACAAGCCAGACTCATGAGTGTGGTGACAATATTTTAATTCCACAGGTCAAGTAAAATCAACAATGTAGGTAAAAAAGCAGTAGAGTAAAATACATCCAAAAAATTTTCCAAATAGAACCACAGTCAAGCACTTTCGTCAATCAAGACTTCATCAGAACTGTGTGTGCATTATTGGCTATTTGCAATTACTGTGCGTCTCAGATTGTTTCATTGAATTTGGAATCATTCACTTGAGATCCACAACCTGTTTGAAAAGAGATTATATTCAAGAAATTGGAACAGTAATTTGCACTTACTTTATATATAGTCTCTCTGAAATGGAGCATATCTGTACCTATTCAACTTCACTAATGATCTGAAACTGGATATACCAGTATGACTTCCTTGTGGACAGTTGTAGGTGATATGCATTGGAAATATCACATAATTCATGGTGATATCCAGTTAAGCAATTGTCTTTTCATTTGATTGGGAATTTTTATTTTTGTCTGTTTTAAACCTCAAACCTTGTATACTAAGTATTTTTTCATAAAATAAAACGGGATGAATTTCTTCCTGTACTAACATTTTTTGACTCAGGCCAAACTTTTTTACTGTTGACATTCATGGAATTTATGACATGTACACTTTGCTAACAATTACTTTTCTATCTGAGCATATGTCTTGTGCATCTGTAAACGCACTTGACACAGGGTATTTTGCCTTGTAGGATCACAGCTCCTATAACATTTTCACTATAATCTAAAATATCTCTCTTATTCATGTTGTAGTAAATTAATGCTGGAGTGTCCAGTAGTTTCCTGAACATTTCAACACTCATTCCCATGCTGTATCTTGTTTCAGGGTTTCATATACATATGTTATTGCAAACATATTAGCAGTAAAATTGCAAGGTACTGTGTCAGTCCCAGGAATATATATAGTACCTTCTTGTCTTCTGGTGCAGTGTTTGGATTTTTTTTCTGAATTGGGTTTTAAACCCTCTGACATTAGAATATGACCAATGTATTTCAGACTTGCCACTCTGATTTTACATTTGCTGTTATATAGCTTTAACTTAAAAGTTTTATCATTCTCATGTCATGTTTTTCTTGTGACTGTTCCCGCACAATCTGTATTGTGTTTTTAGCACTTTTCAAAACTTTGAATACTTGGGCAGTAGCTTTTTGGAATGCCTTTGAGGCTCACAGAATATAAAATGGTAGTCTTATGACTCTGTAGCTTCGTAACTGTGTAATATACATATTATGGAGCTCTATTTATGTGGATTTTGTGCCAGAAGCTCTAGTGTGCATCTGCTACTGAGGTTAATATATCATTTGCTGTTCTTGAAGCTACTAGTTCAGCTGTAAACAAAAGGTAATGTTCTCTATAAATTATTTTTAGATTTTGTGAGTCTGTACAAATGTGAACTTTGTTTCTTGATAATAGCAATCATACGGGTGATTATATTTTGCAATATTCATCCATTCTGTTTATCTGCTGTTCACTTATGAGTGCTACATATACTTTTGTGGGGGCTTGTATCACTGGCATTGCATTGTTTGATGTGCATGCTATGTTATTATTTCCAATTACATAAACATGTGAAGAAATTGGACTAGTCATACAGGATATCATTGCTGTAGCTTTATACAACATATTAACTTTTTGGCTGTGTGATTTTACACATTGAATTCTTTTTACGATTCACATCTTCTGACCAGTCAGATGACCAAAATATTGAAAATTAGAATCCACTTATGCGAGACAATAACATTCTCAGCCCTAAGTCAGTATTTAAGGATTAATAGTAACATTTGCAAAGGAAAAACTATTTGAACTGCTACCTGTTTAGATGTTCTTTCAGTAATATATTAGATAAAGAAACAACTCCTGGGAATTCTATGTAGTAAAAGAATTGATAAAGGTGATTTACTCTAAAGGAAGGAAAACAGCTCACTTATTACAGATTATTTAAAGTTTAAGTATGGTTTCCTTTGTAATTGTAAATTGCCCAAAATTTTAGGTGATGTACTTAAGTACATCTTTTTGAAAAAGGAGATGGTACTTTTTTATTTTTGTACTGAAATGTCTGCAGTTTTTGACCCAGCCGTGCTACCTTGTAGCCCAAACCAGGGAAACAGTGTACACACATCTCTATTTTGAGTGCTATTTAGAACAAAACATCTTTTAAATATCTTATGCTACGATGTTTCACTTTGCATTTAAATAACATTCTGGCTGTTTAATTTTCAATATTGCTTTACAGTTGTCAGCCTTGCACATTTTTGTGTTTCAATTGCAGCATTAGACTTCATAATGTTTAGATAGTTTCACTTTCAGAATATGAGCAAACAGGTCATTTTCATTTATCTGTTTACCCGCATGCTCATTCTTCTGACTACAGTTGCTTATGGTTTTACCCATCCCATCTTGAAAAAAATAGCCCTTTTTCTAGCACAGATTCTGCAGGGTTGATTAGGGACTGGACAAAATTTCCTGCCATGTATTTGTAGTCATGCCTACGCAACCTGAATTTCAGTGTGAAATATTTTATTTGGTCTCCGTCTTGGATCCTTTTGTTTATGTTGCATTGCCACATTGCTCTCTTTTTTGTTTTAATCTATTGCTGTGGCTGTTTTTTTTTTCCTCACTTTTGTCTAATTTTTCACATGAATTCTATTTTATATACCTCCTTTTCTTCATTAATTCTTCTGTCTGTGCTCTGGTGATTTCAGATGTTAGTCATATTGATCACTGCTTTAGTAGTTCTAGCTAAATGAGTTATATCCTACCAAGGATTTAATAGCTGTCCAGCTTCCAAAGCTTCAGGGCACCTTTCCCTGCACTCAGACCATCAAAGAAGCTCAAGCTGAGCCACCTAAAACAACAGGTTTTAGCTCCAAGCCCTTCAAAGTTTTCCTGCCTCCAAAGAGAGCACTGCTCTGCGGGTTTCTGAGGATCGACTGCCAGCTTGTGCTTTTCTATTGCTGGGCAAATAAGTTCTCTTTGGGGAGAAACTTGCACATTTGAAAATGTGTTTTTTAAATGTACATTCCTGGTTAGGAAAATAATTTTTCTTATAGGAGTTTGTATTTTAATAGACTATCTTGAGACTTAACTGCCCTTTTAAATGGGAGCGCACTTTTTTCCTTTCCATTTAAAATACTTTTTGTGGAAGAAATGTGTTTATTTTACTTCTGGGGCTGGCAAAGTGTATAAAAATGCTGTTTAGTGTGTGTTTATTGAGGAAAAAGTGACTTTACAACTTTAAATTTTTGCCATTTTGTGCTGCTTGTTTTCCCAGGAAATAGACACCATTTTTGGCTTGACCATGGAACATCCAGAAAAAGAAAGTTAAGCAAACGATTTGCCTCAGCCACGGGTGGGTGACTCTGCTGATTCCTCAAACCATTCATCTTTTACCCTAGATCTCCCTGGTGTAGCACCTTCAGGCACTACAGACCAGGGGTTAGCGATGTCTCTTGTGGCTGTTGGAAGTCCCATTAGTGAGCAAGGGAGAGCCACTCTTGTCAGACCTGGGAAAGGCAGGAGGAAGTTTTCCCAGTTTAGTTAGAATGTTGTGCTCATCCCTGGGGAAGCTGCTGCTGCTATTAACAACCTTATTGCCCCACTTTTCTTATCAAAAAGAAACAAAACATTAAACATGTATGTACTGCTCACATTTCCCAGGACAGAAGTAGTTTAGTAAGTCTGGTTTAGAGACTAATTCAGGCTATTGATCTGTCTTATAAGGTGGTTTCTGTTAAAAAAAAAAAGGATGTTTCTTTTCTTTTCCCGAAGAGAGTCAAGATTCTGAATTCTCAAAGAGATTGAAGATTCTGAGTCTGGACAGGAAGATGAAGGGACAGATACAGGCTTTTCCATCAGATTTCTGATTCAGATTCAGAGGACGGCATGGTATCTGATTGTCCCTGTGTGGGTTTCTCTTTCTCTGACACTATTTTTAGAATGTGCCAGTGTTTTCAATGGGAGAACACTGAGGTTTCACAGCCCCTCAGAAAATATGAGCAGTTACAAATGGAATTTCTATAAAGTTCACCCATCCCTCCTGTGCTGTCAGTGTCTGAGGATGTGTGTGTCATTTGCAGTTTTTTAATAGCCTGCTGCCTCTAAAAAGGCAGATGATAGATTGTGTAAAATTCCTCAGTCTTTTAAACTGACCCAGCAGCTATAACTTTAGTCAATCTTGCTGCTAAAAATGTGATTAATTCAGGTACTATCCTGATAGAACAAATTTTTTAAGATCTTCAGTCGGTTCATTTCTTGTGAAGATAGTAAGGGACAGTCTGTGTATAAACAGACTCCTTCCAAATGGTTGTCTCAGGCTGTTACCTTTTGTCATTCTCACCACAATAAAACTATTCCAAGGCAGGGTCAAATCTCACTCATAACAGGGCTCAGCTTGAGCTGCCTAATTTGTTTGTGTGCATGGAAGATGCCCTGAATCTTTGAAAGCTGGATGGCTGTTATATCTTTGTCAGGATATAACTCATACAGCAAGGCTACTGCAGAAGTGATCATTCGAACATCTACTGTTATGATAAGTTTACTTTCCCCTATATACCCCAAAAGCTTTTGATAAAATAAGCTTAACAAGTCTAGTCTGCAAAGCTATGGAGAGGATCATAATGGAGCTCATAAACAAAGATATAGGGGACTTGCAGAAATTGGACCCGACCCAGTTTGGCTTCAAGGGCAGATCATGCCTTTTGAACGTGGTCGACTTCTTCGAAACAGTCACCAAGGCCATTGATGAGGGAAAGGCAGTCCATACAGCCTACCTTGACCTTGCAAAGGCCTTTGACACAATACCCCACTCGGGTATTGTAGAAAAACATACCAGCTTAAATGTAAACCCATATGTCACAAGATGGGTTGCAAACTGGCTTAAGGACAGAACCCACAGGGTTAGAGTTGCTGGCGCTATGTCAGACTCCAAGCCGGTCACAAGTGGTGTCCCACAGGGCTCGGTCCTTGGCCCCCTATTGTTCGGCATCTACTTCTCAGAAGTACAGGCCAACATGGGAGGACTTTGGCTGACAAAGTTTGCAGACGACTGCAAACTGGGCGCCATAGTGGAAAGTGCATCGGACACGGATATCCTTCAGAAGGGACTCACTGAAACAGAAAGCTGGTGCCAGAGCCATGGCCTGAAGTTAAACGCCAAAAAATGTATAGTCATACCCTTCGGGAAAAACAAGGTAACCCCAAGCTACCATATAGGTGGCAATCCACTAAGCACAGAAGAGGTTATCAGGGACCTGGGGACCCAGGTTGACAGTGGCCTTTCTTTTGACACTCACGTTGCTAAAGTGGTTAGAAAGACCTTCTACATTGCCCACCTGATCATGAAGGGATTCACATTGAGATCTAGTGAGGTCATTGTTCCCCTGTACTCTTCACTTATCAGACCAATGATCGAGTACAATGCCCCATTCGGGATGCATCTCACCCGACATCTGCAGCAATTGGAGAGACCCCAAAAGTTCCTCACCAAAAGGATAAAGGGACTCCAAAATCTGTCATATGCTGCCAGATTGAAGAAACTCCAGCTCTATTCAGTTGCATACCGTCTGCTCAGAGGTGACATGTGCCTGACATACAAGGCCATGTCCAACCTGGAATTAATGGACATGCTCCACCTCAAAAAATCCAAATCCACCAAAACCACTAGAGCAAGCGACTTAAACCTTAGCACGGATATAAATAGGACGTGCTGGAGAGATAGATTTATCACTCAGAGACTCCCTATGCTGTGGAATAAAATCCCGATCTGTGTGAGGCAGAGCACCTCGCTGGCTCTGTTCAAGAGAAATCTTGACCTGTGGATGGGAGATCGTAGGTTTATCCCGGGAATCATCTCTGTGTCACTGCTGGACAGAGGCACAACAAACTAATGGGCACAGTATTTTTTCATATAAGGGGTGGCGTAAGCCACAAAAATTTGGGCTAGGCTTATAAATGCCTTAGGGCAGATAGCCTAGTATAAACCTATGAACCTATAAAATCAAGTTTGTTTTAAATGCATGCCCGTTGAGTCATTATTTTGTGTGTCACAAATTATGCCGTTACTTATATGAGAAGTATGCAGCTCTGTAAATTTACAGATTTTGGTTCTGTTTTATAGTTCAATAATATATGATGTAATGGGATCCTATCTCGCCTACATTCATAACTGATGGGTTAGGAGCCGATCCATCGGCTCCGACTCGGCCACTATATAGTAGAACGAAGTCTCTAATTGGCTGGGCTACCCCTTATCCCAGAATGCACCACGCCTGCTTCCCCAGATCTCGTTTGCCACTTTTCAAGCTAGACGTGGTCTCGACTTGGCTGGAGACAAGTGTTTTTTTGTTACTTTTTGGTCTTTTGACCTAGGGTTTTCTTCACTAATTTAACAAACAGCTGTTTTAACAGCTTTATGTGTGTGTGTGAACCTTTTTCAGTGTGATTGGTATTTTCTCTACTTACCGTACCGGGCAAGGCCCGTTTAAGTTAGAGGGCCCTTGCCCTTATTTGTGAGTCAATGTGTTGATTTTGTCTACTGTTAAGTTTGTTTTTTGCCCTACTGTACGTCCTGCTTTATCGGGCTAAGCCCGTTTTGTGTTCTGTATCTCGGGCCAGTCCCGTTTTTGAATCAAGGGCTCGTGCCCTACTTTAAGGTTACTTTTCGTGGTGAAAAATAGTTGGGTGATAGGATGTCAAAAGAGCAGAAGTCTGGTTTTAAAAAGTGCACCAAGTGCAACTACAAAATGTCTATTACTGATAGCCATGCTGTTTGTGTATATTGTTTAGGACCAAAACATTTGCAGGAAACATGTAGCGTTTGTCATGCTTTTTCCTCTAGGGTCCTTCAAGAACGTAAAAATAAATTGATCCTTAAGGGCCTTATTAAGCCCTCCTTTGAGGAAGCTTTGGCTTCTCCTTCCTCTCCAGCTTCTAAAAAGAAAAGGTCGTCGGCTCCGACCAGTCCGTCGGAACCGACTTCCAAGAAGCATAGGTCGACCTCTTCTTCCTCGGCTCCAATGGCTTCGGAGCCTCGGGTGGAAGGGTCTGCCTCGATACCTCTTTACTCGGCTCCATTGGTGTCGGAGCCGCAGGTTGGGGGATCGAGAGGAGAATCACCTGCTTCGGCTCCTTTGGTCTCGGAGCCGTTGGAGGTGTGCAGCTCAGACTCTCCCCCCTCGGCCCCGAAGTCCCCTTCGGCACCGATGCTTATTCATACGGTTCCAGATCCGGTGCCGATGGTGTTGGAGCCATTTCGGAGCCGGTCCCCTGGTCTATCGGAGCCGAGAGAGAAGTAGTCTCGGCCCCCATCTATTTCCTCTAAATCCTCCAGGTTGTCAGACTCAGATTTGGACAGAGTTATCCAGAGGCTTTTCCAGTCCCCAGTTTTTGCAAAAATGGTCTCGGCTCCAGCCCACTCGGCTCCGGAGCCAGTCCCCACTTCGACACTTCCGATTCCTCCTCCAACCTCCTCGGAGCCGTTGGTGACGATAGAGCGGAGCAGAGTTGTCCAGTCGGAACCGAGACTCCCTATGAGCTTCTCTGTTCCGACCATCATTCCTACCCTGTCCTCAGCGTCAGGGTTCGGTACTGGGACTTCCTCGGTCGGGGCCGAGGGGAACACTTTGGAACTGGTAGCTTCGGTGCCTAGTCTTCCCCTCGGAGCGCGGCGCAGGGATTCCGGTACCATGGTCTCTCAGCCGGTGTCCTCCGTAGAGTCTGGAGGTCCTGCTTTTGAGGCCATGAGGAGTGCGCTGGCCATGTCCTTGCCGGCTCAGCAAGTCTCTACCTCACCGTCCCTAGACTTGTGAACTCGTGCTTCTGGTGTGCTTCATTCCCACAACAGTGGGGCCCCAGGGCCTGAGGATACCCCCTTGGGGGGTTCCCTTCACCCGGGAGGTCCTTCTGAATCCGCTTCAGATGAACCTCCAAGAAAAAAATTGTGCAAGAGGAAGCACATTGACTCCCAGGATGAGTCTATCACATCAGATACTGACCTCGATGATGCGGAGGGGTCCCCAAAATCGTCCTCGGATGACGTCTCATTCTCAGATATCCTCGAGATCCCGAGACAGAGAGGCGATTGGCAGTCCAAAACCCCTTCCGCGGAGGAGTCAGTCTTCCTCAAGGCTTTTGGGGCCCAGCCCTCCACCTCCTGGGTGTCTCCACCTTTCAATGAATTACTAGATTTAGTTTCTCGAAGGGTGTGGGAACACCCTGACTCTGTGGAACCGGTGCCCGCCAGGCCTAACAAGTTCCTTTCAGCCCCTCCTCAAAAGGAATTTCTGATTAAAGGAGTTGCAGTAGATGCGATGGTGGTGGCATCTGCCACTCAGCAAGACGTGGCAGAGGCTTCAACGTGTATTCACCCTCCTAATAAGGATTCCAGGAGCATGGATAGGTACGAGAAGCGTACCCTTTCTTCAGTGGCCTTTACCCTGCGGTCGCTGAATTATCTTTGTCATTTTACCAGGCTCCAAAGGGACCTCCTCAAAGAGTTAGGTGAGTCTCTTACGGGTAATCTTCCTGAGGCGTTTTCCCAAACTGTTGGCGCCCAGATGACTACCCTATCTTCGATAATCAACTCGTCCATGAGGCTCATCTCATATGCGGCCGAAGGGGTGAGTAGAGCAGCGGGAACAGGCGTGGCTCTTAGAAGACATTCCTGGTTACGCTTGTGTCCCTTTGCGGAGGCTTTTAAGTCTTCCTTCACCGACGCCCCCTTTATGGGTCCTCCCTGTTTGGACCCAAGGTGAAGGACACACTGACTCAGTGTGAGCAGGAGGGCAAGACCTTGACTGCCGTGGGGGCCCGTTTTTCCGCTCCCTCTAGACCTTACCCCAAGGCCCAGAGAGGAGGGAAAATGTGGTTCAGGAAATCTCAAAGGTCTTTCCCTACTCCACCGAGTGATCCCCCCTCTAGAGGTGGGGGGGGGGATTCAGGAAGACGCCACCCCAGAGGCGGCAGAGGCCCCCGTAACTCTGGAGACCGCGATTCCTTTCGTGGTCCATCCTACACTCCCCGTCCCTGAGACGTGGCCCGACTGCGCATCTCCGGAGCCAGTCGGGGGTCATTTATGGAACACCCACAGGCTTGGGAATCTATCACCAAGGATCAGTGGGTGCTCCGAACCATAACCAGAGGCTATCTCATCCCTTTCATCAAGATCCCCCCTCTTCCTATCAGGAAAATCCCGGATGTGCCACCCAGTCAGCGGGATCAAGCAGCGGTCGAGGTTTCAAAGCTGCTAAGAAAAGGAGTCATCCAGCCTGTCCCCGCCGACCAGATCGGATCAGGAACTTACTCAAGACTCTTTTTGGTGCCAAAAAAGACAGGGGACTTAAGGCCCATTTTGGCCCTCAGATCATTGAATCGCTTTGTAAAAAAATCCAAATTCCGAATGGTCACCCTTCAGTCCATTCTCCCGTTATTGGAGAAGGATGTCTGGATGTGCTCCATAGACCTTAAGGACGCTTACTATCACATTCTGATAAGTCAAGAATCCAGGAGTCATTTACGCTTCCGCCTGGGAACCAGTCATTTCCAGTTCCGAGCACTGCCCTTTGGTCTCACCACAGCCCCCAGGGTGTTCACCAAGTGTCTGGCAGTAGTGACAGCTCACTTGAGAAGTCTAGGATTCCAAGTGTTTCCCTATCTAGACAACTGGCTCCTCACTGCCACCTCCAAGTATCTATTAGTTCGGGCGCTTATGACCACAGTCAGTTTGGGTCATTCACTAGGAATCACGTTCAGTTGGGGAAAATCTGTGCTGCAGCCGTCTCAGCGTATTACCTTTATAGGCACAGAGTTAGACACAAGAAGAATGCGGGCATTCTTGCCGGTATAAAGGATTCAGGTCCTGCAGTCTCAGGTTCAAACCTTGTTACCCAGATCACGAGTTCAGGCCAGACTGATTCTGCAGTTATTGGGCACGATGGCCTCGACTATTCTTCTAGTCCCCTTAGCCAGGCTGCACATGCGGGTGCTGCAATGGCTACTGTCGGTTCAATGGTCCTTTCAGGAACTTCCCTTGAACCATTTGGTCCAGATTACCGAAATTTGCCATCGGGACCTACGTTTGTGGCTGCTTCGGTCCAACCTGGACCAGGGGCGACCCTTTGCCCTTCAGCTTCCCGTCGCCACGGTGACCACGGACGCCTCCCAGATTGGGTGGGGGGGGTCATTATCTGGACAGGTCTGTCCAAGGCACATGGCAGGCTCACGAAACGCACTTACATATCAATATCCTGAAAATGAGAGCGGTGCTACTGGTGTTGCAAGCCCTTCATCATGCTCTTCCCCGGGGTACTGTTGCGATCCTATCCGACAACATGTCGGTAGTCTGGTACATAAATAAGCAAGGTGGAACCAGGTCTTACCCTCTTTGCCGAGAGGCCATGAGAGTGTGGCATTGGGCGATTTCTACCCAGCGTTTCCTAGTGGCAACGCACATTCCAGGAAAATCCAATGTGATTGCAGACAGGCTGAGCAGGACTCTCCTGTTGCCCCACGAGTGGTCCCTCAATGACAGGGTGGCTGCAAACATCTTCGCCAAGTGAGGCATCCCTTGTTGCGACTTGTTCGCCAGCCCTCACAATGTGAAATGCAGGGAGTTCTTCACTCTGACTCCCTCTCAGGGGCAGATTCCCAGGGACGCTCTAGCTCACAGTTGGCCCCCCGGTCTACTTTACGCCTTCCCTCCAGTTCCCCTTCTCCCGAAGGTGATACAGAAGGTGATTTATCTAGGAAGCGACATGATTTTGATCGCTCCACACTGGCCTCGTCAGGTTTGGTTCCCCTTCCTTCTGAGGTATGCGGTGGAGGGCCCATGGTTTCTGGACCTGGTGCCCGACCTGTTAACTTATCAGTTGGGACAGTCTCACCCATCCCTCAGGTCCTTGAGGTTGGCTGCTTGGTTACTCCACTTCCAACCTTAGTCAGAGATAACTCTTTTTCTCCAGACGTCATCCACATTTTGTCTTCTTCTCACAAACCTTCCACTATTAAACTGTATTCCAGCAAGTGGAAGAGGTTTGCTCTCTGGGCCCAGCAACGAGGTATAGATCCCCTTACCACCCCAGTACCTCAGGTTTTAGAATTCCTGGCTTCTTTGTTTTATTTGGGCTCTTCAGTTTCCACAATTAAAGTCCAACTGGCGGCTATCTCTAATTTTCATGTCTCCTTTGAGCCTTCCTTAATGGCAAACAGGCTTTGCAAATCTTTCCTTAAAGGAGCGTGGCTCCTTCGGCCCCCAATAGCCCATCCTGTGCCCCCTTGGGACCTGAATATGGTTCTAGCTTTTTTAACTGCCCGCTCCTTTGAACCAGCAGCTACTTGTGATATAAAATTTCTATCTTGGAAAACCGCCTTTTTGGTGGCAATAACCTCTGCCAGGCGGGTCTCAGAGCTTCAGGCTCTCTGTTCTAATCCTCCTTATTTGACCTTTCACAAAGACAGAGTGTCCCTCAAGTTAAATCCCTCTTTCTTGCCCAAGGTAGCATCCCCCTTATGCATTCAACAATCCTTGGAGCTCCCTGTGTTTTTTCCCAAATTCTCCAATAGCGCAGAATATATTTTCCATCAGTTGGATGTTCACAGACAACTGCGTTTTTATTTAAGTAGGACCAATCAGACACAAAAGTCAAATCAGCTGTTTGTGTCCTTTGCGGAAAATAGGTTGGGTCAACCGATGGCTAAAATCACCATAGCCAAATGGATTAAAGATTGCATCTCCTTCATTTATTCACGGTCCGGCAAAGAGCTACCTTTCCCAGTCAGGGCTCATTCTACCAGGGCAATGGCTACTTCTGTAGCATTCCACTCCAAATTATCGATAGATGATATCTGTGCGGCCGCTACCTGGACTTCTCCACACACCTTCATTTCTCATTACAAGATAGATGTGGCTTCTCGGGGTAGAGCTTCCTTTGGTTCCACAGTTCTCAGGAGTGTTTTCCAATGAGCCACATGGGATTTAGGTGCTAGGGACGCTGTCCCATCAGTTATGAGTGTAGGCGAGATAGGATCCCATTACATCTTTTAGTTATGTACTTACCATAACTTCGGATGTATGGGATCCATCTCACCTACATTCATACGTACCCGCCCTCCTTCCCATTGGATTTAGAGGGAATGTTGCTACTTACTGAGTTTTTCTCTTGAAGGACTTTAGTTTGTTACAGTTGCTGGTATGTCTCTGTGTCTGGATGTAGGTATGAAAGCGAACAAACAAGATCCGGGGAAGCAGGCGTGGTGCATAAGGGGTAGCCCAGCCAATTAGAGACTTCGTTCTACTATATAATGGCAGAGTCGGAGCCGATGGATCGGCTCCGAACCCATCAGTTATGAATGTAGGCGAGATGGATCCCATACATCCGAAGTTATGGTAATTACATAACTAAAAGTTTTTACAGTCTCTGAATGGCCTTGTGTTCTTGTAATAAGGGACAGACCTACTTCTCCAAGATCTGTATTGTTTTTCTTCTCAACAATTAAATAAGAGTGAAATATCTTTTTGGCCTCTTTCCAGAGTGAATTACCTTTTTGGCCTGAATGCTGCAAGATGTACTGCTACAGATTTTAATTTTATTTAGTTATTCATTCATATTATACTGCTTCAGATTTCAGATTATCACTTACAGTGAGATATTAATCTGGTTTCTAGATCAAGAGCTTTTAGTTTTCAGCCAAATTTGCTTATATTAAAAGTCCGTAATGATTACAGTTGTCATATTTCCCATGCCGTTTGTATATACTCACGACAGCAGCTATTTATCTTTATTTTTGCAGGTGTATTTTTCAGTTCTACCATATACTTCCTCAACTGTGGTATTTTGTCTTGTTAGGAAACTTAATAAATAACAGACAGAAATTGTAAAATTGGTCTAAACTCTGAGGTATTTATTGCAAACTGATCTCTTTGGAGTTCCTGTGTGCCATAGGATATGCTAATCACTGTAGTGAGTGTATTAGAATTTAAAGGTGTATGCCCCATGTTTAGCAGAACATTCCTCTGTGGCTTCAGTGGCCATAGTAAGTGGACCCCCAAAAGGGGAGGGTTCTCCAAATAAGCAAGAGTGGGCTATATTTTTCACTAAAACTCTAGTAGAGTAAATGAAGCCAAAGGACTACATACTTTGACTGGCCAAACTTAATGCACTGTCACTCAACTCTTCTCTTGGAAGCTGAGGATTTAAATGATCTTGAAGGGGAACATCCTGAAAACTAATTACTTTTCAGCGCAGAAGAGTGTGACTTTTTGCCTTGCTGTGCTTATTTCAGAATGGCCACTAAGAGCTGATGGCAAATGCATTTCACCCTTCCCCTTTCACAAGGCTGATTAGTGTACACCTTTACCACTTCCCATTGATTTTTCACCTAGAGAAGAAAGAACAAAAAACATCTCCATTGTCTTATGGTTTACAAGAAAGCTGTGATTTCAAGGCCTCTAGTCTCCTGCATTACTAGAAACGAATGCATTTTTGACTACATAAGTCCTCTTTGGTTAGGTTATAGCTGTCTCCACTTTCAAACAGGTGTATTTGAGTTTCAGACCAGCAGCAAGCCTTGTACTAGTTTGTCAGATATTTTCTGCCAAGTTAAGGAGGTTCTCTGTTTCTAGTCTGTTGCCACTTCAGCTGGTTAGTTTGCAAGTGATGTTTTTCTACTCTGGACAGTTGTAGAAATTAAGACTGATTTATACTTGTGATACACATCTCTGCTGTCTTTGTCATAGTGGCCTATTGGAGAGTGCAGTTGTGGTCCTGTGTTTTGCCAACCTTTGAAGAATCCTTCTGCTTGGAACCTAAGCTAACATGATTTTACATTTCCTACTCCCCTTCTTAACTGGCTGGCTTGATGGCTCAGCAGTTTGTCTTCTAAGACACTTTCTCTTGCTGTCCATCTCCTTTGTATATATCATCTCTGACCGTCAGTCCTTTATTTGTAAGGGAATTATGTTCAAGACTGGATGCTCTTTAGTTATAAACTGTTTAGAAACTAGTGTAGGAGCTATACTGGAACCAGTCAATTTACTACCCTATTTTCTTTGTGATGTGTGTCATCAGATAAGCTTTACTAAACTCGAAGTACCACCCAGTACTTAAAGATACCTACCATTGAACAGTATATCAGAATGTTTGCATTTGCCAGAGCTAACCTCGCATTTAGTAGAAACTCTGTTATTGTTCCTAAAAAAATTTTTTGCCGTTCAGACTCTCTTAAAAAAACACTTCTCCATCCAGGCCACAGTGTCTATAAAATTTCAACATTAACAAAGAGAATTGTCAGCATTACGTTATATTCAGAGACTAAGGATTCTCTAAAGTCTCAGATGATACGCGTATTTTTTCTGCAGGCAGAATTGTGTAATATTTCCCACTTCACTCCCTCATCTTTTTCATAATCACCCTCTTATAGTTATCTCCCTACTACTACACACTCTCCTCTCTCACGGTCTGAGCATTAACTTCGTGTATTTCTGTCCTGTAAATTAATATGGAATTGTTAGGTTTTCTTATCTACTAAGACATTAATACTGGAAGAACATTTCTGTCTTTTACTCATCAATACCTACTGACATAGAATGCTGTTGCTTGATTTGCTGAACAATCAAGTTACATAGTTTTGTTGTGGCTTTACTTTATTATATATGCTAATACTGTAGACAAGAAGTTGTGTGTTGTAAAATTGTATAGCGCATTCTACCTGTTATATACATTTATTGTATAATTTCTCTAGCCTATACTTATGACAGCTGTACTCCGTGACCAATACTTTAAACTGAAAACTTGTTTTTAAGTACAGAGAATGTGGAACTTTTCTGCCAGGGACTCCTCTGAAATGGTGCAGTTTTTGCAAGTCAAACTATCCCATTAACAGAGGAAAATAAGGAAAATCATTTATACACTGAACTAAACAGTATAAACTAGAACCCTGTGTACCCATCCTGATGTTCTTCGTGTTTCACTGTTGCAGTCATTACATTTGGGTAATCTGCTGGCAGGTTGCCCTCAGTCGGCCTGATTAGCAAAGTCTTGGGTCCTGTGTCGGTTGCTGTCCCTTCTTCCATTACGTCAGGCCATCAGGGGTATAAAACATGCAGCCGACGCCATTACATCATTCTTTCTTGTCACGCGGTGCCCAAAGCAGAAGCAGTTCACAAGTGCCGGTTGGCCAATTCTTGAAATTTTCATTTTCGAGTTTCAGAACCGAAGTCTTCAACTAAAAGCTAAGTACCCTGTTGGGGAAACTTTTTCTTGCTCCTTACCGATGTCAGTAAAAGTTAATAATTGCATTACTTGTGGGAAGCAAATACCTCATAACAATTTTCATTTGTACTGTATTCCTTGCCTAGGCCCTGATCATAACGTACTTTGCTGTCGATTTTGTGCTAGATTTAATCAACGCACTATTAAACGTTGGTATATTTTTGCTTCTAAATATTTTGGCTCATGATTTAACTGTCCAGAAATGACATCGGTTAGCAATCCGACTACCGGAATACCTAAAAATCACAAAGAAAAAGACAGAGACAGGCCGTCGAGGTCCAAAACTGACGCCGACACTTCTCCTAAGCCAGTCACTAGTTCGCAGGTACTCAGTGAGGCGCTTTCGCAGCCCCTGATGCCCGCTACTTTTGATTCGCAGGTCTTTACTGAGACCCATTCGGAGTCTGGTATGCCGCAAGATGCTTTAAGCACTGAATCTGCGGATGTCTCTACCTTAGATGGGTCCAGAGCTGCTGTGCAGGCACCGGCTTCTGAGGGTGTTTTCAGGCCTAAAGATTTGTATATTAAACCAACGTCATCTTCAAACCTAAGGCCAAAGTCTACTTTTATGTCTAAAAAAACGAAGCTTGGGCCACGTGTGTAGGCCCCTATGCCTAAAAAACAAATGCGCAAAATGGCTGAAGATTTAATTACCTTGATCAGGGGTAGCCAACCCCCTCCTGCTAAGAGGCCTAGGCAAGACATTGATTATGAATCTTCTGATCAGGATTCTATTTCTTCTGATTCTTCTACTGAACAGGATTTATTTATACCTACTTATAAGGACTCTGACGCAAAAGATTCCATTCCTTCTTCTTCTCCCCCTGAGGATTTCTCTTTTGGGGAAACTTTACATACCCTAATGGAACATTTCCACTGGGAAAGTCAGGATTTCTCTGAATCTAAAAAGAGACTTGGGGATTTTCTTCTTCTTCCTCAGCATAGGCCTTTGGCTATACCTCCTGTTATAGACATTGTTGATGATGTTTTTTCAGAATCTAGTATGACTCCTGATTCTCTGCCTCCGGCTCCTAGTAAGCCAGACAGATACTACAGGGTTCCTGACTCCCACAAATTCATTTTCAAAAATCCTACTACTAATCCTGAAACCATTTCTCAGGGTCCCAAGGGCATTAAAGCCACTACTGCTAAAAATCTTACCCCTTCTGATAGAGATTCCAGGGCGCTGGATAGATGGGGGTAAGAAGGTTTACACTTTTGCAACCTTGGCAATCAGGGCTTTAAACTGTCAATTTCATATGCTTAAATATCAACAGCATGTTATGGGACTACTTAAACAGAAAATGATGTTAATTTCTGACTGTGTGGAAAATAAAGATTTACAGGATTTATTACATTCATCTGAGCAAGTTGGAAAACATACTTTGCAATGTGGTTTTGATTCCTTGGAAAGCCTCTTCCAGGGCTGCTGTAACTGGATCTGTGCTAAGAAGACATGCTTGGCTCTAAGAGCAAACTCTGCCTGATCATGTTAAAGCAAAATTGTTGGATGCTCCTTTACAACAGGACTGTCTCTTTGGTAATAAGGCTGAAGCAAGTCTTAAAAAATATGGAAGATAAAGCTAAATCTATGCAAACTGTGAAAGATTTCTTACAAGTAAAACCTCCAAGATTTAATTTAGTAGGCACTGGCCTACTAAGAACTGGTCCTTTCCAGTCCCTTCGAGAGCCGCTCAAGTCAAATCCAGACATTCCAAAAGCTCCAGGTTTCAGTCACAAGGAACTTTTAGAACAAAACAATGGGGTGCCTCCACCTCCAAATCTGGAAACAACAAGGCACCTCCCTATGGTAAACAGTCTCAATGACTTCCCTCTACACTCACCAAGCACTTACCTTTTAGCCGCCCCTTGGGGGGGGGGGTACTGTCACTTCATGTAAGAAACTGGCAACTTATTACCCAGGACAAATGGGTTTTAAATATAGTATCCCAAGGTTACAGATTCCATTTCCACACCTTTCCAATCCCAAACAGATGGCCAGACCTGCCCCCATATCAGTGGGCAGAGGCCCAGAAACAAGTTCTGTCCCTTGTGAACATGGGGGCTATTCAACCAGTACCAGAAGAGGAAAAGGGACAAGGTTTCTATTCAAGACTTTTCCTGGTACCCAGAAAAGACAAATCATGGTGTCCAATTCTGGACTTATCCACTTTAAACACATTTCTGGGCATTCCAAGATTCAAGATGCTGACTCTTCAATAGTTACTACCTATGCTAGGCAAAGATACCTGGTTGGTAACTCTAGACTTAAAAGAGGTTTACCTGCATATCCCAATCAGGGAATCTTGCAGAAGATACCTCCGTTTCAAGGCAGGCTACTTGCATTACCAGTTCTCTGCACTGCCCTTTGGCTTATCTACTGCGCCCCGGGTCTTCATAAAGTGCCTGGCTCCAGTAATTGCATTTTGCAGGCAAAGAAATATTCATATTTATCCATACCTGGACGATTGTCTACTTCAGGCAGAAATCAAGGAATTCTTCTAAAGCATCTGGCGTTTGTAAAAAGGGTTCTAACTTGTCTAGGGTACACCATAAACGAAAATAAATCACAACTGGTACCCTCTCAAAAAATTACATTCCTGGGTGCAAGCTTGAATACAACTGCCCAGATGACTTACCTTATGCCAGAAAAGCCAATTCAGTTGGTGACTTACTTCAAACAGGTGGCCACATAAACCCTGCTATCTGCAAGACAAATTCTGCAAGCCTTGGGTTTCATGGCCTCCTGCATTCTTCTAATTCCATATGCAAGACTGCATATGAGGAAACTTCAGTGGTACTTAAAAAGTTTATGGAGTCAACATTGTCACAGCCTAGAAGCAATGATTCCTATCATACCTTGCCTGCAACTAGAGTTCCTATGGTGGGCAGAAGCCTGCCACCAAAACAAGGGACTACCATTCACTCTACTCCCTGCCGCCCAAACCCTAACTACAAACGCATCAGATTATGCTTGGGGGCTCATCTGGTGGGGAAGTGCATTCAGGGCAAATGGAGCCCAAATCAAATGCACCTTCATATCAATCAGAAAGAGATGCTAGCTATACAAAATGCACTGACAGCCTTCAAGGGCTACCTTCATCCAGGACAATTAATGATAAAGACAGACAACACCACAGATATGTGGTAAATAAACAAGCAGGGGGTACAAATACCTTCCCGCATTGCAGACTAGCAGTGGCATTATGGAACACGGCCTTGAACTACCAAATACAACTACAAGCTCAGTTCCTGCCGGGAAAGCTAAATACTCTGGCAGACAAACTAAGCAGAAATGTTATGGACCCACACAAATGGAAACTGGAACCACGAATTTTCAACATGTTGACATGCAAACGGGGCAGTTCAGACATAGATCTTTTTGCCTCACCCCAGAACTATCAGTTGACAAATTCTGCACAAGAATTCATCACAAAGTAGCTTTGAAAGTGGATGCTCTGTCATTCAGCTGGAAAAACCTATCAGTTTATGCTTTTCCCCCTCTGCCTCTGCTCTCCAAAGTTCTACTAAAAGTCAGACGGGACAAACCAAAAATGATTCTGATTTCTCCAGACTGGCCTCGCCAACACTGGTACCCACTCCTGCGCAATGTGTCACACCTTCCTCCGTGGCACCTGCCTCAGACACCTTACCTGCTGTCTCAGCAGAACTACCAAATTCTGCACACACAGCTCCAAACTTTGTATCTTGCAGCGTGGCTAATCAACTAATTTCACCCTTGGCATCCCTCAGCAAACCTGTGATGGATGTCATTTTGGAGGCTAGAAGGCCTAGTACTCGAAAATCTTATGCTGACAAATGGAAAAGATTCTGTGCCTGGAACCAATCACAAGGAATAAGCACAGCAATGCCCAATATTCCTCAGATTCTGCAATACTTAACTGAGATGCTTCACAAGGGCCTATCTTTTTCTTCCATAAAAATCCATGCCTCAGCCATTTCTGCTCATTGCAACACAGAACCTCCCCTCTTCTCTCTTCCTCTGCTAAAGCAGTATCTCAGAGGAACCAAAAATTTAAGACCTCCCAGGAGAGTGCCAACTCCTGCATGGGACCTCAATTTTGTTTTGGAAAAAATCACTCTCCCTCCTTTTGAGCCACCTTCTACTACATACCTAAAATTTCTCTCCTGGAAAACAGCTTTCCTTTTAGCAATCACTTCAGCTAGAAGGAGTTCAGAATTACAGGCTCTTATGGCAGTGGAGCCTTTCATTATTTTTTATCCGGACAGGGTGTCCCTCAGGACCAATCCATCTTTCATGCCTAAGGTGGTATCCAGTGTGGCTCTTAATCAGACCATTCATCTGCCAACTTTCTTTCCCAGTCCACAGAACAAGGGTGAGCAGATTCTGCATTCATTGGATGTACACAGACAACTTAGATTCTACTTAAACAGGACAATATCTGTAAGAAAATCTGAACAACTATTGGCATTTGCTGCAGGGGCAGAGAGAAAGGCTATTTCAAAGTAGATTATTTCCAAATGGTTAAGCCATTGTATTTGTTTCTGCTGTATGCACCATGTTAAACCTATCCCCAAGGGGATCAGATCTCATTCCACCAGGGCTGCATCTGCTTCTGCAGCCTTTCTCAGAGGGGTTCCTACCAGAGACATTCTAGAAGCTGCTACCTGGAGCTCAGTTCATACGTTCACCAAACATTACCATTTACCTCTCTTCTCTAAATCCAGAGCTGGCTTTGCCACTGCTGTCCTGCAGGGCCTTATAGCTGCTCCTAATGTTGTGTAAATCCATCCTCCCCAACCATAGCTTTGGGATTCTACCCAAATGTAATGACTGCAACAGTGAAACATGAAGAACATAGTACAGTTGTGTACACTTACCATAAATGTAGATGTTCGAGTGTATTCACTGTTGCAGTCCTGGTTACCCACCCTCCAGCCCCCTGTTTTCTCTTACTATACCTCTCCTTTCATTTACTATGCTTTAAAGCCTTTTGGTGTATTTGCTTTTGTTTGGAGGTATACTTGTTGTGTTTTAAATTATATACATATATTTTGCTCCCCATTTGGTGGGCACGACATCTGGGGCAAGAAAAACTTATGTAATGGCGTCGGCTGCATGTTTTATACCCCTGACGACCTGACATCATGGAAGAAGGGACAGCAACCGACGCAGGACCCAAGACTTTGTTAATCAGGCCGACTGAGGGCAACCTGCCAGCAGATTACCCAAATGTAATGACTGCAACAGTGAATACACTCTAACATATACATTTATAGTAAGTGTACACAACTGTACTTTGTGGCCTTACAGCTGTTTTAATGTGTTTTGAAGTAATGGCAAAGTATTCACTTATAACTCAAAGAAGTCTGAAAGAAAAAAAATTGTCCCTTGATAACATAGGAAGTTTAGCCACTAGTGAAACCATGGAAGGTCTCATAAATGTGTACTTGCAGATCTTTGCACCTGAAGCTTAAACAATACTGTAAGTTGGCTAATAAGGTCTAAGAGTCTACTTTAGAAGAAAATAAATGGCTGGAAAACAAAAACATTTTTGGAATGTAGTAATTTGGATGACTACCATTGAACCAACTCTGTACAAAAAAAAAATAAATAGATTCCACAATATTAAGTCTTTGTGCATACCCTGCATCTTTCCCAAAGCCTCACTATTGCACTCACTCCTCTCAACTGCCCATATTTTTGCAGAATGTCCAGATTTTTCGCTCGTATTTTTGATCTGCTCCTCATAAAATTTGTGGTTTTCTGGCAAGTCACTGGGATGATATGCAGATTTAAGTCATTAAATAATGTTATACATTTGAGTTTCAGACTTCAAATCCATCAGAAAATGTGTTTTAAAACAAATCCTGTTACTCTATCAACTTTCTAAGTTGCTAAGAGCAATATTTAAAATATGTCCCTATTTTGGGGCATTTATCCCCCCACTTTGTTGGGCTTTGTTCATATTTCTTGTTCTAAGAGGTATGCTTATCGTCTCTACCCTAAATGCACACAATGACAACCCTTCAACATCCAGTGATGCCTTCTAAACTAACTTGCACAGAATTAAGTACATCAGCCAACAGGGCCTGCACTTTTCAGATTAAGCCTACATTTACACACATTTTAGATTCAGGTCAAAACAGTGTGAAAAATCCTAGTGAAACCTAAAAGAAAAACAACCCAAATGTTAACAGTCTACCCCATTCTCTTCATGTAACAGCTCAGCTCATCTCAGAATCCCTAGATATATGTTAATTTGCTTAACAATGCGAGTCCTCCATCCTCACTTTGAACACTACATTTCACAATTCCATTTCCTAAAACAGCTTATTTCCCTGGTTCTACTGCCTGTTTTCTCTGGAGCATTTCCTCACTAAGGCATATGAAAACTTCTGTATAAACATATTAACAAGTATGGTTTATTTTATATGCCAACAAAATTGTTTTATAAGTAATCACAGTGCCATAGAAGTTATCTATCCAGTAACAGAATCTATACAGTTATAGAAAATAACTGGCTAACAATTAGGTATTTTGTTGCCTTAGAGGGATTTGACAGAGTAGATTTTTTTGGGGTAAAAAAAGTTAAAAACCTGAGGTTTGAACACAGTCAAGTTGTTTGGTTGCAGTACTGCCTTCGCCAGAGAACTTTTACCACCCAAAATAAATATCTTACTGACAGTTTTTTGAACGTTTTTCCTGTGTTATCCCCCAGTGGTCAGCACTCTGTCCCTTCTCCTTCTGTTTGTATATACATTATCTAGTCAAATCTTTTTTCACCAGTGTAGTCAGTCTTTATGCGGATAATACAGTTCTGTATCTCTCAGGTCATACCGACTACACTGTAGAGGAAAATGTGTATCTATACTGTCTTGCCCTCTCTTCCTGGATCACAGACAACAAAATGACTCTAAATGTGCATAAACCAGTTTGTGTGCTGTCCACTAATACTCAGAAGGTAAAACACGGTCACCTATTACTCTCACTTAAACATTAAACAGTAAAATAATTCAGATACATGAATATAAATACCTAGGATTCAATTTGGACCTGCAATTAAGTATCAAACCATGTACAGTTCAGATTATATCCAAAGTAGGAAAGTGGCTCATGCCTTCTGTGTGGTCTCAAACTACTCAACAGTTTAAGCCCATTGAGTACTTGTAGTCAGTTACATAATCCTTACTTATAATATGCAGTCCCATTTACCACCCTGAATTCTTATAAAACAGCAAAGCCATGCAGGTAGCTGTGAATACGTTCCGGAGATTCATTACACTAGCCCTTAGAACAGAATATAATTGTGCATGTTACCTGTTTTCAGCTCTCACCTTTAAAATGACACATCCAAAGTGCTCATTAACTCTCAGAAACAAAGAATAAAGTAATTTCCTTAGTCATGAAGAGGAATCAGTATTGGAGAAACACACTTTCTTAAAGGACAACTGCATTCACACACTGAAAAAACATATTTGTTTCATCAAGTCTTGATGTTTCCTACATTTTAACACTACTTTTGGATTCTGTCTACTTTTTTTGTATTTTTAAATATAATTCCAGAGTCTGTCCACATCGGGTCCGGCATCATGATCTTTTTAGTCTGCCTCTGAGTATCCCACAGTGCAGTGTTTGGCTTTAAAATATTACATCATAGCCTCTAAGCTCCTGTCAGTGCATTGACTATACATGTGTTTTCAGATATACCCTGCTTTCTTTTAGTCAGGTATAATTACTCTTTCTTACTTTTCAATGACTATTTAAAGGACAAACAGGGATAATCACACAGAACAGTATTCTCAGCACATGAACTTTGACTCCTGCTGTAAGCTGTCAATCAGATTCACAGCAGCAAACAGCTCAAATTTACTACTTTGATAGATATGAAGGGGAGGTATTTAAGTGGATGGGAGATGAGTTTAAGGACTACAACTCAAGCATAGCAAAATAATGAAAGTTGACCACTTTAGAAAGAAATTGTAGTACCAGGCAATTGAGAACACTGTTGTATATGATTATCCATGTTTGTCTTTTAAATAGCCATTGAAAAGCAAGAAGTGGTAGTTAAACTTGACTGACTAAAAGAAAGCAGAGTATACGTGAAAACACATGTAAAGTCAGTGCATTGTCAGGAGGTTAGGGGCTATGATGTAATGTTTTAATGCCAAACACTGAAATGTGGGATACTTACAGGTAGACTAAAAAACCAAGATGCCTGACCCCTGTGGGAAGACTTTGGAATTACATTTAAAAATATAAAAAAGTCTAAAAGTGGTGTTAAAATGTAAGAAACATCAAGACATGATGAAATAAACATGTTTTTTAGTCTGTGGGTGCGGTTCTTCTTTAAGAGAGTGGGCAAGAAGACTTTTCCAGAATATCACCATCCAGATGGAAACATGTCCCTTCAGATATGCATAAGCACTTAAACATTTCCAGTGAAATCTCTGTAAAGATCTTCAAAACTCTTTACCTTCATTTTATTTAGGGGCACAGGCTAATATATATACTGTGTCACTGCTAAACCAGTATTTACAGCCTCAATACTTAAGTAGTGTACCTCATATGGATACACTGATCACTGAATGTGCCTTTTAAGTAGCTCTTTACCATAACATCCCCTTTTAATAGTTCTTCCTTTTAAATTTGATTAATTCTATTCTAGTAAACTTTATTTCCCATTCCTCATTTTTTCACATCTATGCAAACTTTTCCTTACAAGTCTCAATTCTTTATATCTACAGAAGAAACACTTTGCACAACATGTTTTGAACATAGTGTATTCATTATATTGTTTGTAATTATATTTTTTTATCTGTTTTGTCTATGCTATTGCTGTATTTTGCAATGTAAATGAAAACCTGTATTTATTGCTTCTTGTGTGTCTTATTTGCCTTGTGCCCATGTTATGGCTGAAAGGATCAATTGATGTGCATAGCTACTTGATTATCAGACTGTAAATAAAATATTAAGTGGCTTATGCTAGTCACCATCCCCTTTGCTCCCAGCAGGTATTTGCATTGGTTATTCACTACACTGAGTTTTGCCATTAGGTGGCTAAAAATACTTTGAAAAGTAGTACTGTCAAAGACGTCTCCATGAAGGATGTGGTTGCTTCTGTTTCTGGCATTAGAAGACATTTGCACCATTGTCACCCAGGCATCAGTTCACCCCTTCAGTGAACATTGCTGCTTGGGTGCAGATTCCAGAGTGAAGCCTCATTTAGCATTGTGTTCAACAGTTCATTATTTTGAGCTTTTGCTTTTTGGTCATCCTCTGGGTCTGGCCTCCAGAATGATTTGTATTTTTCAGTGTGGAATTTGTTATAGTAGTTAAACACTACAGAATGTCTTTGAAATCAAATAAAAGAAATGCACAGTAAGCCTTTCATTTGCTCTGAGAACAGTCTTTTTGGCTGTGGGTGCTCATTGCCCTCCTACTGACCCCCTGGGTTCAGACAAGCCTCTCCATGCTGTAGGTAATGAAGCATTTTCATGTAAAGCATCCAATTATATATTGATGCATCTTTAAGTGCCTGTTTCTTGTCTTGTATGTTGTGATTGCTCAGTCGATGGCCATCTTCTTCTATGGTATGACATGCTCCTAACAGATAAGCATCTTACTCATGAGAATGGAAATGATAGAAAATTATTGCCAAGCCCATGATTGCAGAAGACAAAATTCCAAGCTATCCTCTGCAGTTTGGTTATGGTGAAGAAAAAAAGTGGTAAAGGTGAGTTACATATCTGTTGTTTTCTGGAAGCTGGCAGGCCCAGAGATGTAATTTTTTTGTAAACAACATGTCACACAATTACATGTTTGAGTAAACCTGCTGTTATCTGTGCCACTTTGAATGGATTAGTATGTACCATTTTACTTTGTATAACCAGGAGACGTGCCCGTAAATGTCCACTCTGTAACCAGGAGTAGTGGTGTATTTAATGATGTGAAATGTTCTTTTTCTCCTCAGTAACAAGCTGGACTACTCATACAGGAGAGTTAGTGGTCCATGCAGATAACAGAATTTCAAGTCATGGTGACTGGAAGACTCAGTGGATTGGCAGTGGCTTTCGGAGCCTTTCACCTCTGGTACACAGACTAAGAACCGGTCCAGGTCAGTAGTGGCCAGAAACCTTATTTCTCTGATAACTGTTGTAACATGATGAGGAAGGGCAAATGTTGTAGGATGATTTGCAGTGGTGTCAGTCATGCCCCTTGCAGATTCCCTACTTCTGACTTTGGTAAACTCATTGTAGCTAATCTCAGCACTGTTTTGTTAGAAGTGCTGAAGGTGTTCATCATTTAAACATATTCAGAAGTCATCCTGTGTAGTAAGTCCATATACATGAGCTAATTCACCATTTGTAGCATGAGAGTACATTAAGATGCAGCTCTAAAGATCATGTGCAGCCTTGTTCTTTAGGTCTACAGTAAATGTATACAAAAAGCAGGTTGCAGCTTCAGGTGTGTGATCACTGCTCTGCTATGCATTTTGAAAGCAGTTTTGTTATAGAATTCTTCCAAAAATTAAATCTTGTAAATGCTGTCAAACATGAAGATTCTAGGAAAGACCACTGATGTCCTCTTCCAGTTGTTACACTCATGCAGGTTCTACTAACGTAATTATTAAGGCAGTTACCCATGCTGGGCAGCACTTTTAAAAGTTAGACTTTGGAAGAATTGTGTAACACGTATGCTTTCTAAACACACAGAAAATTGGTTTTGCGCTTGAAAAGGAAACCTGCTTTATGAGTACTTGTAGTGTAAATCTGGGGACAAAACCTGCACATGATCTTTAAGGAGCCTTCTTAATGGTCCATACTTATAATTTCCTCTCTACCTGTTGAAAGTTAGCATTTTTTAAAGCAGGTTCATTTTTTACTACTTGCACAATCCAGATTTTTGTCCTTGCTGTCATTGCCTAAACATCTAAGTGTCTGTGTGGCCTTCACTTTACTGCCGAAGACCCACTTTGACATTGTGTGTTGCGTATGCTTGAAGACCTTGATGTTGAAAACTAACACATATATCAGTACTTCAGTCTAGCTACACAGCATTCAATGGAATGAAAAATTATTGATCCACTTCGTAAAGATTGTGGCAGTCTGTATCTTCTTTGGGGTCATCCTTGTAGCCCTCAGCATTAAATCCAATGCTAGGACATTCATTAACAATCTACAGAATTGACTGCATACAGGCTGATTTTTTTTGCTCAAACTATTGTTCTCCGCTGACTGAGACTTCTGCAGAGTAAAAATTAAAATGGCATACAACCATTTTAATAACTGCCGACATCGCATTTTGACCCAGCTAATCACATGTTCTAAAAATAGGTTAATGAACATGTCATAAAAATCATGTTTAGAAAAAAAAATGCACTTGTTGCAAAATAACTTTAAGTAAATCATAATTTACTGTGCAAAAATTGCCACATGTCTCAAATTAATGATCTGAGCTTAAGGATGCATTTTATTCTAATGCACTAAAATTGAACCATTAGCTATGCTTTCTGATGAGAAGTTAAATCCTGTTGTCTAGATTCTGCCTGCTTACATTAAAAATCTGTGGAAATTCTAAGCAAGTTTGACCAATTTGATTTATGTTGAAATTTTGCTTTTGATCATCTATGCTTGTTCATACCTTGTAAGAAAGGTGTGAACATAGCACAAGCATGTCCAGCAGCACAAGTTTCAGTGCTCAACAGATCAGTATGTGTAATTTACTTGACTTGTTGCTACTTAACTTTATTTTGGCAACATGTACTGAAAACAGTTTGATTTAGAGAATTGCCCATCAACTGGTTGACGCTGACACATTCTTGTCATGTAGCATCACAAGGAAGGACTTGGGCCTTAGGAGATTACACCCTGCTCTTTTTCAGTATTTTCTTTGGCCTGATAAAATTAAATTAGAGCACAATCTCTTTGTTAAAACAAAAAGAAAATAAATGAATTTACTTAATGTTACTTAAAATGTATATTGTCAAGGCAGTCAAAAAGAAGCCTTCTCCACACAAAAGTAAACAACTAGAAGGTGCTCCAGAAGACTGCAGGCCAAAAATTGCCTGATCTGTTTCTTTCCTTTGGAATGAATTTAAAAAAATAAAATCTCTCCCACACTACCATGAATATGAAAGAGATGGGAAGTCATCCCCAGTGAATCGCTTCCAGTAAGCCCCTGTAAGTAGCACTTTTCATGGAACCTGCCTGATTATTTGATAGTGTCTGTATCATCTTCTCCACCTGATATTTTGTACAGTAAACATATCAACTTGACTGTTTTGGAGGAGTTTTACATCCAGCATTTGTTTGAAACTAAAGATTTTGTAGACAAATCTAATAATTTACTTGAGAGTTCTAACCAGAATTTGTTAATAGAAGCAACCGTTGGTCCTGTCTGCAACTTGGATCAAATTTCATGAGGAAGCAAAGTAAGTTCTCTGTTCAGGGTAAAATTCCTTACTGGGTTACAGTAATAATTTCAGAATTGGACTTAAGACAATATATGTAAGGCTGAATTCATTATGTGAGAGAACTAGAGATGCTGTCAGGTATTTGCTATTATAGCACAAACAAGAATGATCTTATCTTTCTGAACAGTCTGAAATTTAACAAGATTTAGCTGTGGTGTTATGTAAATGTGAACAATTTTGCTCTGATAATGTGTTGAACGGTTAAGTGCAGGACTTGCATGAAAGATTGTTGAACTTTGAAATGTGGGACTCATAGATTTAATTTGAGTAATGGGAATCCCTTAATGTTGGGATAACACCCAACTTATTAAACAGTCAGTGCACAAAATGCTGGATGCTCTGGGGAAGGATACAAATACCAATGTCCTGTCAACAATGCAGTATAACATTTCACATAGAATTGTACCTCAAAAACCCAGTGTGCTCCTTCAGTGATCAGATTTTTTTTCTTTATCTAATAGAGATTTGGTTCTCCTGATAGTGATCAGTGAAGAATAGACTTTTTTATAGTCAGATTCCAGTTAGTATTTTTAGGACTTTTTGCCCAAACTCTTACAGGCAAGAAAAGCCTTTAGTCCCATTGTAGAGTGTTTTGGTTTAAACATATTCCATTAAGCTTTCTTTTTTTTTAATCATTTTCATGTGTTATAACAACTTACAGTTCTGTTTTTTTTTTTTAATCTGCTGAGGAGGTTCAGAGAGAGTCATCAGCAGTCAACATATGACTATGAACCACTATGGAGAAGTGGAATCTCGACAAGAGGTCCAGATCATTCTATCTTTTTAAGGAGAAGCTCTTCACCCTGAGTAATTACTTTAGGGTCCTGTATCTATCAGCAGATATTTATAATGTTAGTTGCAAATATTAATGTTACAAACCACCAAACAAAAAGAACCAATCGTACTAAATTTCTGAAACATTTTAACAATAATTATAACTTGCTCACAAGATATTTACTTAGCTTGATTAGAACATTCTTTTAACTATGAGGAGAAGGTTTGTTCAAGTTTTGATAAATTCTGTTGGTAGTAAGTCTAGTGGACTAAATGAAGAATCAGATACTTCTCAAATAAGTGGGAAAGGGAAGAAATTAAATAACTTTTGTTTTGATCGTGACTTGTTAGATTGCTGGATGTGCAAGTTCAGTCTTTGAAACGATTTAGTTATCTACACCTAAAGAGTTAAAAATGTGGTAGATTAGGTTACTTGTTTTTGTCCCAGTTCCAAAAGACTTTCTTGCAGTGTAAGTAACGACTTATACTTGAGAGCAGGTCTTTTGGAATTTGGCCCATGGTATAAGCCTGTTTATAGATAGGCTTTAACACTGAAGTAAGTCACTTACATTGAGAGGAAGACTTTCAGAACCAGTGCAAACTTACAGTGAGAGGCACTCTTTTGGAGTCTGACCCATTGTGTCTAGCACCATCTCCTAGCTTTGAACAAATCCAGAATTTTTCCCATAATCATTGTCTGATCATTCACATTTCATTAATTTTAGGCATTCCAGATTAGATAAAAAAATTTTTCTTTAAAAAAAAAAGGAATTTTTCAGCTATATAAGCATAATGAGATGTTGTAGAGCTTTGTGTCAGTAGTAATGATTCAGAAAGGTATCTTCTACAAAATGGGCATCATTTAAATCATACTCAGCAGGGGTACGTTTTCATTATTCTTTAAGGAGAAACTTTGAAGAAATTATTTTTTCCAGTTTTTGGAACAGCAGAATACTTTCCCAAAGCTTATGGAAGTAAAATATGAGCAGTAGTATGACATACATACTCAGACACGTATCCCAGAAGACATTAAAAGGTATAGTCAAGCTCAGTTATGACAAGCTGTGTAGAAAGATTTACTTAAAAGCAGAAACACATGGTTCATTTCAAAGAAACAGATTCCAAGGAAACCTCAGATTTTGTAACTGTTATAAAATGAAGCTCAGAATTCATTACAAATTTTAATTTGATGTTGTCCATTATTGAAGAAATAGCAGACAGATTTGATAAATATTGTTCAGAAATTTGGTTTTAACTCATCCCAGATACTTGCTGTATCTGCTTGATCCAGAGACTATAAAATAATAGTGTATTTCTAGACAAAATATTTTCTGGGTCAGCCTCCCTTCCACTAGTTTTACAAACATTTTTCAGACATTCTTTCTGTAAACTGATATTAATTTTATGGACGTTCCAGAAAATGCTAATCCTTATTTGCTATAGCCAGATTGATTCCTATTAAGAAGACTGATAAAGGTGATACAGACCCATGTAGTTATCATACTATTTCTCTTTTGAGCTCAGACTGTAAACTATGTAAACTAACAAGTTTATTAGTACATCAAAAACTAACCAACACTGTGTCTTTTCATGGGGAAAATTTATTAGTGATTGTGGAAAAACTTATGGATATCTGCAAAGCTAAGAGATGGTGCTAGACATGGGTCAGATGCCAAGAGAGTTCCTCTCAGTGTAAGTGTACCCTGATTCTGAAAGACTTGCTCTCAGTGTAAGTGATTTGCTTCGGTGTAAAGCCTACTCCCCAGGTAATGTCACTTTACTATAAGAATAAATGGAGCTGTTTTCTTGCCTTAGATGCAAAAGAAGGCCTTCAATTTGGTGAATAGGACTTACTGATCATTGTACTGCTCTGGTAAATAAATATTAATACAATTGTTTTCTCTGTTGGAATTTTCTGTTCGTTCATCTCTCAGTGCCAAACAAGTTTCATGTTTGCCTTGACCAATCCAAAATTTATATCCATCTAAACAATTTAGATTCTAAAATTTGTACCCAGTCTTCTGTGGTTCAACAGGGCTGCCCCATTTCTCTCACTTGTTTGCTTTTAATTCAGTATTAAATCTTATTCCGCAAGGCCCAAATATATATCCATCACTATTAAGGACTCTGATAGCAAGCTTATTGCACATGGTGATGATTTATTGATTGCACCATCCCAGGCGTAAGGCTGTCTCAATAAATGATTTGCCTAATTGTTAAAGGTAAGTGTAATTACTCATCTGATGTTGTCAATTTTCATTCATTCCTTAACTAATAGGTTCTGACCAAAACTCAGCTCTAACTTGGCCATTAGACTAGCTCATGGCCTCCAAAAAACTCTCAAGCTCCTTCCCTACCTGTAATGCACCAGCCCCGAACATCTCTTGGATCTCATTTGCCACTTTCGTGTCTAGACGTGGTTGCCTTCAGCTCTCGTGTGTTGAGTGGGGGAGGTAAGTCAGTTTTGATATTTCTATAAAAAAAAACTATTTATGACTACTTATTTAGTCTTTATTAAGTCATCTCTGCTGTAGTCTTCTTTTCATACACTTTTGAGCTTACTCTTTTCTACCATTGTTGGTAGGCCTAGCCTTCCTTCCCTACTTCTTTTACACTTAGTGTACCATAGTTGGTAAATTTTCCTTTTTTACAAAATGTTTGTATTTCTTCTTACCATTGCTGGTATTTAAGTTTTCCTGTTCCTGTTTAACAAAAAAGAAGGTTTAGTTTAGTTTTTCTATTATTATTATCATAGCTTCTCTTTCAGAATGTCCGAAAAAGGTCATTCAGGATTTAAAAAGTGGATAAGTGTGGACATAAGTTGCCTTATTCTGATGCCCACAATCCTTATATCTATTGCTTGGGCCCGGATCATTTGCAACAGGATTGCAGTATCTGTCGTGTTTCACTGTTGCAGTCATCACTTTTGGGTTATCTGCTTGCAGTAGCCCTCAGTCGGCCTGATTAACAAAGTCTTGGGTCCTGCGTCGGTTGCTGTCCCTTCTTCCATGACGTCAGGTTGTCAGGGGTATAAAACATGCAGCGGACGCCATTCCACCAGTCTTTCTTGCCAGGCGGTGCCCGAAGCAGAAGCAGTTCGCAAGTGCTGGTAGGCCGACTCCTGAAATTTTCGTTTTCGAGTTTCAGAACCGAAGTCTTCAACTAAAGAAAAGTACCCCGTTGGGGAAACTTTTTCTTGCTCCTTACCGATGTCAGTAAAAGTTAATAATTGCATTACTTGTGGAAAGCAAATACCTCATAAAAATTTTAAGATTTTAATTCATACTGTATTCCTTGCCTAGGCCCTGACCAAGACGTACCGTGCTGTCGGTTTTATGCTTTATTCAATCAGCGCACTATCCATTGTCGGTATATTCTTGCCTCAAAATATTTCAAAATATTTCGTTTCTCGGTTTAATTATCCAGAAATGTCGTTGTTAGCCATCCGACTACCGGGATTCCGAAAAAACGCAATGATAAAGACAGAGACAGGCCGCCAAGGTTCAAAACTGCCAACGACACTTCTAAGCCAGTCGCCAGTTCGCCAGTACTCAGTGAGTTGCTTTCACAGCCCCTGATACCTGCTACTTCTGATCCACGGGCCTCTACTGAGACCCATTCTGAGTCCGGTATGCCGCGAGATGCTTCAACTATGGAACCTGCGGATATCTTTACCTTGGATGGGTCCGGAGCCGCTGTGCAGACACCAGCTTTTGAGGGTGTATTCAGGCCTACTGACTTGGATATTAAACCAACGCCTCCTTCTTCTTTTAGGCCTAAATCTCGAGCCATGCCTAAAAAAACGACGCCCAGGCTGCATGCTTAGGCCTCTATGCCTAAAAGACAAAGGATAAGAATGGCTGAAGATCTTATAACTCTAATCAGGGAAGCCAGCCTCCCCCTTCTAAAAGAGCTATGACTGAAGTTGTTTACGAATCTTCTGACCAGGATTCTGATGTTTCGGATTCTTCTGATGATCTGGATTTGCCCTTATCTACTTATGAGGATTCTGATGCAGAGGACTCTATTCCCTCTGCTTCCCCTCCAAAGGATTTTTCATTTGGTGAAACCTTACATACTCTAAGGGAGCATTTCCACTGGGAAAGCCAGGATTTTTCTGATTCAAAAAAGAGGCTTTGGGATTTCTTACTCCTGCCTCAGCATAGGCTTTTAGCTATTCCTCCTGTACTAGACATTATTGATGCTTTTTTGGAATATAGTTTGGCCCCTGATTCCTTGCCTCCTGCTCCCAGAAAACCTGACCGGTATTACAGGGTTCCTGATTCACACAAGTTCATTTTTAAAAATCCTATTGTGGATCCACAGACTATTTCACAGGGACCCGAGGGCATTAAGGCTTCTACTGTTAAAAATCCTACCCCTTCTGATAGATACTCCAGGGAGCTGGATAGATGGGGTAAGAAGGTTTACATTTCTGCAGCCTTGGCTATCAGGGCTTTAAACTGCCAGTTTCGTATGTTAAAGTATCAACAACAAGTAACTGGATTGCTTAAACAGAAAATGATGTTGATTCCTGATTGTGCGGAAAATAAAGAATTACAGGATTTAATGCATTCTGCTGAACAGGTTGGAAAGCATACTTTGCAATGCGGATTTGATTCTTTAGAGGCCTTTTGTAGGGCTGCTGTTACTGTTTCTGTGCTCAGAAGGCATGCTTGGCTTAAGGAGCAAGCTTTACCTGATCATGTTACAGCTAAATTGTTGGATGCTCCCTTAAATCAGGACTGCCTGTTTGGCAACAAGGCTGAGGAAGTTCTTAAAAAGGTGGAAGATAAAGCTAAATCTATACAAACTGTTAAAAATTTCTTACACGTTCAGCCTAGATTTAGTAGGCACTGGCCGTCTAAGAATTGGTGCTTTCCAGCCTCTTCAAGGTCTTCTCAAGCCAAACCCAGACATAGCAGAAACCCCAGGTTTCAGTCCCAGGGGACACACAAGACTAAGCAGTGGGGGGTTTCCCACCCAAATCAGGGAGTAATAAGACTCCCCGCTATGGAAAACAGTCTCAATGACTTGCTTCTAAAACTTCCAAGCACTTCCCAACTGAATGCTTCTTTAGGCAGAAAGACTGGTATGCAGGCCAAAAACTGGGAACTCATTACCCAAGACAAATGGGTTTTAAATATAGTGTCCCAAGGATACAGATTTCACTTCCACACCTTACCAACACCAAGCGAGTGGCCAGATCTACCCCCCAAATCAGTGGGCAGAGGCCCAAAATCAAGTACTCTCTCTCTTAAGTATGGGGGCTATTCAGTTGGTACCAGAAGAGGAAAAGCAACAAGGGTTCTATTCGAGACTTTTCCTGGTACCCAGAAAAGGCAATACATGGCATCCTATCCTGGACCTTTCTACTCTAAATACCTTTCTGGTGATTCCAGAATTCAAGATGCTGACTCTTCACCAGCTGCTTCCTATGCTAGGCAAAGATGCATGGTTGGCAACACTAGACTTAAAAGAAGCATACCTGCACATCCCTGTCAGGGAGTCTTTCAGAAAATACCTACGCTTCAAAGCAGGCTACATGCACTATCAGTTCTCTGCACTGCCCTTTGCCTTATCTAGTGCACCCAGGGTATTCATAAAGTGCTTAGCTCCAGTCATTGCATTCTGCAGGCAAAGAAATATTCAAATATACCCTTATCTGGACGATTGTCTAATTCAGGCAGAAAGCCAGGACATACTTTTGAATCGTCTGGCCTTTGTCTGGGGTACACCATAAACGAAAAAAAAAATCACAACCGGTGCCCTGTCAACAAATTATATTCCTGGGAGCAAGCTTGAATACAACTTCCCAGATGGCTTTCCTCACGTCAGAGAAACAGATTCATTTGACAACCTACTTCAAACAAGTGGCCACAAAAACCCAGTTATCTGCAAGCCTTGGGGTTCATGGCCTCCTGCATTCTTCTAATTCCATATGCAAGGCTGCATATGAGGAAACTGCAATGGTATCTCAAAAGCCTATGGTGTCAACATTCACAGGATCTAGAAGCAATGATTCCTATCATACCTTGCCTACGCCTAGAGTTCCTTTGGTGGGCAGAGGCCTGCCACCAAAACAGGGCACTACCATTCACACTACCCCCTGCCGCCTAAACCTTAACAGACACATCAGACTATGCACGAGGGCCGACCTGGCAGGGAAGTGCATTCAGGGCAAATGGAACCCAAGTCAAATGCACCTGCATATCATCAAAGAGAAATGCTAGCTGTACAGAATGCTCTGACAGCCTTCAAGGACCACATTTTTCCAGGACAATTAATGATAAAGACGGACAACATGGTACATAAACAAGCAGGGGGGTGCACATTCTTACCCCCTCTGCAGACTAGCCATGGCATTATGGAACACAGCCCTGAGCTATCAAGTACATTTACAAGCTCAATTCCTGCCAGGAAAACTAAATACACTGGCAGAAGAACTAAGCAGAAACCTCCTGGACCCACACGAGTGGAAACTGGAACCAAGGATTTTCAACATGTTGAGAAGCAAATGAGGGAGCCCAGATATAGACCAGTTTGCCTCCCCCCAAAACTATCAGTTGGACAAATTTTGCACAAGGACTCCCCACAAACAAGCTTGGAAAGTGGATGCTCTGTCCTTCAGCTGCCTTTCCTCCTCTGCCTCTGCTCTCCAAAGTACTACTAAAGATCAAACAAAACAAACCAAGGACGATTTTGATTGCACCAGACTGGCCACGTCAACACTGGTGTACCCCCTCTTGCGCAGTGTGTCACTGTGGGCCCCATGGCACCTGCCTCAGACTCCTACTCTATTGTCTCAGCAGGAGAACCAAATTCTGCATCCTCAACTTCAAACACTGAATCTAGCAGCCTGGCTAATTACATAATTTCTCCTTTACCATCCTTCAGTAAACCAGTGATGGATATCATTTTAGAGGCAAGGAGGCCTAGTACCAGAAAGTCTTATGCTGAAAAATGGAAATGATTCTGTGCCTGGAACCAGTCTCAAGGGATGAGCACAACAGTGCCCAATTTACCTCAGATTTTACAATACTTAACTGAAATGCTTCGTAAGGGCCTGTTTTTCTCCTCCATCAAAATCCATGCCTCAGCCATCTCGGCTCATTATAACACAGAACCACCCCTCTTCTCTCATCCACTGCTTAAGCAGTTCCTCAGAGGGGCCAAAAATCTACGACCACCCAGGAGAACTTCAACCCCAGCCTTGGACCTCAACTTTGTATTGGAAAAGCTCACCCTTCCTCCTTTCAAGCCAGCTGTCACTGCTGACTTAATATTCTTTTCTTGGGAAACAGCTTTCCTTTTTAGCAATCACTTCAGGAAGAAGGGTATCTGAATTACAGGCCCTCATGACAGTGGAGCCTTTCATCATCTTTTATGCAGACAGGGTGTCCCTCAGGACCAATCCCTCCTTCATGCCCAAGGTGGTATGTGTAGCCCTTCATCAGTCCATAAATTTGTCAACCTTCTTTCCTAATCCACAGAACAAATGGGAACGGATTCTGCACTCCTTAGACGTGCACAGACAACTTAGATTCTACTTGGACAGAACTAAACCTCAAAGGAAATCTGATCAACTGCTTGGTGGCATTTGCTGCAGGGGCAGAGGAGAAGGCTGTTTCAAAGCAAACCATTTCCAAATGGATAGGCCATTGCATTCATTTTTGCTACAAACACCATGGAAAACCTATCCCACAGGGGATCAGACCCCACTCTACCAGGGTTGCATCTACCTCTACAGCCTTTCTCAGAGACGTCCCTACCAGGGACATCCTAGAAGCTGCTACCTGGAGTTGTGCATACTTTCACCAAGCATTACCATCTACCAATTTTCTCTAAATCCAGAGCTGGCTTTGCCACTGCAGTCTTGCAGGGCCTTTTAGCTTGTCCTAGTTCTATTTAAATTCCTCCTCACATCCTTAGCTTTGGGAATCTACCCAAAAGTGATGACTGCAGCAGTGAAACACGAAGAACATAGTACAGTTGTGTACACTTACTATAAATGTAGATGTTTGCATGTATTCACTGTTGCAGTCCTGGTTACTCTCCCTCCACCCCCCTTCTTTTTCGGATATACCTGTACTTTCCTTTACTGTCTTCAAAAGCTTTTTGGTGTATTTGCTTTTTTGTTGGAGGTATAACCGTATATATTTATAGATTTAATTGCTTCCCATTAAGGGGGCACCTGACATCTGGGGCAAGAAAAGCTGATGGAATGGTGTCAGCTGCATGTTTTATACCCCTGATGACCTGATGTCATGGAAGAAAGGACAGCAACCGATGCAGGACCCAAGACTTTGTTAATCAGGCCGACTGAGGGCTACTGCAAGCAGATAACCCAAAATTGATGACTGCAACAGTGAATACACTGGAACATCTACATTTATGGTAAGTGTACACAACTGTACTTTCTGGATCTTACACCCTCAGGATCCGAAACCTTTCCCAAGGACTACTTATTCCCTAGCTTGGATCCAGTCCCATCCCGTGTGCCTTCTCTTTTTCTTGAGAGGCACCCTGGATGGGACTGGATCCAAGCTAGGAGAATCGCCATCTCTAGCTTTTACTGGTTCCTCCAAGAGTCTCGTGGAAGGACATGTGGAGAGGATGATGAGGAAATTCTTCACAGTGGAGTTTCATATGGGAATTCTTACAGCTCCTACCCCTTTGGGTCAGGAAAGTCAGATCAACTACCACGCCACCCATCACAGTTCCTTCTCTAATCCAACCTGTTATTTTAGAGTCCTCTGATCTGAGCATTCCAAGTCCATCTGGATCAGATTTGAAGGAAGCCCCTTCTTCGGATTTGAAAACTGCTCTGAGTGCACTGGCTCTGACATGCTTGGAGCTGGATGACTCTCAGAGCCAAAGTGTCCCTGTCAGATCCGGGAAGTTGGAGTCTACACCGAGGTTTTCAGAGCTCTCTCTTCTTCTTGGACCCTCGGCACTGGACATTTCTGCACTGACTTCTGCCTCAGGTGGGTTTTTGTCAGAGAGGAGGGAGGTAATGGGTCAGAAACTTGCTTTCTCGGCTCCTTTGTCTTTCTTCTCCTGAAGTGATCTGCCTTTGAGGTTGTGAAGAGAATGTTCTCTGCTCTGGCAGGTCAGATTGATCCCACCTCTTTGGATCCACCCTCTGTGCCTCAGATGACTTTGTACTGTGAATCCTTAACATTATACCTCACAGGGACTGCGACCTCAGAACTTTGAGACTATCCAGCAGAGCATCCTAATCTCTTCCGATACTTCACCAGACCATCCCAATGAGGAACACCCTAGTTAGAGGAAGTGCAAAAGGAGGCAATTGGACTCTTTTAAAGTGTCAGTCACTGAGGATATTGATTTCGGTGAAGGAGACGTGTCCCCAGAATCATCACCCGATGACATCTCATTTGGAGACATTCTTGAGATCCTTAAGCAGAAAGGTGGCTGGTCTTCCCAAGACCATCCTCTTGAGGAATTGGTATTTATGAAAGCCTTTGAAGCAGGCTCATCTACCTCCTGGGTTAGTCCACCCACCTATGAGCTCATTGACTTGGTCTCTAGGCAGGCATGGAAGGAACCTTATATGGTTCAGCCAATCCTCAAGAGACCAGACAATATTCTGGCTTCACCAGTAGGCAATGAATTTTGGGGTAAAGGGATGCCAGTAGATGCCATGACTGTGGCGGCAGCTACAAAAAAGTAACTTGCGGAACAGAGTTCCACTCTCCATCCTCCTAGTAGAGAGTCTAGGACAGTGGAGAGGTTTGGGAAGTGTGTTTACGCATCAGCGACCTTTGCACGCAGATCACTGAACTATATGGCATATTTTACACCTCACATGGATATGATTAAAGAGCTATCGAAATCTGTGGAAACTAAACTGCTGAGGCTCAATCTTCAGTAGCCTCTCAGTTGTCTACGCTACAGAGTATATCTAATTCATTCCTGAGGCTCATCTCGCATGCTAGGGAAGGTCCCTCAAGGGCTGCAGGTTTAGGCATTTCCATAAGAAGGCATGCCTGGATGCGCCTGTCTGATTTTGAGGAGACCTTCAAGTCCTTGTTTGTCAGTCCTTCTTTTGATGGCTCTAATTTGTTTAGCACCACTTTGAAGGGCACAGTCTTCAGGTGTGAGAAAGATGGGAAGACCCTGTTTGCATCTGGTGTGCATTTTATGACCCTTCAAATGATCTTTTCCAGGAGTCAGTGGAGGTCGAAAAACGTGGTTCCAAAAGTCCCAGGGTCCTTTCCAGGGCACATGTAGAGATAATTTCCCCAGAGGCTGGAGATGTAAGGGAAGGCGATGCTCTCATGGCAGAGGAGGCCTGCAAAACCCGGGGTCTAGAGATTCCTTTTTCGACAGACCCTTTCAGTGCTCCTGAAAGGACGCCCGATTGTCCACCTCTGGAGGCAGTTGTGGGTTGCTTATCTCTTATATGGCTAGATATAACAAAAAACACTTGGGTGCAGAGAATTATTTCCATAAGATGTACAATTCCTTTTTTCCCTACCTCCTCCATTATCAAGAACATTTCCCAATGTTCCACCCAATCAGAGGAAAGCAGCAAATCTGGAAATTCAAAAGTCATTAAGAAAAAGAGTCATCCAAGACATCCCACCAGACCAAGTCGAATCTGAACTTGCTTAAGATTCTTTCTAGTGGCAAAGAAAACGGGACTCTAGACCAATTTTGGATCTCAGTTTATTGAACAAGTCAGTTTGACATGCAAAGTTCTGGATGGTCACAGTTCAGTCCATTCTGCCCTTTCTGGGCAAGGATGACAGGATGTGCTCAATAGATCTTGAGGATGAGTACTATCACATAAAGATGAATAGACTATCCAGAAGGTACTTATGCTTCCAGAAGGTACTTATGCTTCCAGCTGGGAGCCGGTCATCATCAGTTCAGAGCACTGCCCTTTGGCCTCACCACACCCCCCCCCCCAGATTGTTCACCAGTTGCATGGCAGTGGTAGCAGCTCACTTGAGACTGCAAGTATTCTGGGTGTTTCCGTATCTAGACAATTGGCTCCTTACCACCCTAACCAGGCATTGAGTGATAGAAGCATGAGATCAAGTGCCACAGGTTTGTTCACATCTTGGAATAACCATAAATTACAACAAGTCTTACTTAAAACCAAAACAGACATTAGAATTCTTAGCAGCAGGTTTAACACAGCGTCTATGGTAGCTTCTCTTCTACTATCAAGAGTGCATATGATAAGAATGCAGATCAGGAAAATAATTTGCAGTACCAAAATTTCAGCTTAATTGATTCTGCAAGCCTTGGGGTCAATGTCAACAGCAGTAATTTTAGTTCCTTTAGCGTGAGTTCACATGAGAATTCTACAGTGTATCCTAGCAATACAGTGGTCAATACTTTCTCAACTTATGTCAGAGAAGATGAGAATAACTTTAGTATGCAAAAGATACCCTTGCTGGTGGATGCAATCACAACAGGTAATATAAGGCCGTCCTCCCTCAACCCAGGGCCATAGTTCATAGGTGTGTACTAGGCTAATGGCCCTGGAGCCTTTACAAGCCTAGCCCATAGGGTTACCCTGGCATCGTGCCACCCGACTTTAGTTCCCAGTGCTTCTGTCGAGTAGGGCCACTGGAGTGATCCCCGGGGTGAATTTTCTATTTCCCACCCATCAACATTTCTCTTGAAGAGGGCCAGTGAGGTGCTCTACTTGACATGTATGGGAAGTCTATTCCAGAGCATGGGCTGTCTCTGGGTCATGAACCTGTCACTCCAGCATGTTCTGTTGATTGTGGTAATGAGGTTGAGGTCTCTGAAACATGTGATGCGGCGAGATTGGGATTTCTTTAGATGTACCATTTCTAACAGACCTGGGTCAGACATGGCTTTGTAAGTCAAGCAGAGATCGCCTCTAAGTAGTCGATATGAGACAGAAAATAGTTGGAGTTTTTTGAGTCTGTCCATATAGGACAAGTGTTTAAGGCTTATGATCCTCTGTGTGAGGTACTTTTGTGGCCTCTCCAGTTGTTGCAAGTCTCTAGTAAGGTACATGCCAAATAGGGCATTGTCCTCGATGATTGGCCTAATGAGGGAAGAGTAGAGGGGAACAATGACCTCTTTCTTCGTGGATGCAAAACCCTTAGTAATGAGATGTGCCACATAGAAGGACTTTCTGACCACAGTGGCAATGTGGTGGTCAAAAGAGAGGTTGCCGTCAACATGTGCTCCCAGATCTCTTATAACGCCTTCTGTGTTCGGTGGACTACCATCATTGTGATAATTCAAGGGAACGGGGTTTTTCCCAAGGGGGATGACGACACAGCTTAAGGCCATGGTTCTGACACCAGTCATTGGTCTCAGTGAGGCCTTTCTGTAGGATGTCAACATCACTTGTGGAATTAATAATACCTCCCAACTTGCAATTGTCTGCAAACCTTGTCAGCCAGAGTCCCTTTGTGTTGGTCTGGACTTCAGAGAAGTAGATACCAATCAGGAGAGGACCCAGGACTGAACCCTGTGGGACTCCACTCATGACGGGTCTGCAGTCTGACTTGGAGTCAGCTACTTTCACACTGTGGGTTCTGTCTGTGAGCCAGTTTGCAACCCACCTAGTGATATAGGGATTTATGCGTATCTTAGTGAGTGTATCTATGATTCCTGAGTGGGGAATGCTATCAAAGGCTTTGGCCAGATCAAGGTAGGCTGTATGAACCACCTTGCGTTCATCCACAGCTTTGGTGACTGAATCAAAGAAGTCAACTAAGATAAGCAAGCATGGTCTACCCTTTACAAAGCCAAACTGTGTAGTATCCAGAGTTTGAAGATTCCCTATATTCTTGTTTATTAGGTCCATGATGATGCTTTCCATAGCTTTGCATATCAGACCCCTTAGGCTAATGGGGCGATAGTTCCCAGGGTCTGTAGTCGCTCCTCCTTTGTGGAGAGGGTTGACTGTAGCAGTGCACCATTTGGTAGGGACAAAGCCTGAGGTGAGGCTGTATTTGAACAGGGCACACAGGTGAGGTGCCAGTTCACTTCTGTAGTTCATGTATAACACAGCCAGGGATATTGTCAGGTCCCATAGAAGCTGTATTCTTGGCCTTGGACGTTGCTGTTTTAACCTGTGTAACAGTAATACTGGGTGCCTGGCAATCTACTGGTATTGTGATTGGTCCTTTGAGGGAGGTAAAGTTGGCACTGAGTCTTTCGGCTAGTATATTGACAATATCTGTTGGCTTGGTATAGGAGGTACCATTGTGCAGTAGCTCAGAGCAAATCTGGGTATTGCCGTGGAAATTCTTTACATAACTATAGAAGGCCTTGTGGTTGTCTTTATTATCTGCTGCAATTCTGTTTTCATAGCTAGCTTTAGAGTATTTGATGAGGAATCTCAACTTTTTGTTGAGGCTGATAAGGGAGTTTTTCCAGTCTTGGGACTTTAACTTATTCCACAACAGTTTCCTCCTCCTGTTGTAGAGTTTGTTTACAGCAGGGGACCACTAGATTGCCTTCCTTTTTTTGGAGGAGAGCGTATTGGTTCTGTTGGGTATGGCGAGATCCATGCATTTGTGTACGTGTTCGTACAGTGGATTGGTGTATGATTCGGCGGTCATGCAACTATTTTCTATTTGCATGGGTGCCGTGAAGTTATCCACCTCTGTTTTTTTATCCCAAAGTTAACTTTGGAGAAGTTTTTCATGGTGGTTACCTTTACTTGGGGGGAGGGGGTGGATTTCCAAGATGATTAGTTTGTGGTCGGATCTAACCAGGGAGGAGTTGACTATTGGTATAGAGCAACGGTTGCCCATGTTGGTAAATACCAGGTCAAAGCTGTTGCTACCTCTAGTGGGGGTAAGAAAGAGCTGGTCCAGGGCATTGGAATTAATGAATTCCAGGAAACGTTGGGCAAGTGTATTGATACATGAGTAGTTATTCTAGTTAATGGACGGGTAGTTGAAGTTGCCCAGTATGAGAGTGTTAGATTGGACCCTAATATTCCCCAATGTGCTTAGGAACATGGAGTGTGAGTCTTGGGACATGGTTGGGGACTTATAGTACACTATGACCTGAATTGGTGTCTTACCCAATGTTAGCTGCACCTGAAATATCTCAGATGCGTTATGTTGGGCTACCAGTCAAGAGGTGTGTACATCCTTTATGAATATGGAAACACCACTGCCTTTCGAGCTTTGGTCCAAGTTCTGGGGCCGAAAGGTGTGGAATGAGTTATAGCCTGGTAGTGCAGGGGTGCTTTCTGCTGCCTTGAACCAGGTCACTGTTACAGCACAAATGTCGATGTTCTCCATTTTGAGAAGTTCTTCGACCAAGTGCATTTTGAGATTTAGACTTCTAGTGTTGAGTAGCATGACCCTCATATTGCATTTGTTTGTAGCTGTTATGGTGGTAATTTGGTCTTTGGAACACTGCCTAAAAAAGGCACTATAGGGGTGGCAAGAGGCTTGGCCAGTATCCGGAAGCCCAGGGGTGACAGATGCAGGCCATCTCTTGCAAAGCATCGAGGTCTGCCAATCATGTCATCCCAGGCAGACAGATACTGGATCCTTTAAGAATGACAGCAGAAACTTAGCCATTTGTTGAAATCAATCATGGATGTTTCCCAGATTGGGTTGGGGGGGCATTTTCTGGGAAAAACAGTCCAAGGCACTTGTTTCCCAGAACAGGCCAACTTGCTGATCAATGTTCTGGAGATGAGAGCTGTGCGTTTGTTGTTGGAGGCATTCCAAGACTCTCTCCCTTTTGGAATAATTGCAAGCTAGACAGACAATATGTCAGTAGTTTGGTGCATCAACAACCAGCCGTTGCCCCTATGTTGAGAAGCCCTCAGAGTGTGGCATTGTGTGATATCTTCCAACTGCTTTCTTGCAGCAATGCATATTTTGGGGAAATCTAATGTGATAGCAGACAAACTGATCAGGTCCGTCTTACTACCTCACGAGTGGTCTCTCAACTAGGCATTATTATAGATGAAAACCTTAACTTTGACCTGCACATAAACAATAACATCAAAAAAACACACCAAAAGCTTGGTGTGCTCTACAGACACCAACACTTTCTTAGCCTCTCTACTAGACAGACCCTTGCAACTACCTTTTTATTACCCTCTCTCCTTTATGGTGCCCCTCTCCTCACTAATATCCTAAATTCTACAAAATCCAAACTTGCTATGTATTGCAACAGAATAGCAAAATTTGCCACCAAGGCCACATTCTCATCCCACCATTGTAAGTCACTGAAACAATTATGGTGGCTGGAACTCCCCCACCATCTCTCATTCACCCAACTAACTACTGTGCACAAAATAATCTACAGACCCACAGACCGTCCTGCTCTCTCAACTCTACTTGCCAAATACCATTCCAGCAGGCATCTATGATCTGAAAATCATCTACTTCTAAAAGTAGATAAGCCCACCTTACCTGCTTGTCAACTCCTGTATGCCTTCACCATCGCCAAACTATGGAACTCACTTCCACCTTCTATAAGAAACACAGGCAGCACCACCACCTTCAAACAAATGCTGAAAAATCATCTCAACTCTTCCTGGCTATGTTCCTGCTCTATAACCTAACCTCTTCACTCTCCTTATATGATTACTAAACTCTATGTCTTTTGCTACTAGTGACTGATGATATTTTCTCCATATTTATTTTTATCTTCACTTGTTGATTCTGGTATAATAATACTGATCTCTGTTTATATCAATCTGATTGAATTCATTGAATTCTGCTTTAATGTATATTTTCTGTATATATTGCTGTAATCAAACAAACTAGATTTCTGCTTTTATGTATATATTCTGTATATATTACTATATTTACTATCTGTAACACTGTTTCTGCTTCTGTACTAATTAATGTTTATATTTTTTCTGTATCTCGTTGGAACTTTTCTCCCCGGGCCTCCACTGAACATGGGCTCTTTTAGGCCCAGTGGACTTATCCCTGTAAACAAATGCAATAAATAAATAAATAAAATATGATTTTCAGTCAGTGGGCCCAGCCCTGCTACCATCTTTTTGCCTCTCACCTAAACAACAAATGCAGCAGCTTTTTTGCCCTTATCCCTCCACTGGGGAAATCACCAAGGGATGCTCTACACCACGATTGGACCCCCGATCCACTGTATGCTTATCCTCCAACTCCCTGCAGAAAGCAGCCCAGTTGAAGAGCAAACTCATCCTCATTGCACCTTACTCGCCTTGACATTTTTGGTTTCCCTTCCCTTGGCCTCATTTACTATGTCCACCTTGAATTCTGGATCCAATTCCAGACCTCCTGTCTCATCTGACAGGTACAGTTCACCCGGATATCTCAAACCTCAAACTAACAGCATGGTTTCTCCAATTCCTTTAATAGCCAGACAATCAATGCTCTGTCCGTTCCGTACTTTTATCTTCCCATAAACCCTCTACATAGGAAATTCTACAGGAGTAAATGGAAAATATTTATTTATTGGGCAGAACAATATCAGATAGACCCCTTCTCAGCTCCAGTTCAGTCTGTTCTAGAATTTTTGGTGAATTTATTTAATGAAGGTGCTAGTTCATCAACTATTTAAAAGTCCAACTTGCAGCAATTTCTAACGTTCATGCGGGATTTCAAAATTCTTCACTGGCTTCCTCTAAACTGTGTAAAGCCTTTTTGAGAGGTAGTCTCTTGCTAAGACCCTCTTATAAAGACCCCATGCCTTCCTAAGGTGGTGTCAGAATCCTATTAACTTGCCAGTATTCTTTCCAAAATTTGCAAATAAAGGGGAGCATATGCTGTACTTGTTGCATGTTCATAGGCAATTATGTTTATATCTACACAGAATAAAAGAAATTAGAAAGATCAACTATTTTTTCCTTTCCACATACTAAGTTGAGCGAATCAGTTACAAAGGTAACTAGCTAGGTGGTTGACAGATTGCATTTCATTTACCTGTAACAAATTGAATCTTATCTTACCAAAGCCTTTAGAGGCTCACCAACCAGATGCATGGCAACTTCATCTGTCTTCCAGTCTAGAGATTCTATGGATGATACATGTATGACTGCAGCCTGGTCAAATCCTCATACTTTTATCACTTTTTGCAAAGTAGATTTGATCTCGAGGGGAAAGCAGCCTTTGGCTCAGCCATACTCGGGAATATCCTTCCTTAGAGTCCACCCAAGATTTTAGGTAGCTGGGGAGACTGTCCCATTAGTTGAGGAATGAATGAAAATTAACATCATCAGATAATGTTCCACCTGTGTTTTCCATTTTCATTCTTCCTTAACTCCCCCCCACCAACCCCCACCATTTTTAGCTTCTGGAGGAATGAGAGGCTTCAAGGATGTCAATGACCTTTGTATTTGACTGAGTTTATGGCATATGAGCAGTCTTCCCGTCAAGCAGCAAACAATATCTGTGAAATGTTAGGGGTTGATGTATTATGGGTAGGGAAGGAGCTCAGGAGTTTTTTGGAGGCCATGAGATAGTGTAACGGCCGAGTTGGATCTGAGGATCAGATCCGAACCCATTAGTTGAGAAAAAAATGAAAATGGACAACACAGACGGAACATTATGGTGAGTACATAACTTCTTTTTTGTTATATTAATGAATGGAATTAAAACATATTTCTAAGTAAATATAGCTCTGTTTCTAACCAGGTTAAATTGGTATGGAAACTGAAATGATTGGGTTAAAATTATTATGCATATTGTTCCTAAATTTCTACAAATCAAAATTGTAATTAAGATGAAAGCATTACCTAGAAAGTGATACAATCTCAAACTTTCTTTTGCAAGCAGGATAAATGGTCAGAGCAAATCAGTAAGTCACAAACAGCTAGCACATATTTATCTCATGGATCATGCTCTAGGTTGCAAATTCTAAATGTTATATTGTGATGTTCATAGGTTCATAGGTTGGTACTAGGCTATCAGCCCTAGGGCCTATACAAGCCTAGCCATAACAATTCCCTGGCTATTTCTTCCCACATTATTTACTTTCCTGGACCCCTGTCTAGCAGGGCGACTGACGTGATCCCTGGGGTGAATTTCCTTTCTTCCATCCAATCGTCAAGGTTCCTCTTGAAGAGGTCCAAAGAGGCACTCTGCTTGACATGTATGGGCAATCTATTCCAGAGTCTGGGGAGTCTCTGGGTCAGGAACCTATCCCTCCAGCATGTTTTGTTTATTGTGATGACAAGGTTTAGATCCCTGGGCGTGTAGCTCTGAAGGATTGGGATTTCTTTAAGTGTAGCATGTCCAACAGCTCTGGGTTTGACATGGCCTTGTATGTTAAGCAGAGATCGCCTCTGAGTAGACGATATGTGACAGAGTATAGCTGGAGTTTTTAAGGCGGTCAGCGTAGGGCATCTGCTTTAGGCCTGTGATTCTTTTAGTGAGGTATTTCTGAGGCCTTTCCAGTTGTTGCAGATGTCTTGAGAGGTACATACCAAATGGGGCGTTGTATTCTATAATGGGTCTAATGAGGGATGAGTACAGTGGGACAATGACCTCCTTTTTTCTGGATGAAAAGCCCTTCGTGATGAGGTGTGCCACATAGAAGGATTTCCTGACTGTTGTGGCGATGTGGTTATCGAAGGTGAGACCACTGTCCACCTGTGTCCCTAAGTCTCTTATCACACTTTCTGTGTTTAGTGTACTGCCACCTATATGGTAATTCATGGATACATGTTTTTTTCCAAAGGGAATAACAATACATTTCTTGGCACTGAGCTTGAGTCCATGGCTCTGGCACCAAGCATCTGTTTCTGTAAGGCCCTTTTGTAGAGAATCCACATCATTTGGGGATTCAATAATGGCTCCCAGTTTGCAGTCATCTGCAAACTTTGTTAGTCAGAGTCCCTTAGTGTTGACCTGTACTTCAGAGAAGTAGATGCCAAACAAGAGCGGCCCCAGGACTGAACCCTGAGGTACTCCACTTGTCACTTGTCTGGAGCTGGATTTGGAGTCGGCTACTTTTACAGTGTGGGTTCTATCAGTAAGCCATTTAGCAACCCATTGGGTGACATAGGGATTAATGCCCAACTTAGTAAGTTTATCTATGATTCCAGAGTGGGGGATGGTGTCAAAGGCCTTGGCAAGGTCTAGATAGGCTGTGTGGACCACCTTACCCTTATCCATGGGAGATTCAAAGAAGTCAATCAGGTTCAGGAGACAAGATCGGCCCTTCACAAACCCAAACTGGGTGGGGTCCAGTGTTTGCAGGTTGCCAATGTCTTTGTTTATAAGTTCCATGATAATACGCTCCATGGCCTTGCAGATAAGGCTTGTCAGACTGATGGGACGGTAGTTTCCGGGATCCAAGGTGGATCCCCCCTTGTGGATTGGGATAACTGTAGCTCTGCACCACTCAGTGGGCACGAAAGCTGAGGTGAGGCTATGATTAAACATGACACTCAGGTGAGGTGCCAGTTCATATTGTAGTTCATGTAGTACACAGCCCGGGATGTTATCTCGTCCCATGGATGCTGTATTCTTGGCTTTAGAGAGTGAATTTTGTACCTGTGTGGCCGTTATTACTGGAATTTGGCAATCTTCCGGTATTGAGATGGGCCATTTAGGGGGTGAGAGGGGGGTGAAGTTGGCACTGAATCGATCTGCCAGGATATTGGCAATATCCTTCGGATCAGTGTATTTAGCTCAGAGCAGATCTGAGCATTGCCATTTAGATTCTTGACATAGTTATAGAATGCTTTGTGGTTGTCTTTGGAATCTTTGGCAATTTTATTTTCGTAACTAGCTTTGGAGGATTTTATGAGGCATCTCAGTTTCTTACTGAGGCTAGTAAGGGAGTTTTTTGCATCCTGGGATTTTCCTCTTTTCTGCAAAAGTTTCTTCCTTTTGTTGTAAAGTTTGTTTATGGCAGGGGACCACCAGATTGGCTTCCTTTTTTGGATGAGAGCATTTTGGTTCTATTTGGGATGGCACGATTCATGCATGAGTGGATGTGCTCGTACAGTGCCTTAGTGTAGGATTCAGCAGTTGAACTTTCAGTTCCCGTCTGCATGGGTGTCATGAAGTTTGTCACTTCTGACTTGAGTAGCATGATGCTGGCTTTGGAGAAGATTTTATGGTGGTTTCTTTACTGGGGGGTAGGGGTGGGATGTGGATGTTAAGGGTGATTAGCTTATGGTCAGACCTGACTAACAAGGGGGTGACCACAGGTATGGAGCATTGATTTCCCATGTTGGTAATGACCAGGTCTAGGATATTGGAGCCCCTGGTGGGACTATGGATTAGTTGATCCAGGGCGTTGGAATTTATGAATTCCAAGAACCGTTGCAAAGGTGTTGGGACATGAGTAGTTTTCCCAGTTAATGGCAGGGTAGTTAAAATCACCCAGTATTAGGGTGTTTGGTTCTATCTTAATATTTTCCAGTATGTTTAGAAAGGTGTAGTGAGAATCTTGGGGTATGGTGGGGGATCTGTAGCAAGCTACAATTTGGATTGCAGTCTTACCTAGTGTTAGTTGCACTTGGAGAATTTCAGACACATTGTGTTGGCCAACTAGCCTGGTGGTGTGAATATCCTTGGTGAATATTGACACTCCTCCACCTTTAGTGTTTCGATCCTGGTTTGGTGGCCGAAAAGTGTGGTAAGAGTTGTAGCCTGGTATTGCAGGGGTGCTCTCTGGAGCCTTGAACCATGTTTGTAAAGTCTAACTTGCTAGTTTAGTAGCTCAGTGTGTTCGTGGGAATGTGTTTACATGAGCACAAACAGCACTACAAGCTAAAACTAATTATACTATTAGAAGTTGTTTCCTTATTATGTTAATAGTGTTTTATTGCCTTAATCTCTACAGAGCAGTATACTAAAACGAAAATAAACCAGTGTTTATATTCAACTGCAGTTATCCAAAGTGAGAAAGTTCTAGTGCTAATGTTTGGTTTTTACGAAAACATATCCTTGCTAGTTCCCATGTTAAACAAGCTGTTCTAGGGCTACTCTATCAGATCTGCTGGAATTTCTCCCTCTGCTAGCTACAGACAGTTTTTGTTGTTTTAATAGTGCTGCTAATTACACAGGCAAATGTTAGGCAGCAAGCATGAAACCTACTAATATAAGCATAAAAAGTGACTTAACTATAGGATGTTCACCGTTACTGCTGCATTGTGAAATGTGTAGAGTTTGTGTTATAGTAATTGTTGACCAGCTCAGCTGTGATTTATTAACGTATAGGTAAGAGTTAATTGTAGATATCAGATGGTGATGTACCTGTTTCAAAGGAGAAATAGGGTTTCATGCCAGATGTTCTTCGTGTTTCACTGTTGCAGTCATTACATTTAGGTTATCTGCCTGCAGGTAGCCCTCAGCCGGCCTGAATATCAGAGTCTTGGGTCCTGCTTTGGATGCTGTCTCTTCTTCCATGACGTCAGGTAGTCAGGGGTATCAAGCATGCAGATGATGCCATTACCAGTCTTTTTTGCCATGCGGTGCCCTAAGCACAAGCAGTTCGCAAGTGCCGGTCGGCCGACTCTTGAAATCTTCGTTTTCGAGTTTCAGAACCGAAGTCTTCAAAAAAGCTAAGTACCCCATTGGGGATCCTTTTTCTTGCTCTAAACCGATGTCAGTAAAAGGTAACAATTGTATTACCTGTGGAAAGCAAATGCCTCATAAAGATTTTCATTCATACTGCATTCCTTGCCTAGGCCCAGATCACGACATCCCTCGCTGTCAGTTTTGTGCCTTATTCAATCCTCAAACAATTCGTTGTCGGTCCATTTTTACAGCAAACTATTTCGGTACTCGTTTTAATTATCCAGAAATGGCTTTGGTAAGCCATCCGACGACCGACATTCCAAAAAACGTAAAGATAAACTCAGAGACAGACCGTATAGGTCCAAAGCTTCCGACGACGCTTCCGTTAAGCTAGTCGCCAGTTCGCCGGTACTCATTGAGGTGCATTCACAGCCCCTGATATCCGCTGCTTCAGATTCGCTGGCTTCTACCGAGACCCATTCGGAGTCCAGTATGCCGCAAAATGCTTCTTTGACTATGGAACCTGCGGATGTCTCTACTTTGGATGGGTCCAGAGTCGCTGTGCAGGCACCGGCTTCTGAGGGTTTATTCAGGCCTACGGACTTGCATTTCAAACCAAAGCCATCTTCTTCTTCAAGGCCTAAAACTCGTGCCTAGAAAACTGACTCTCTCAAGTTCCTTTTCAAAAATCCTACTGCAGACCCAGAGACCATTTCCCAGGGACGTAAAGGCATTAAGGCTACTACTGCCAAAAACCCTACCTCCTCTGATAGAGATTCCAGGGCCTTCGACAGATGGGGTAAGAAGGTATACACTTCTGTTACTTTGGCCATTAGGGCCTTAAACTGCCAGTTACATATGTTAAAGTATCAGCAACATATTATGGGACTACTTAAACAGAAAATTATGTTGATTCCTGACTGTGCTGAAAATAAAGAATTACAGGATTTAATGCATTCTGATGAACACGTTGGTAAACATACTTTGCAATGTGGTTTTGACTCTTTAGAAGCATCTTGCAGGGCTGCTGTCACTTGGTCTGTTCTTAGAAGGCATGCTTGGCTTAAGGGGCAAAATTTTGCCAGATCATGTTAAAGCTAAATTACTGGATGCTCCCTCAAACCAAGATCGCCTGTTTGGCAACAAAGCAGAAGTCGTCCTTAAAAAGATGGAGGAAAAAGCTAAATCTATGCAAACTGTTAAAGATTTCCTGCAAATACAGCCTCCCAGATTCAGTAGGCATTGGCCTTCTAAAAATTGGTCCTTTCCTGCCTCTTCCAGGACTTCAGTCCAAACCCAGGAACAGCAGACCACCTAGGCTACAGTGTCAAGGTACTCACAGGCCCAAGCAGTGGGGAGCTTCCACTTCCAAAGCTGGAAGTAGTAAGACACCACCCTATGGAAAACTGTCACAATGACTTAACCTTAATCCTTCCCAGCCCTGCTCAACTGCATGCTCCCGTAGGGGGAAAGATCGCACTGCATGCAAAAAAATGGGAACGCATTACCCAGGACAAGTGGGTTTTAAATATAGTTTCCCAAGGATACAGATTCCACTTCCACACCTTACCAACCCCAAACGGTTGGGCAGAACTACACCCGAATCAGTGGGCAGAGGCTCAACAGCAGGTTCTCTCTCTAACTGTCAGGGCTATTCAACCTGTTCCAGCAGAAGAAAGGGGACAAGGTTTTTACTCGACTATTCCTGGTACCCAGAAAAGAAAGCTGCTGGCATCCCATCCTGAACCTCTTTATTCTAAACACCTTTTTGGTAATCCCAAAATTCAGAATGCTGCCACTTTTATCAGCTGCTTCCTATGCTAGGCAAAGATGCCTGGTTGGCAACCTTAGACTTAAAGGAAGCTTACCTGCACATTCCAATAAGGGAATCTTGCAGGAAATACCTACACTTCAGAGCAGGCTCCATGTACTATCAGTTCTCTGCACTTCCCTTTGGCTTGTCTACTGTGCCCAGGGTATTCACAAAGTGCCTAGCTTCAGCCATTGCATTTTTCAGGCAAAGAAATATTCAAATATCCATACCTGGACAATTGTTTAATTCAGGCATAAAGCCAGGACATGCTACTAAATCATCTGGCATTTGTAAAGAAACTTCTTAACCTCACTGGGGTACACCATAAATGAAAAGAAATCTCATCTAGTACCCTGCCAACAAATTGTGTTCATGGGAGCAAGCTTGAAAACAACTTCCCAGATGGCTTACCTCACACCAGAGAAACAAGTTTATTTGACAGCCTACTTCAAACTACTGGCCACAAAGACCCAGCTATCTGCAAGGAAAATCCTGCAAGCCCTGTGGTTCATGGCCTCTTGCATTCTACTAATTCCATATGCAAGACTGCATATGAGGAAACTACAGTGGTGTCCAAAAAAGCCTATGGTGTCAACATTCACAGGACCTGGAATCAATGATTCCTATTGTTCCTTATATAAAGACAGAGTTTCTTTGGTGGGCAGAAGCCTGCTACCACAACAAGGGATTGCCACTCATTCTACCCCCGGCCACCCAAACCCTAACAACAGATGCATCAGACTATGCATGGGGGGCTCACTTGGCAGGGCAGTGCATTCATGGCAAATGGAACCCGAGTCAGATGCCCCTGCATATCAATCAAAAAGAAATGTTAGTTGGACAGAATTCACTGACAGTCTTCAAGGACCACATTTTTCCAGGACAATTATTGGTAAACACAGACAACACCACTTTTATGTGGTACATAAACAGGCAGGGGGGAACACACTTGTATCCTCTCTGCAGACTAGCCATGGCCCTGTGGAACACAGCCTTGAGTTACCAAGTGCACCTACAAGTTAAATTCCTGCCAGGCAAGCTAAATTCACTGGCAGACTTAAGCAGAAATCTCATGGACCCACACAAGTGGAAACTGGAACCAAAGATATTCAACACTGTGAGAAACAAATGGGGGAACCCAGAGATAGACCTGTTTGCCTCCCCTCAGAACTACCAATTGGACAAATTCTGCACAAGGACTCCCCACAGCCAACCTTGGAAAGTGGATGCCCTATCCTTCACCTAGGAGAGCCTCTCAGTTTATGCTTTTCCCCCACTGCCTCTCCTTCTGAAAGTTCTGCTAAAGATCAAACAAGACAAACCAAGGACAATTCTGATTGGACCAGACTGGCCACGCCAACACTGGTACCCCCTCTTGCGCAGTATGTCACTGCTGAATCCATGGCACCTGCCTCAGACCCCTTCCCTGCTGTCCCAGCAGGAGGGCTAGATTCTGCACCCACATCTTCAAACCCCAAACCTTGCAGCCTGGCTAATTCCCTGAGCTCTCCAATAGTATCACTCAGTAAGCAGGTGCTAGATGTCATTCTGGAAGCCAGGAGGCCTAGTACTAGAAAATCCTATGCTGAAATGTGGAAAAGATACTGTTCCTGGAGCCAGACTCAACGGATGGGCACAACAGTGCCCAGCTTACTGCATATTCTTCAATACTTAACAGAGATGCTCCACAAGGGCCTTTCCTTCTCATCAATTAAAATTCATGCCTCAGCCATTTCAGCACATTATAATATTGAGCCACCACTCTTCTCTCACCCCCTGCTGAAACAATTCCTCAGAGGGGCCAAAAATCTAAGACCACCCAGGAGAGCCCCTACTCCAGCCTGGGACCTTAACTTTGTATTGGAAAAGCTCACTCTACCTCCTTTTGAGCCAGCTGCAACTGTAGAGTTGAAATTCTTTTCTTGGAAAACTGCTTTCCTTCTAGCCATCACTTCAGCAAGAAGAGTGTCTGAACTTCAGGCCCTCATGCCAGTGGAGCCCTTCATCATCTTCCATGCTGACAGGGTGTCCCTCAGGACCAATCCTTCCTTTATGCCCAAGGTGGTATCCAGTGTGGCCCTTAATCAGTCCATTCATTTCCCTACCTTTTTTTCCAAATCCACAGAACAAAGGAGAACGATGCACTTTTTGGACGTGCACAGACAACTAAGATTTTATTTGGATAGGGACTAAGTCTCTCAGAAAAACTGAACAGCTGCTAATGGCCTTTGCTGCAGGGGCAGAGGGGAAGGCCATTTCAAAGCAAACCATTTCTAAGTGGATAGGCCATTGCATTCTTTTCTGCTATAAGCAACATGGAAAACCTACCCCTGATGGGATAAGATCGCATTCCACCAAGTTTGCATCTACCTCTACAGCCTTTCTTAGAGGTGTTCCTACCAGGGACGTCCTAGAAGCTGCTACATGGCGCTCTGTGCATACCTTCACCAAGCATTACCACTTGCCTATGTTTTCTAAATCCAGAGCTGGTTTTGCCACTGCAGTCTTGCAGGACTTAATAGCCGGTAATAATGCTCTCTAACTTCCTCCTCCCTGCCTTTAGCTTTGGGAATCTACCCAAATGTAATGACTGCAATAGTGAAACACAAAGAACATAGTACAATTGTGTACACTTACCATAAATGAAGTTGTTAGAGTGTATTTACTGTTGCAGTTCTGGTTACCCTCCCTCCAGCCCCCCTGACTTCTCTTGGCTGTACATTTCTTCTTGTTTGGTGTATTTCAGCTTTCTGGTTTATTTGCTTTTTGTTGGAGGTGTAACCTTTATATCTATATATATATATATATATATACATACATACATATATACATACATACATACATATATATATATATCTATATATATATATATATATATATATATATATATATATATACATATATATATATATATATATATATATCTATATATATATATATATATATACACACACACACACACATACACATATATATATATATATATATATATATATATATATATATATATATATATATATATATATATATAGAATTGCTTCCCATTTTGGGGGCACCTGACATCTGGGGCAAGAAAAACTGATGTAATGGCGTCGGCTGCATGCTTTATACCCCTGACTACCTGACGTCATGGAAGAAGAGACAGCATCTGATGCAGGACCCAAGACTTTGATATTCAGGCCGGCTGAGGGCTACCTGCAGGCAGATAACCCAATTGTAATGACTGCAACAGTGAATACACTCGAACATCTACATTTATGGTAAGTGTACACAACTGTACTTTTGATGAAGACATGAGTGCTAGATTACTATGCTGTACGGTTGTGCACTTTTGTATCATAGTCTGTCAGACTGTAAAGGTTTGTTTGCTAGTTAGAGCTCCTGCATACACAAGGACCTCTCTTTTGGCAGTGATGTATAAATGTCTGCAAAAGATATTTTGGAGGCCTGACCTGGTAAAAAGCAGTATCCATTCCCATTTGCATTTTTTCAATTTAAACTGGATTTTTAAAACAGAGTAATACATGTGTCTAGCATCTGAGTTAATTAAACCTCTATCATCCCTTTCAGCCATTTCTACTCCTCCTCTGTTGACCCCTACTAAACTAGTCACAGCAAATGAACTGCACGGGCTGGATAGGACCTATCACTGTCCAGCAACTGTCACCCAAGCCTGAAGTCCATCCTTGAAAGGACCATTAGTGTACTGTCAAAGTAGATATATGTGTGTAATCCAGTAAAGTTAACATAAGCTTAGACCTGCAACTTGTAGAGTCAGACTGTAAGGATAGCTGCGTGTCCATGTGTACTCACCTGAAGTAGGTAGCTGTATTGGTGCAAACTTTGTATGAGAGGATATGGCTTCATAGAATCCCCAACAACACCTATACCACTGGTGTATACTACAGACCATAATAATGGACAGTTTATCAGGTTGTTGTGTAGTCCAGAATAACTGCCAGTACATAGATATCGTCTCCCACCCCCACAGGAACAGGATAAACTATTTGCTTTGCTTTCATTTTCAGACTACTCCCTCCTCCCTTTCTTCCTGTACTTCAGTATCTTGCAGCTAACTCTCTAAATGCTTAACCACACATGTAAATCTCTGCTTAGTCTTCTGGAATTTGTGTACTGCTCACTGCAATTTTCCTTCCCCCCTCCCCAGCTTCTGTTTTACACTATTCAACTCATACAGTTAACTATCTCTGGAAACTTTCTTACCTTTTAAAGCTAAAGCTAAAGCTTACTGGTTGGTTTTCTCAAGACTTTTATTTTGCTGATTCAGTGATTGGGACCCGCTATGTTTACCCTTGCTACTGTCAGGCTCACTCCGTTCCCTTACCCTACCTCTTAATACACACTCACCTCTCCCTACTCTACATTTAAAATAACCAAACTACTTACCTACACATCTTTCAAACTATCTCTGCATCAAAATAATCAGAACAAAATCCAATTGCAGTTGCCGTATAGTTAGCACCTCTGACTCATTTACTTAAAGTGCTGCTACCCAACTCGCCTTTTAGAAGCTGTACTGCTGTAACTATAGCTACTCTTGCCCAGTAACATTTTACTTTGCAAAGTAATATCTTCAGCAAAACCTAACTTATATACTATACAAAATGACTCTGACTCTAACACTATTAGTTTGCCTCCTCAGCATATTGGCACTCTTTACCAAGTAGCATACCTCCCAAATAAATATTATTAATAGTCCTACAAACCCATACTCAATAAACCAACAGTTTCCAAGTCCATCAATTAGCACAGCACCCGCGCTGTACCAGCAAGCCTTCTTAGCTTTTCAGTTACAGGTATCTTCAGTCTAAGTGTGTTACCATACAAAATCCAGTAAAAGTAAAGTACAGTTGCATTTGGCTAAGTACCTTCAGTCACACAGGGTTAGTGAAAGTAGTTCATAGGTAGGTACTAGGCTATATGCCCAAGGGCTTAAGTAAGCCTAGCCAACAAGGTTCCCTGGCTTAATGTTAAATTAAGTTAATTTCCTGTGCCCCTGTCGGGCAGAGTCACAGAAGTGATTCCCCTGGGTGTATTTCCTATTTCCCATCCACTGATCAAGATTTTTTTGGAAGAGTGTTAATGAGGAACTTTGCTTGACATATATGGATAGCTTTTTGCAGAGTATGGGAAGTCTCTGGGACAGAAATCTTTCCCCCCAGCATGTCCTGTTTGTTGTGGTGACAAGGTTTAGGTCCCTAGAGCGTGTAGCTCAGAGGGATTGGGATTTCTTTAGGTGTAACATGTCCAACAGCTCTGGGTTTGACATAGCTTTATATGTTAGGCAGCAATCACCTTGGAATAGGCGATATGCTACAGAGTAAAGCTGGAATTTTTTTAGATGGTCATGTGTTTGAGGCCAGTAATCCTCTTTGTGAGGTACTTCTGTGGCCTTTCCAGCTGCTGCAGATTTCTTGTGAGGTACATTCCAAAAGTGGCGTTGTACTCTATAATGTGTCTAATGAGTGTTGAGTAGAGGGGAACAGTGACCTCTTTTTTCCTGGATGAGAACCCTTTTGTGATGAGGTGTGCCACGTAGAAGGATTTCCTGACTACTGTGGCAATGTGATTATCAAAGGAGAGACTACTGTCCACCTGGGTCCTAAGGTCTTTTATCACACATTTGGCGTTAAGAAGGTTGCCGCCTATATGGTAGTTCATAGGAACAGAGTTTTTACCAAAGGGGATAACAATGCACTTTTTGGCATTGAGCTTGAGGCCATGGCTCTGCCACCAGGCATGTGTCTCAGTGAGGCCCTTCTGTAGGATGTCCACATCATTTGGGGACTCTACTATAGCTCCTAGTTTGCAGTCATCTGTGAACTTTGTTAGCCAGAGGCCTTCTGTGTTAGCCTGTACTTCAGAGAAGTAGATGCCAAACAGGAGAGGTCCCAGGGCTTAACCCTGTGGTACTCCACTTGTCACTGGTTTGAAGCCAGATTTGGAGTCTGCAACTTTTACAGTGTGGGTTCTGTCAGTGAGCCAGTTGGCAACCCATCTTGTGACATAAGAATTTATAAATAGTTTTGTGAGTTTAGCTATAATTCCAGAGTAGGGGATGGTGTTGAAAGCCTTGGCAAGGTCAAGATAGGCTGTGTGAACCACCTTACCCTCGTCCACGGCTTTGGTGACTGCCTCAAAGAAGTTGACCAGGTTCAGGAGGCCTGATCTGCCTTGCACAAACCCGAACTGGGTGGGTTCCAGAGTTTCGAGATTACCAATGTCTTTGTTTATGAATTCCATGATGATACGTTCCATGGCCTTACAGGCCAGGCTCATCAGGATAATAGGGTGATCGTTCCCAGGATCATTGGTGGCTCCCCCTTTGTGGAGTGGGATAACTGTTGCTGTGCGCCATTCAGTGGGCACAAAGCCTGATGTGAGGCTATGATTGAACATGGTGCGTAGATGGGGAGCCAGTTCGTTCTGAATTTCGTGTAAAACGCAGCCTGGGATGTTGTCCGGTCCCATGGATGCTGTGTTTTTGGCTTTAGAGAGTGCTGCTTTTACCTGTGGAGTTCTGATTACAGGGACTCTGCATTCTTCCTGTATAGAGATGGGCCCTTTAGGGGGTGAGAGGGGGTAAAGTTAGCACTGAACCTATCTGCCAGGATATTGGCAATATCAGTTGGTTCTGAAATTTTTCTGCCAATGTGCTGTAACTCAGAGCAGATCTGGTTGTTGCCATTGAGATTCTTGACATAGCTATAGAATGCTTTGTGGTTGTCCTTAGAATCAGTGGCGATTGTGTTTTCGTAGCTAGCTTTGGAGGATCTTATAAGGGATCTCAGCTTCTTACTGGGGCTGACCAGGGAGCTCCTCCACTCATGGGATTTTACTCTCTCTTGCAACAGTTTCTTCCTTCTGTTGTAGAGTTTGTTTATGGCAGGGGACCACCAGACTGTCTTCCTTTTTTTTTTGGAGGATAGCATCTTTGTTCTGTTTGGAATAGCATGATCCATGCACTCGTGTAAGTGCTTATAGAGTGCATTTGTGTAGGATTCAGCATTCGTAACTGTATTGTCCATCTGCATGGGTGTCATGACATTCGCCATTTCTGTCTTAAGACGCATGAAGATGGCTTTGGAGAAATGTTTTGCCGTGGTTTCCTTAATGGGGGGTGGAGGCGGGATGTTGATATCTAGGGTGATTAGCTTATGGTCGGATCTGACCAACGAGAAGTTGACTTCAGGTGTGGAACACCGGTCACTCATGTTGGTAATGACTGGGTCGAGGATATTGTTGCCCCTGGTAGGGGTGTGGATAAGGTGATCCAGGGCATTGGAAGCTAGTTAGAAGCTAGAAAGTTAGCGCACTTGCCTTTGGAGCAGAAGAATTGAAGGTTCTAGATTTGTACTAAGCTGACTGCCCTTGTGAGCCATTTTAAGCCACGCCAATTATCTCATGTGAGATTAAAACCCTGCACTGTGTGTCTGTAAGGTAAACGCCTTAACCGTATCCCGGAATGGGGGTTCTATTCCCATCTCATGTAAATGGACAGTTGATACAACAACAAAAATTACACCCCAAAAATCAGTGGAGACAGTTACCCAAACCCTGGCTTCACACAACCGCAACCCTCCCACACCAACATCACAGTATTAACTATTCTCTTTTCCCCTGCCATCCCCAAGTTCCGGCCTTCTCTTCCTAAATATCAGTCTTGGAAGCTTATGCAGTAAAATCCCGGACATACATACTTGTATTACCACATATTCCACAGATGGTATCACAGCTACAGAAACATGGCTGAGCAAAGACATAAATGACAATGAAATGGTCTCACCTGGTTTCAGTATTATTAGGCTTTGCCAGGAAAAATTAAGCAGGCAGGTGGAATAGCCATTGTCTAGAAGAATTCCCTAACCATAAATATATGCCCAGGAGGCACCAAAGTTTAATAATGTGGAACTACTTACACCACATCTCGAAAATCTGTAACAGGAAAATTATTTCTTTAGCAGCCATCTATATTCCACCAGGTAAAACATTACCAGTCAAAAATATCATATACTGGATACCCCATCATATACAACACGGAACAGTAATACTAGGAGACCTAAATATAGATTGACAGCGATTCCATAAACCTGTACAGATTTACACAGTTAATTAATTACATCCATTCCTAGAGTCCACAAAAGCACTGGTAGGCATTCAGCCTTAGACTGGATTCTTACTAATAGACCCAACAAAATTAGGGCAGATGGTAGCTTTCCAGACACCTAAGTGACCATCTGTATAATTTACGCTCTCAGACGTTAACAATATCCAAGGTAAACATAATTTTCAACCAAGTTCATAACTCAAAAATCTTTGACAAAAACATTTTTTATCAAATCCTTAAGAGAATATAACTAGAAAATACTAAAGTCTGTGCCCTTAGACTCTGCTGACCACACTTCAATGGGATATTCCTAAAAATTCTCATTAACCTTGCCCCGGTACATACTAAAAAATTCTAATCCAGTCCTGCACCATGGCTAACAAAAGAAGCTAAGAATTAATGCCACAGCTTGACAAAGCCTGGAAAGAGTGGCTCAGACATAGAACCCAAAATACATTTCACCTTTTCAGGCAACTAAGGAATAGGACAGAATGCCAAATAAAACATGCAACATCCTCCAAAATAAACATCAGTACAACTCATAATTCCTCTTGACATCCATAAACAAACTTTTACATCCAGCCCAAATTACCACCCCACCTCTACATCCTACAATAATAACTGATTTCAATTCCCACACAGTTTAGCAAGTATTTTATACAGACTATATTGTCCCTCACAAACTAATACTTTACCCTCTCAGTACAAGCAACCTCAGCTAAATATCACCATCTGTTTGACTTTTAGCAAAGTACCTACCTCCACCATTAAAAAACTCCTGCATAAGTTAAAAACAACCACCCTAGCTTCTGATCAACTTCCCTTAGACTACTGAAAAATGGCTGCAGATGCAATTGATTTTCCATTCTTTGTGTTGATAAATCTGTATCTGAAAAATGCACTCCTTACATCTGGAAAAAATCCATTATTATACCTTTACACAAAGGTGGCACATCTACAGAGTTTAATAACTACAAGCCCACTGCAATCCTCTCCTGTATCAAAAAAATACTTGAAAATGTATTCATGCTCAGCATCTGCATCACTTAAGTTCAAATATTTTGTTCTCAGAAACACAGCATTATTTGAGACCCCAACACAGCACAGTTACCACCCTCCTTCACTTCAGCAACTCTATAAACCTGCATAGGAACAATGATAACCTAGTGTCAACTGTGTTCCTAGATTTAGCCAAAGCTTTTGACACTGTATCACACCAATATGTACTTAATGAACTCTTTTCTTTAGGTCTTTTTAATTCTGCCTTAAATGTTTTCCTTAGTTGTCTGTCTGGAAGGCAACAAGCAGTTAAATGGCAAGAAGGCCACTCTTCCAGTCACCATAGGTATCCGTCAGGGCTCCATACTAGGACCCCTTTTTTTTTTTTAATATTTTTATAAACAAGCTTCACACTGCCATACACCAAGCAAGTATAATACAATATACAGATGGTTTGACTTTAATATGTACAGCTCTCACAGTATCCAGACTACAAGACATCACCCAAATTTCTTTTGAGTCAAAATCTGGCTGAAAAATTCAACCCTACTCCTTAATCCTAATAAAACAAAACAGGTGCTCTTCACCCCAAAACATTATCTCCATAAAAAAAAATGTTCTTGGTTACATCTGCAAATAATACTAAAATTGAGATAGTAGTACAGACTAAATGCAGTTAAAGTAACTAAACTAGCTAGAGCTCAACAACCACATAACATACTTTCAGCTAGTTATGGCATGCAAACTGATATATTTTCATGAACAATGCCTTGCATTAAAAAAATATTGCTGTACACCTCCACAAGGGACATCCATTCTGATGATAAATTTCTACTAAACACTATTAAAGCAAATAATTCATTGAGGGACTCGTTGTATTCCAGTTACATGTCCAAACTCTGAAACACCATCCCTTGAAAGTAAAAATGGTTAACAAACCAAGCAAACAGTACCTTATCCAATCCCACCAGTTTGAGATCACTACTTAAAGCACAAACTTTTTATCACTAATTTTTACTTGAATCATTACACCCCCTGACAACTCCCTTGCTATTTTTCTAACTGCCCCATTCACCCCTCTACCTTTCTCATGCATTTCCTGTATACCCAAGTTATAAACTTTCTAGATACACCAGTTTGGAACAGGTACCCTAAATAGAATCAATCCTATACCATGCTCTCTCAGTCCTATGCTATAGCCACTATCTTCTTGTACACTGCTATTACCATCTTCCCTCCCTTTCTACATAATTTTATAACTTAAGTCATTATGTATCTTGAACTCTTAGCAAACCTTTTTTTACTGAAATGTAAGAACACTAAACTTCTTTACAAGAACGTTTCCCTTCTGCAGTATCACCCCATTTACTTCTGCAAGATTTTACAGCTGGAGCAAATAACTTTATAGATTTATAATTGTTGATGTAAATACTTTATTGTATATACCTGTATTAGATTTATGTTTGTTGTTTCATGAGAAGTGTAACCATTGTTTTTCTGAGAACTGTCTGAAATTCATGTGTTAATATAAATGTAGTATGGTGGAGCTTTTATCCCTGGGCCTCCACTAAAAATGGGCTTTGCCCAGTTGGAGTTTCCTGGTCAGCAAAGGCAAATAAAGTAGATAATCTGTTTACTCTCGTGTTTTCCTTCCAAAACATGTTAATTCTACCTGTGCTGAGCTGGTGTATTGTAAAGTCAAAATAATATAGTCAAAGTTTTTTGGACTAGTGGTCATTTGTGTATTCCTTGGACACTTCTAACAGTATCCTCTAATAATTTTAGTTATAAAGTCAGTGATCTTGCTTATCTATCTTTGTTCTAACCTGGATAATTTTTTGTATAGATGGAACTCAGAATTTAATTGTTTGGGATTCAGTATAATTAATAATGTTAAAACAACTCTCTCTTGTCCTGGTTGGATTTGATAAATAAGTCTCTTACAAAGAATCCTTATCTACTCTTTATCAGATCCATAACCAGGAATTGTAGAGTCTTAATGAAGTCATTATACATGTCCATGGAAAGTAATTCCTTATCTGCTTGCCTTCATTCTACTGTAAAAAGGAACAATAATGTAAGGCACAGAAACAAGAAATTACTTTTCATCTGATTTTTATTAGAAATTACTTTTCATCTAATTTTCGTTTCTGAATTCCATAACATTTCATACAGTTAGTGAGTCTGAATTAATGCAGTGAAGAATAGAATTTGTAACAAAGTTTCCTTGTTTGAAGATATGAGACATCCTGTATCCTTCTGTACAGGACTGAAATATTTAGCGAAGTTAGTCTGTGATGGACAGAAAAAACAAGCACAGAGATTCAGTGAACTCTGTGTAGACTTTGTGCAGAGCCTACACGGAGGTTACATGTTACTGCAACAATGCTCAGCATGTGACAGCACACAATGCATGTTAATGAGGCATGGCGTGCCTAAGCTACATTTCACGGCTCACAACAGTATTGCTGGCCGCAAAACCTTGTAAGCGAACACGGACGTCAATTCTGTGTAAAGAAGAGCACATATAGTCCGCAGATTTGTGCGGAATGCCACAATGATCACGAGGGCTGTACACAAACTTCTCAAACTCTTAGAACAAGAAATGCGGACAGAAGCCATAAATAATGTGGAGACAAAGAATGAAAACTAGAGACACACTTATTAAATATTGCTTTGACAAACTTAGAATGTTGATAAAATGACAAGTTTGCATTCGCATAAATTTTCTGAAGGGTATGAGGCATAGCTCTCAGCCTCCTATTGCAAGAAATCTGGACAAAGCCTGACAAAATGGGGGGGTCAAAAGCACACAAATAGGGACATATTTTGAATATTGCTCTTATAAACTTAGAAAGTTTGTAGATTAACAGTATTTGCTTTAACATACATTTTCTGAAGGAGTTGAAGTCTGAAACTCAAATGTATGTCATTATATAGTGACTTCAATCCTTAGTTCATTCTAATTATTTTCCAGAAAATCACAAATGTTATGAGAACCAGACCAAAAATCTGTACATTCTGCGAATATTTGGACATTTGAGAGGTATGGTATGAAGTCTGAGACTCAAATGTCTGCCACTATCTTCTGACTTCAACCCTCAGTAATTTAGTAATGATTTGCCAGAAGACCACAGCTGTATGAGAAATAGACCAGAAATATGAGGCAAAATCTGGGCGTTCTGAAAAATCCATACAGTTGAGAAGCATGGCTGTACAAATAGCTTTCATTCTGTGAGTGCAACTCATCTGCACAGAGGCCAACTTAATGAGAAGACAAATAACATTAACGGACATATTTGACTTAGATGTCACATGGAAATGTGTTTGAATGTAACACGCTTAACCTCTTACAGCAAGAAATGTGGACAAAGCCATAAAAATGGAGGGACAAAGGGACAGAAATATGAACAGATAGTTAATATTCCACGTTCAAACTTATGAAGTTGATCATATGTATCAGTTGTATATTAGCATGAACTTTTTGAATAGCACAAAGTTTAAAACTCAGATGTCAGTCATCAGTTACTGACTGCACTCTGCAGTGATATGCCAATGATTTACTAGGAAAACAGCATGTTATGAGGAAACGATCACAAATGTGAGGCAAAAACTGGACATTCTGCACCATTCAAGACAGTTGAGAGGTGTGCACCCAAATGTCTGTAATATTGAGTCACATCAGTCCTAAGATCATCCCAATTATATGGCAGAAAGCCACATATTTGATAAGGAAAGTATCGGGACATCCTGGTAATATCTAGACAGTTGAGAGGTATAAATGTAAAGTATATGGTCCAAACACAGTAGAGGACAGTGTACTTACAGTGCACAGTATTGTGCTATTCCATTCCTGGCATTCTGTACTGAAGCTGTATTAATGATCTGTAACATGACATGGGACTGACTTGTAAAATGATCACTCAGGGAAAGTGAGTGTATTGAATAGGGACACACAGAGAAAGAGTACAGGTAAAACTCATTCATGTACTACAGAGGAGGGCATGTCAATGGAAGATGGTTGTAGCAGCATCACCAACCACTTATCTGTATGGTACAGTATGAACTGTACAGTGAAAAGGTGTTGTCTGTAATTGTCATACAAGTTGACATAACAGTGGACAGGATGTGTGTGTGAGATAAGCATCCTTACATGAAAAATGCAAGAGACATCTATAAGGGATCTGACATGCAATTGAGTTAAGGTGCATATTGGGAAGCTGTGCAAACTATACCTGAATGTGAGTGTACTCCTAGCAGAGGTGGCCACAGGTAAAGGATTATGGAAAACATTACAAGAACCAACCACAGTCATGAACAATATCTGAATAATACCACCACTAATTCCATGCCTCTGATGTAACATGTAATGGGGTGTGATAAGAGGATGAGTCTGCACACACACTGGATAACTAGTAGGATACATCCACACACTATGAGGGTAACCACGCTCGCAGTCCTGGTACTTTAATATCTGCAGGAGGTGTTTGGAGGGCACTGCTATACCTGTGTATGGGTATATGGGCACTACAGGCTAGTTGCCTTGTGTGGATTGCATATATCTGTGGCACAATTCACACTGTCACAAATGATGTACATGCCATTAATGTTGTCAAACACCTGTGTATGCCTTGTGTGCATAAGGTGAACAGGTAGCACACATTCATCTGGTGTAAAACTTGATTGGTGTTCCACACCATCAGTCGTGTATATTCCCAGAAAGAATACCTAGGTATGGACAATAAGCTGTGTGACAGAGCACTGTGACAAAGGTGGTACACTTCAATTACACATCATTGGAACATGTGTAGGGAGGTACATGGAGAAGGGTGCATTGTACTCCATTGTTGGTGTGATGAAGTCTGGGAACCGTGATGTTATTATAGCCCTGTTATGTGCATGCCCTCATATGCCAAGTACTTGTGTTGCAGTCAAGTGAGTAGTCAGCACTGTGACCACATGCTGGTGGATGTACCACTTATCTTCTACCGCAGGACACATGTCACATACCTATGGTCTTGATTATAAGTTGTGATGTCCACATTATATTTGTGTTGCGTGTCTCTCTCCTGATGCAGCACATCCCTGCATGTCTCTTGTCAATGCAGGTGTTGTTATTGCTGTGGCAGCAGTCTCTGGTATGTGTTGATACTATGTGTATTGTACTAATATCACAGTTGGAGTCATTGATTGCCCACAAGCTGTAGTCCTTCAGGCAGTTGTTTGGACACAGCATATGTATGTCATCTGTGATGCTCATCACTTAACTAAGGGGCAGGCAAGGGCTTAGCAGACACCTGTGATGTACTGACCTGATCACTGGACCTGAGATACATGTCATGTCACACATTTCAACATAGTGAGATGCCATGTATGTCATACACTGGTCTAACCATTTGGTGATATAACTGTTTATGGCCACATGTGACAGTGTTGATTGAATAGCACACTGTGATTTTTTGTCAAAATGCCTTCACCTGTTCAAGTTCCACAAGATGATACTGTTGTCATCATGCATGCCCCCGACATCTTTGAGGGCATCTATTAGATATAACAACTCACACAGGTCTGTTGCATACACCTGGAATATTACTAATATATTAGTATACATGTAGAAGAGATCCATGATATGTTGGTCTACCTCACAGTCGAGGAGAATCAGGTTGTGTCTATGCATGCATGCATCAGGTGCTGTCCCTCCAGCTTAAGTGGATGCATAGGTTCATAGGTGTGTACTAGGCCAATGGCCCTGGAGCCTTTACAAACCAAGCCCATAGAAGTGCCCTGGCATTGTGCCACCCGACGTTAGTTGCCAGTGCCTCTGTCAAGTAGAGCCACTGCAGTGATCCCCAAAGTGAGCTCTCTGCAGTGATCCCTGAAGTGAGCTTTCTGTTTCTCATCCACTCAAGATTTCTCTTGAAGAGGGCCAGTGAGGTGCTCTGTTTGACATGTATGGGAAGTTTGTTCCAGAGCATGGGCAGTCTCTGGGTTATGAACCTGTCTCTCCAGCATGATGTTCTTCGTGTTTCACTGCTGCAGTCATCACATTTGTGTTATCTGCTTGCAGTAGCCCTCAGTCGTCCAGATTATCAAAGTCTTGGGTCCTGCATGGGATGCTGTCTCATCTTCCGTGATGTCAGGTAGTCAGGGGTATAAAGCATGCAGCCGACGCCATTACATCAGTCTTTCTTGTGCGGTGCCCGAAGCAGAAACATTTCGCAAGTGCCAGTCAGCCCACCCCTGAAATTTTCGTTTTCGAGTTTCTGAACCGAAGTCTTCCACTAAAGCTAAGTACCCCGTTGGGGAAACTTTTTCTTGCTCTAAACCAATGTCAGTAAAAGTCAATAATTGTATTACTTGTGGAAAGCAAATACCTCATAAAGATTTTCATTCGTACTGTATTCCTTGCCTAGGCCCTGACCACGATGTACCTCACTGTCGGTTTTGTGCCTTATTTAAGCAATGAACTATTTGTCTTCTGTATATTTTCGCTTCTAAATATTTTGGTACTCTGTTCAGTTATCCAGATATGTCTTCGATAAGCCATCCGGCATTCTGAAAAAACGCAAAGATAAAGACAGAGACAGGCTGCCTAGGTCCAAAGCTGCCGACGACACTTCTAAGCCAGTCGCCGGTACTCAGTGAGGCGCTTTCGTACCCCCTGATACCCACCACTTCAGATTCGCAGACCCATTCAGAGTCCGGTATGCCGTGAGACACTTCTACTGTGGAACCTGTGGATATCTCTACCTTGGGTGGGTCCGGAGACGCTGTGCAGGCACTGGCTTCTAAGGGTGTATTCAGGCCTACTGACTTACATATTAAACTGACGCCATCTTCTTTTTCAAGGCATAAAACTCGAACCATGCCCAGAAGACCGCATAGTCAGGCCACTATGCCTAAAAAACAAATGGTAAGAATGGCTGAAGACCTTATTACTTTAATCAGGGGAAGCCAACCTTCCCCCTCTAAGAGACCTAGGAATGAATTTGCTTATGATACTTCTGACCAGGATTCTGAAATTTGTGTTTCCTCTGATGACCAGGATTTACCCTTATCTACTTGTGAGGATTCTGATGCAGAGGACTCTGTTCCATCTGCTTCCCCCCAGAGGATTTCTCTTTTGGTGAAGCCTTGCATACTCTTAGTGAGCATTTTCGTTGGGAAAGCCAGGATTACTCTGATTCTAAAAAGAGGCTTAGGAATTTCTTACTCCTGCCCCAGCACAGGCATTTAGCGATCCCTCGTGTACTGGACATTGTTGATGATGCCTTTTTGGAATCTGGCTTGGCTCCTGACTCTCCACCTCCTGCTCCCAGAAAACCTGATAGATATTACAGGGTTCCTGACTCTCACAAGTTCCTTTTTAAAAATCCTACAGCGGATCCTGAGACCATTTCACGGGGACCCAAGGGCATTAAGGCTACTACTGCAAAAAATCCTACCCCCTCTGATAGAGACTCCAGGGCGCTGGATAGATTGGGTAAGAAGGTATACACTTCTGCAGCCTTGGCCATTAGGGGCTTAAATTGCCAGTTTCATATGTTAAAGTATCAGCAGCATATTATTGGATTGCCTAAACAGAAAATGATGTTGATTCCTGATTGTGCTGAAAACAAGGATTTATAGGATTTAATGCATTCTGCAAACAGGTTGGAAACATGCTTTGCAGTGTGGTTTTGATTTTCTAGAGGCATCTTGCAGGGCTGCTGTCACTGGGTCTGTACTTAGAAGGCATGCTTGGCTTACCGAGCAATCCTTGCCAGATCATGTTAAAGCTAAATTGCTGGATGCTCCCGTAAATCAGGACTGCCTGTTTAGCAACAAAGCAGAAGAAGTTCTTAAAAAGATGGAGGAAAAAGCTAAATCTATGCGAACCATTAAAAATTTCTTACAAGTACAGCCTCCAAGATTTAGTAGGCATTGGCCCTCTAAGAATTGGTCCTTTCCTGCCTCTTCCTGGCCTTCTCAGTCCAAACCCAGAACCAGCAGAACACCCAGGCTTCAGTCCCAGGGTACACACAGGACTAAGCAGTGGGGGGCTCCCACTTCCAAATCAGGGAGTAGTAAGACTCCCCCTATGGTAAACTGTCTCAAAGACTTAATTTTAAAATTTCCAAGCCCTTCTCAACTGACTGCTCCTTTAGGAGGAAAGATTGCTCTGCAGGCAAAAAACTGGGAACTCATTACCCAGGACAAATGGGTTTTAAATATAGTTTCCCAAGGATACAGATTTCACTTCCACACATTACCAACCCCAAACGGTTGGCCAAATCTATCCCCCAAATCAATGGACAGAGGCTCAAAAGCAAGTACTCTCTCTCTTAAGCATAAAGGCTATTTAAACTGTACCAGAAGAGGAAAAGGGACAAGGTTTCTACTCAAGAATTTTCATGGTACCCAGAAAAGACAACTCATGGCGTCCTATCCTGGACCTTTCTACCTTAAACACCTTTTTGGTGATTCCAAAATTCAAGATGCTAACTCTTCACCAGTTACTTCCTATGCTAGGCAAGGATGCCTGGTTGGCAACACTGGATTTAAAGGAAGCCTATCTGCACATCCCAATCAGGGAATCTTGCAGAAGATACCTACGCTTTAAAGCACGCTACATGCACCATCAGTTCTCTGCACTGCCCTTTGGCTTATCTACTGCACCCAGGGTATTCACAAAGTGCCTAGCTCCAGTCATTGCATTTTACAGACAAAGAAATATTCAAATATATCCATACCTGGACAATTGTCTAATTCAGGCAGAAAGCCAGGACATGCTTCTGAATCATCTGGCATTTGTACAAAAGGTGTTAACTTGTCTGGGGTACACCATAAACGAAAATAAATCACATCTGGTACCCCATCAACAAATTATATTCCTGGGAGCAAGCTTGAACACAACTTCTCAGATGGCTTTCCTCATGCCAGAGAAACAAATTCATTTGACAACTTACTTCAAACTAGTGGCCACAAAAACCCTGCTATCTGCAAGGCAAATACTGCAAGCCTTAGGGTTCATGGCCTCGTGCATTCTACTAATTCCAAGACTGCATATGAGGAAACTACAGTGGTGTCTAAAAAGCCTATGGTGTCAACATTCTCAGGATCTAGAAGCAATGGTTCCTATCATACCTTGCCTACGGTTCGAATTCCTTTGGTGGGCAGAGGCCTGCCACCAAAACAAGGGACTACCATTCACTCTACCCCCTGCCACCCAAACCCTAACAACAGACACATCAAACTAGGCATGGGGGGGGGCTCACCTGGCAGGTAAGTGCATTCAGGGCAAATGGGAACCCAAGTCAAATGCACCTGCATATCAATCAAAAAGAAATGTTAGCTGTACAGAATGCTCTAATAGCCTTCAAGGACCACACTCTTCCAGGACAATTAATGGTAAAGATGGACAACACCAACTGTTATGTGGTACATAAACAAGCTGGGGGGGTACCCATTCTTACCACCTCTGCAGACTAGCCATGGCTCTGTGGAACACAGCCTTGAGCTACCAAGTGCATCTACAGGCTCAATTCCTGCCAGGAAAACTAAATACACTGGCAGATGAACTAAGCAGAAATCTCATGGACTCACATGAGCAGAAACTGGAACCAAAGATTTTCAACATGTTGATCAACAAATGGGGGCGTCCAGATATAGACCTGTTTGCCTCCCCCCAGAACTACCAATTGGACAAATTCTGCACAAGGACTCCCCAGAAACAAGCTTGGAAAGTGGATGCTCTGTCCTTCAGCTGGAAAAATCTATCAGTTTATGCTTTTCCTCCTCTGCCTTTCCTCTCCAAAGTACTACTAAAGATCAAACAGGACAAACCAAGGAAGATACTGATTGCACCAGACTGGCCACGCCAACACTGGTACCCCCTGTTGAGCAGTGTGTCACAGCTAGCCCCATGGCACCTGCCTCAGACCCCTACCCTGCTGTTACAGCAGGAGAGCCAGATTCTGCACCCCCAGCTTCAAGCCCTGAACCTGGCAGCCTGGCTAATTACCTAATCTCTCTGTTACCATCCCTCAATAAACAAGTGTTGGATATCATTTTGGAGGCAAGGAGATCTAGTACTAGAAAATCTTATGCTGAAAAATGGAAAAGACTCTGTGCCTGGAAACATACTCAAGAGATGGCCACAGCAGCGCCCAGTTTACCTCAGATTCTTCAATACTTAACTGAGATGCTTAACAAGGGCCTTTCCTTTTCCTCCATCAAAATTCTCACCTCAGCCATTTCAGCACAGAACCACCCCTCTTTTCTCACCCACTGCTCAAGCAGTTCCTCAGAGGGGCCAAAAACTTAAGACCACCCAGGAGAGCCCCAACCCCAGCCTGGGACCTTAACTTTTATTGGAAAAACTCACTCTTCCTCCTTTTGAACCAGCTGCAACTGCAGAGTTAAAATTCCTTTCTTGGGAAACAGCTTTTCTTTTAGCAATCACTTCAGCAAGAAGGGTATCTGAATTACAAGCTCTTGTGGCAGTGCAGCCTTTCATCATCTTTTAAGTGGACAGGGTGTCCCTCAGGACCAATCCCTCCTTCATGCCCAAGGTGGTATCCAGTGTGGCTCTTAGTCAATCCATTCATTTGCCTACCTTCTTTTCTAATCCACAGAACAAAGAGGAACGGCTATTGCACTCCTTAGATGTGCACAGACAACTTAGATTTTACTTGGACAGGACTAAACCTCAAAGGAAGTCTGAACAACTGCTGGTGGCATTTGCTGCAGGGGCTGAGGGAAAGGCTATTTCAAAACAAACCATTTCTAAATGGATAGGCCATTGCATTCATTTCTGCTATAAGCACCATGGAAAACCTATCCCACAGGGGTCAGACCCCCCCCCCATTCAACCAGGGCTGTATCTAGTCCTACCAGAGACATCCTAGAAGCTGCTACTGGAGTTCTGTACATACTTTCTCTAAGCATTACCATTTGCCAATTTTCTCTAAATCCAGAGCTGGCTTTGCCACTGCAGTCTTGCAGGGCCTTATAGCTGGTCCTAATGCTATCTAAATTCCTCCTCCCATCCTTAACTTTGGGAATCTGCCCAAATGTGATGACTGCAACAGTGAAACACGAAGAACATAGTACAGTTGTGTACACTTACCATAAATGTAGATGTTCGAGTGTATTCACTGTTGTAGTCCTGGTTACCCTCCCTCCATCCCCCTGAATTCTTTTGGCTATACCTCTATTCTCCTTTACTATACTTAAAAACTTTTTAGTGGAGGTATAACCTTGTTATATGTATATATTTAATTGCTTCCCATTAGGGTGCACCTGACATCTGGGGCAAGAAAAACTGATGTAATGGCATCAGCTGCATGCTTTATACCCCTGACTACCTGACATCACGGAAGATGAGACAGCAACTGATGCAGGACCCAAGAATTTGATAATCAGGCCTACTGAGGGCTACTGCAAGCAGATAACCCAAGTGTGATGACTGCAACAGTGAATATACTCGAACATCTACATTTATGGTAAGTGTACACAACTGTACTTGCTGTTGAGAGTGGTAATGAGGTTGACGTCTCTGGAGCGTGTGGTGTGGAGAGATTTGGATTTCATTAGATGTAGCATTTCTAACAGAGCTGCATCAGACATGGCATTGCAAGTCAAGCAGAGATTGCCTTTTAGTAAACGATATGAGACATAGAATAGTTGGAGTTTTTTGAGTCTGTCTCTGTAGGACATGTTTTTATGGCCTAGGATCCTCTTCATGAGGTACTTCTGTGGCCTTTCCAGCTGTATCATGTGTCTAGTGAGGTACATGCCAAATGGGGCATTATACTTTGGTTGGCCTAATGAGGGAAGAGTAGAGAGAGATGATGACTTCTTTCTTCCTGGATGCAAAACCCTTGGTAATGAGTTGTGCCACATAGAAGGACTTTCTGACCCCAGTGACAATGTGTTGGTCGAAGGAGAGGCTGCTGTCATCCTGTGTCATCAGATCACTTATAATGAATTCAGTGTTCAGTGTGCTCCCATCGATGTGGTAATTAGTGGGAACTGAGTTTTTCCCAAAGTGGATGACTACGCATTTTTTGGATTTAAGCTTAAGGCCATGGTTTCGACACCAGTCATTGGTCTGAGTGAGGCCTTTCTGTAGGATGTGTACATCACTTGGAGAGCTAATAATGGCTGCTAGCTTGCAGTTGTCTGCGAACTTGGTCAGCCAGAGTCCCTTTATGTTGACCTGGACTTCTGAGAAGTAGATGCCAAACAGGAAAGGACCCAGGACTGATCCCCATGGGAATCCACTTGTAACTGGTCGGCAGTCTGATTTGGAGTTTGCTACTTTCACACTGTGGTTTCTATCTTTGAGTCAGTTTGAAACCCACCTAGTAATATAAGGGTTGACGCCTAGTTTGATCAGTTTATCAGTAATTCCTGAGTGGGGAATGGTATCAAAGGCCTTGGCCAGATCGAGGTAGGCTGTATGAACTGCCTTGCCCTCATCCACAGCTCTGGTGATTGACTGAAAGAAGTCAAACAGGTTGAGCACGCATGATCTACCTTTCACAAAACCAAATTGTGTGTGATCTAGAGTTTCGAGATTCCTTATATCCTTATTAATTAGGTCCATGATGATGCGCTCCATAGCCTTACATTTCAGACATGTCAGGCTAATAGAGCGATAATTCCCAGGGTCAGTAGTTGCTACCCCTTTATGGAGAGCGATGACTGTAGCAGTGCACCATTCGGTAGGGACAAAGCCTGAGGTGAGGCTGTGATTGAACGCGGCACACAGATGTGGTATCAGTTCACTTTGTAGTTCATGTAGAACACATCCAGGGATATTGTCGGGTCCCATGGAAACTGTATTCTTGGCCTTGGACAATGCAGCTTTAACCTGTGCTGCAGTAATGCTGAGTGCCTGGCATTCCTCTGGTATTGTGTTTGGTTCTTTAGAGGGAGGAGAGGGGTAAAGTTGGCACTGAATCTGTTGGCCAGTATGTTGACAGTATCTGTTGGCTGAGTATAGGAAATACCATTGTGCAGTAACTCAGAGCAAACCTAGGCATTGCCGTGGAGATTCTTGATATAACTATAGAAGGCTTTGTGGTTGTTTTTAGTGTCTGCCGCAATTCTGCCTTCGTAGCTGGCTTTAGAGGATGTTCATCGTGTTACCCTGCTGCAGTCATCACACTTGGGTTATCCTGTTGTCAGGCGGTCCCGCAGTCGGCCGGAATTCCAAAGTCTTGGTCTGGCATCGGTTGCTGTCGCTTATTCCCTGACGTCAGTGCGCCAGGGGTATATATATTGCAACCGACGCCATTTTCTCCAGTCTTTCTTGCACGGTGTCCGAAGCAGAAGCAGTTCGCAAGTGCCGGTCGGCCGACTCCTGAGATTTTCGAATTCGAATTTCAGACTGAAGTCTTCTATAAAGCTAAGTACCCGTTGAAACTTTTCTTGCCTCAGACCGATGTCAGAAAAAGTTAACAATTGTATTTCTTGTAGGAAGCAAATACCTCATAAGGATTTTCATTCTTATTGCATACCTTGCCTAGGCCCAGACCACGACGTCACTAGTTGTCGTTTTTGTGCTAGGTTTAATAAAAGTACTATTAAAAGACGCTTTGATTTCGCACGACACTACTTCGGTAGAAAATTTAATTACAGTATGCCGTCGGAGCAACCGACTACCGGCGTGCACAAAAAACGCAAGGATAAGGACAGACAGCCCAGGCCTAAGCTAGATTCCGAGGCCTCGGCTGGTCCGGTCTCCGGTTCTCCGGTCCTCAGTGAGGCTCCGACGCAGCCCCTGACTACCACAGATCTGGAACCCGAGACCACTTCAGAACTTTTGGCGGAATGTACCAGGCTGACGCAACCATTCTGTTCAGGCCCTACCGACGACATTGCTGATAAAGATGTAGGTGTTGCAGAAACGCCATTGGTTTCTGAAGGCATTTTCAGAATGATGACGCTCACCATTAAAACGTATCCTAAGACAAAGACTCCTATTAAATCTAAAAGGACTGCACTTCAGTCCCCTGTTCAAGGCCCCATGCCTTAGAAACAGATGCTCAAAATGGCTGAAGATTTGATCTCTTTAATCAGGGGTTCCCAGCCTCCTCCTGACAAAAGGCCTAGACAAGAGGAAGATTATGCATCCTCTGAACAAGAGTCCATTTCTTCAGCCTCCTCTGAAGACCAAGATTACTCCTTCTCCTTTTATGAAGATTCTGATGCTGAGGATTCCATTCCCTCAGCTACTCCTCCTGAAGACTACTCCTTTGGGGAAACTTTACACACTATAAGGGAACATTTCCACTGGGTAGGTCAGGACTACTCTGACTCAAAGAAAAGGCTCAGAGAGTTTCTTTTACTCCCCCAGCACAGACCACTTGCCATCCCACCCGTGTTAGACATTGTGGATGATGTTTACGTAGAATCCAGTTTTAACCCAGACTCTCTACCTCCTGCTCCAGCCAAGCCTGACAGATACTATAGAGTGCCTGATTCCCACAAATTTCTATATAAAAGTCCTGTTGCTGACCCAGAGACGATCTCCCAGGGTCCCAAAGGGGTTAAGCTTCTATGGCTAAAAATCCTGTACCCTCTGAAAGGGATTCCAGAGCGCTAGACAGGTGGGGGAAAAAGGTTTACACCTCAGCCACTCTAGCTATGAGGGCACTAAATTGCCAATTTCACATGCTTAAGTATCAGCAATTACTAATCTCTCAGTTAAAGCAAAGAATCACCACTCTCCCTCAACAGTCTGAATTGAAAGAAATGCAGGATCTGTTGCATGCAACTGAACAGGTGGGCAAACACACCTTACAATGTGGGTTTGATTCTCTGGAGGCCTCCTGCAAAGCAGCTGTCACTGGGTCTGTTATATGTAGGCATGCTTGGTTAAAGGAATAAACTCTGCCTGATCATGTTAAAGCAAAGCTTCTAGATGCTCCCTTACAGCAGGATGTTCTTTTTGGAGTTAAAACAGAAGTTGTCTTAAAGAAAATGGAGGATAAGGCAAAATCTATGCAGACAGTCAAAGATTTCCTACAGGTACAGCCCCCTCGCTTCAGCAGAAACTGGCCAACAAAAAATTGGTCCTTTCCAGCTACTGACAGACCACAGAGGGGTAAATACAGACATCCAAGAGGCAGAGGACAACCACAAGCCCAGTACAAACCTCGCCATTGGGGCACTACAACACAGAAGGGAGGAGAAGACAGGTCCCCAATCTAACAGAAGTTAAACTCAATGACTTGCACCTCATCTGGCCAAGCAACTCTCTCTTGGCAGCCCCCTTGGGAGGAAAACTCGCACTTTTTCCAGACAACTGGCACATTGTCACAAAGGACAAATGGGTCCTAGACATAATTTTACGAGGATACAGATTCCATTTTCACACCTTGCCAATGAAAAGAGGAATGCCAAACCTGCCACAAAATCAATGGGCAGAGGCACAAAAGCAAATTACAGCTCTCATGGACATGAGAGCCATTCAACTGGTACCCACTCGAGAGCAAGGTCAAGGATTTTACTCAAGACTCTTTCTAGTGCCCAGAAAGGACAATGCCTGGAGACCTATTCTGGACCTTTCAGTTTTAAACACATTCTTACAAGTACCCAAATTCAAAATGCTAACACTACAGCAGCTTCTTCCCATGTTGAGTAAGGAGGCATGGCTAGTAACGTTGGACCTCAAGGAGGCATACCTGCATGTCCCTATCAGACAAAGTTGCAGAAGATACCTCCGTTTCATTGCAGGTTCAACCCATTACCAATTCTCTGCACTGCCCTTTGGCTTATTTGCTGCGCCCAGTCTTCACAAAATGCCTGGCACCAGTAATTGCATACTGCAGACCAAGAGGAATTCAAATATACCCATACCTGGATGACCGCCTCATCCAAGCAGAAAGCAAGGACATTCTCTTACATCATCTGGCTTTTGTAAAATATCTACTAAACTGCCTGGGGTACACAGTAAATGAAAAGAAGTCAAAACTAGTACCCTCACAAAATATGACATTCCTGGGTGCCAGCTTGAACACAATGGCCCAGAAGGCTTATCTGACGCCAGACAAGCAACTACAACTGACTCAGTATTTCAAAACAATGGCATCAAAGACCCAATTAACTGCAAGAAAAATTCTGCAGGCTTTGGGCTTCATGGCATCTTGCATACTACTAAAACCATTTGCCAAGCTGCATATGAGGAAATTACAGTGGTACCTAAAAAGCGTATGGTCTCAACACAGCCACAGCTTGGACACAATGATATCTCTCATTCCCTGCTTACAACAGGAGTTTCTGTGGTGGTCACAGGCATGTCACCTCAACAAGGGTCAGCTGTTCACCTTGCCCCCAGCCAGGCAAACTATCACAACAGATGCATCAGACTATGCCTAGGGGGCACACATGGCAGGACAGTGCGTTCAAGGCGTATGGACTGCAGATCAAAGGAATCTGCACATCAATCAAAAAGAGATGCTAGCTGTACAGAAAGCTCTAACAGCCTTCAAGAATCTATTACATCCAGGACAACTTACAATAAAGACGGACAACACCACAGTAATGTGGTACATAAACAAACAAGGATGTACTCACTCCTACCCTCTATGCAGGCAAGCAATGATCTTATGGAACACAGCTCTGGCTTGCCAAGTTCAGTTACAAGCTCAATTTCTGCCAGGAAAGAAGAACACGTTGGCAGACTACCTCAGCAGAAACATCATGGATCCCTACGAATGGAAACTAGATCCACAAGTATTTACAATGATAACTCAAAAATGGGGCCTTCCAGACATAGACCTGTTTGCCAGTCCTCAAAACTATCAAATAAAATTTTGTACAAGGACACTTCACCATCAAGCTTGGAAAGTAGACGCACTCTCTTTCAGTTGGAAAAACCTGACATCATATGCCTTCCCTCCATTGCCTCTTCTCACAAAGGTGCTTCTGAAAGTCAAAAAGGAGAGACCACGACTGATTCTCATAGCCCCAGACTGGCCACGCCAGCACTGGTACCCACTATTGAGAAATATGTCCCACGGCCCACCTTGGATCTTACCACAAATTACCCATTTGCTCACACAACAAAACAATCAGATTCTTCACAGCCAACTCAAAACCTTAAATCTGGCTGCATGGCAAATTACCTAAGCATCCAGCCAGCTCCTCTTTCCCAAGCAGTTATGGATGTTATTCTGGAAGCTAGGAGACCAAGCACCAGGAAGGCTTATTCGGACAAATGGAAAAGGTTTTGTGCCTGGAACCAAGCTAAAGGCCAAGATACATTTCAGCCTCACATGCCTCACATTCTACAGTACTTAACTGAGATGTTGCACAAAGGACTTTCCTTCTCCTCCATTAAAATCCATGCTTCAGCTATTTCAGCCCACTACAACACGGATCCACCCTTATTTTTGCATCCACTTCTAAGGCCGTTCCTCAGAGGGGCAAAAAACATTAGGCCCCCCAGAAGAGCACCTACACCAACATGGGACCTCAATTTTGTTCTGGAAAAACTAACTCTACCTCCCTTTGAACCAGCTTTCTCTGCAGATCTTCAGTTCCTATCTTGGAAGACTGCCCTGCTGCTAGCAATAACTTTAGCTAGAAGAGTCTCAGAGCTGCAGGCACTAATGGCAGTGGAACCTTTCCTCATTTTTCATCGACAAAGTTTCTCTACGAACTAATCCTTCCTTTATGCCTAAGGTGGTTTCCAGTGTGGCTTTAAATCAAACCATCCACTTACCCACCTTCTTCCCAAATCCACAGAACAAAGGTGAGAGACTCCTGCATTGCTTGGACATTCACAGGCAAATTCGTTACTAATTGTACAAAACTAAGGCTTTCAGAAAATCTGACCAGCTCTTTGTATCCTATGCTACAACTTCACAAGGGAAGGCTATTTCAAAACAAACCATTTCCAAATGGATAGGACTTTGCATATGTTTCTGCTATGCCCATCATGGAAAACCAGTTCCTGCTACCATTAGGCCCCATTCTACCAAGGCAACAGCTACATCTACAGCTTTTCTCAGGGGGGTTCCAACCAAGGAGATTTTGGAAGCAGCAACTTGGCGTTCAATACACACCTTTACCAAACACTATCACTTACCACTTTACTCTAAGACTAGGGCAGGCTTCGCCACTGCAGTTCTGCAGGGCCTTATAGCCCCCTCCAACCCTCTATGATGCCTCCACCCATCCTTAGCTTTGGGATTCAACCCAAGTGTGATGACTGCAGCAGGGTAACACGATGAACATAGTACTGTTTTGTACCTACCATAAATGTAGATGTTTGAGTGTACACCCTGCTGCAGTCCAGGTTACCCTCCCTTCATCCCCTCTGAACTAACTGGATAAAATCTCTACAATACCTTCCTGATGTATTTGCTTATAACTGGAGGGATTTTGTGTTTGTGCAAAATTTACTCAATTTGGTACTAATTGCTGACCACCTTTTTGGGGGCATCTGACATCTGGGGCAAGAAAAACTGAAGAAAATGGCGTCAGTTGCAATATATATATATATATATATATATATATATATATATATATATATATAATATACCCCTGGAGCACTGACGTCAGGGAAGAAGCGACAGCAAAAACATCACGGACCATGACTTTGGAATTCCGGCCGACTGCAGGACCGCCTGACGACAGGATAACCCAAGTGTGATGACTGCAGCAGGGTGTACACTCGAACATCCACATTTATGGTAGATACAAAACTGTACTTTTTAATGAGGGATCTCAACTTTTTGTTGAGGCTAACAAGGGAGTTTTCCAGGCTTGGGACATCACCTTTTTCTGCAACAGTTTCCTCCTTCTGTTGTAGAGTTTATTAATGGCAGGGGACCACCAGATTGACTTCCTTTTTTTGGAGGAGTGTGTCTTGGTTCTGTTGTGTATGGCTAGTTCCTTGCATTTATGCACATGTTCATACAGTGCATTGGTGTATGATTCGGCAGTCATGTATCTATTTTTCTTTGACATGGATGCTGTGAAGTTAGTTACCTCTGTTTTTAGGAGCCCAAAGTCAGCTTTGGAGAAGTTTTCCATAGTAGTTACCTTTGCGGGGGGTGTGGATGAGATGTGGATTTCCATGGTGATTAGTTTGTGGTCGGATCTAACCAGTGAGGAATTGACCACTGGTGTAGAGCAACGGTTGCCCATGTTAGTAATAACCAGGTCAAGGATGTTGCTTCCTCTAGTGGGGGTAAGAATTAGCTGGTCCAGGGCATTGGAATTGATGAATTCCAGGAAGCGTTAGGCCAGTGTATTGGTGCATGAGTAGTTTTCCCAGTTGATCGAGGAGTAGTTGAAGTCACCTAGTATGAGAGCGTTGGTTTGGACCCTAATAGTTTCCAGGGTGCTTAAGAACATGGAGTGAGAGTCTTGGGACATGGCTTGGGACCTATAGCAGGCTACGACCTGAATCGCCATCTTACCCAATGTTAGTCGTACCTGAAGTGTCTCAGATGTGTTGTGCTGGGCTACTAGTCTGGAGGTGTGCATATCCTTTATGAATATGAAGATGCCACCACCTTTGGAGCTATGGTCTATGTTCAGGGTTCAAAAGGTGTGGCATGAGTTAAAGCCTGGTAGTGCAGGGGTGCTTTGTGCTGCTTTAAACCAGGTCTGCATTACAGCACAAGTATCAGTGTTGTCTATTTTGAGGAGTGCTTCGAGCAAGTGCATCTTGAGATTTAGACTTTTAGCATTGAGCAGCATGACCCTCAGATTGCATTTATTTCTAGCTGTTATGGTGGTAATCTGGTCTTTGGAACATTGCCTAAAAAGGCACTATAGAGGTGGCTACACCGCCTAAAAAGGCACTGTAGAGGTAAGAGTCTTAGCCAGTATCCAGAAACCTCAGGGTGACAGATGCAGGCTATTTCTGGCAAAGCATCGTGGTCTGTCAATCATGTCATCCCAAGCAGACAGATACTGGATCCCCTTAGAATTACACCAGAAACTTAGCCAGTTGTCGAAGTTCATCATTTTCTGCTTGTACTGTGGTATCTTTCTGGGTGACGGTAGGATGCTGCTCAGGCCTAGAGTCATACCTGCCTGTGCTACATAATCCGAGAGTTCCTTCATGTCTCTTTTCATGTAGTCCAGGGAAGTCCTTCTCAGGTCATTCACACCCACATGGACAGTGACAGAGTCATACTTGTTGTGGAGTGACCTGAGTGAGTGTGTTATGTGTCTTCTGACACCTGATAGTCAGCTCACTCTTACTTTCTCCTTATTCAGCCTAGTGAGTGGGACATCAGTGTGCCTCACTATCAAGTCACCTATAATTAGTGTATTGGGTAAGCTGTTTTGCCTTAGGGGCTTAGGTTGAGGGGCACACTGTGCAAGTGAGCTGTGTGTCTTGTGGTTTGTGCTGTGTTGTGGTTGAGTGCGTTTCTGCCTTGGAGGTCACTGCTGTTTGGGTAGATTTCTATTGAGAGCCTCCGTGAAGGTGGGTGTGTGGTTTGTGTTTTTATGTGAGAGCTGTGATGTTGGGTGTTCGGGGGGGCTTTGTGTTGCATGTGGTGTGGTGCAGGTGTTGACCTTCTCCTCTTGACCAGCTATTCTGGTCTTGGCTTGAGAGACCATCGTTTCCAGTTTGGATATATAAGTGCATCGCTCACAAGTCTGAGTGTTGGGAGGTAAGAGGATAGGGTTCTCTTTGTACATGAGGCAGTTGCTACACTGTCTCAGAATGCCCAAGTTCAACAGGTTAATAGGAGAAAGCACAGGGAACTGACCTTTTGACTCCCAGGAGGGATAGTAATTATTACCAAGCACTGAAGCTGTTTCCTTATATATTCCTTTGACAGGAAAAATGTCACTCGATGTCCGAGTCTGTACAGGGCACTGCCAAACACTTGAGGGGAAACTAATATGTAGACCCTGAAAATTTAAGGATGACGTATGTAGGCAGATATTCTGAAGTTAGGAGTAAATCAAGCAGTACTTGCTGAAAAATAAAGAATTAGCTGGTCAAGAATGATGAAAAGAGGGGAGTTGCATGAATAGCTACTGCCTGGCTACTACTAATGCTGCTCTCAGCTCAGCTTTACTGTGTTGGAATACATTGCTCCCTTGCTTCTTCTTTCACCAGAAGCAAAATGTTAGCACCAATCCCAAGAAGAGAAGCAAGCCACGACCTGTTTGGTGATGCACAGTCTTGTCCCAGATGATGTAAGGGTCTGCAGGCTTTTAGCCATTTTCTGGTAGATGCCTCGAATAGCAACCAGACCAGTCAGGTACGTTAAGAACAGACAGTCACTCTTCGACCAGAAATAGTCAGGAATCAGTGCACGCTGCTCCTACTCTCACCAGGATCAGAATATAAGTGCATATTCCAAACTGTCACCTATAAAGCAGTTATTAAGCTTTCTGGTGATCAGCAGTCTCCAGGAAGTAATGCAACTTCACTCCTTCTCTCACCAGGAGAAAACAGAAGCACTAATTGCAAGATGACTGCTGAGAGGCAGAATGTGGGCTCTCCTGTAATTGGTGGTCTTGCAATAGATGCGTAAAGGTAAGATGAAAAAAATGATGTATCCTAAATAAATTAAATTAGTTAAATGTAAAAGTAGGTAGCTTAAGTTTTACCTGTCTAAAAAGTTAAGTTTTAGTGGAGAGTCACTATTTTTAAAACATCAAGGTAGATTGAAAGGGGATGGTCACATTTGTATTCCGGTACTATGGAATACAGTAGGATAGCCAATAAATTTAAATAGTCGAAGGGAATGATTTCATAAAATGATAATTTTGTGCTTACTCACACCTGCCAGTAAATGCAGAGAGGAAATGAGATCTTTGATCAAATTAACATAAGGGGCAGGTGACTAGAAAGACGGCTGTTTTTAAGAACACAACAGTAACAGGGTGGGAGAGTGGGAAAAATTTCTGTCTGGCTCACAAGAGACAGAGCTGTGGTCTCCTTTCAAGTTTTAATGTGTAGTTAAAAGCAGAGTAGAAGAAAATTACAGTGTAAAGAAAACAAATCACAGTATACAAAATAGAAAAAGGCAGTAAAGTAGTACAAACTACAGCAAATAAAAAGCAAGCTAACCTTTCCTTCACCTCAAACTGTAGCAGAGTCTGGGTGAGCCTTTCCAGTAAAGCTCTGAAATGTTTTATTTTACCGTTTAAATAGAAGGTTTAGTTCCTAGCTCCACCCCTCAGTTCATAGATGATTAACCTTAACTGACCTGTTCTTACTTATGTTTGGCTCTTAATTGACCTATTCTAATTTCTGTCTGACTCACAAGAGACAGAGCTGTGATCTGTTTTCAAGTTTTAATATGCAGTTAAAAGCAGAGTACACGTAAAACACAGTGTAAAGAAAGCAAATCACAGTATACAAAATAGAAAAAGGCAATAAAGTAATACAACAAATAAAAAGCAAACTAACCTTTCCCTCACAGCAAACTGTAGCAAAGTCTGGGTGAGGCTTTCCAGTAAAGCTCTGAAATATTTTATTTTACCCCTTAAATAGAAAGTTTAGTTCCTAGCTCCACCCCATCAGTTCACAGATGATTAACCTTAACTGACCTGTTCTGACTTATTTGTAACTGCATAGTTGACCCGTTCTAATTTTTGTCTGACTCACAAGAGACAAAGCTGTGGTCTCTTTTGAAGTTCTAATATGCAGTTAAAAGCAGACTGCAAGTAAAACACAGTATAAAGAAAACAAACCACAGTATACAAAATAGCAAAAGGCAATTAAGTAATACAAAATACAGCAAATAAAAAGCAAACTAACCTTTCCCTCACAGCAAACTGTAGCACAGTCTGGGTGATCCTTTCCAGTAAAGCTCTAAAATGTTATATTTTACCCATTAAATAAAAGGTTTAGTTCCTAGCTCCACCCCATCAGTTCACAGATGATTAACCTTAACTGACCTGTTCTAACTTGTGTGACTCCTTAATTGACCTGTTCTAATTTCTGTCTGACTCACAAGAGACAGAAGTGTGGTGTCTTTTCAAGTTTTAATATGCAATTAAAAGCAGAATACAAGTAAAACAGTGTAAAGAAACAAATCACGTTATACTAAATAGAAAAAGGCAATAAAGTAATGCAAAATACAACAAATAAAAAGCAAGCTAACCTTTCCCTCACAGCAGACTGTAGCAGAGTCTGGGAGAGACTTTCCAGTAAAGCATGTTGATGTCTACACCCTTGTATGGGATCATAGTCCATGTGGAGGGTGTGTTGAACTGTGCTTTCCACTGTATCAGGAAGGTGTTTAATCTGGGTCATGCCATAAGTGATTTGTGATGTCACAGCACATTGATTCCATATGATAGGCCTGGAGGAAGATAAAGTGCGTACTTCCCATTGTGCCTAAGGTTTTGGCACAATCACACATACAGGTATCATTAAGAAAACCTACAAGCTTGGCATTACACTTTACTTCAGGTGACTGGTAAATAATTGTTTCACTGACAGAACACATCATGTGACAGTTGGTGAATCAACCTGTACCAGTAGAGCTTGTCACCACTGGCAAACCTCAGGGATCTCTGTTCAGCCCTTCACTGTATGAACTGTATTTCTCAACAGTTCAGGCTAAAGTATATGGCATTTGGCTTACCAAGTTTGCAGATTCTTACATATTAGGTGCAGTCATTCAGTCCACTGGTGATAACATAGTACAAGAGTTGCACACAACTGAATGGTGACAAAGGCACACAATCTACAAATAAATGCAGAAGTGTGTGTTTTGTAATGCTGTCCGTTTTTAAAGTTGAGTTCCATGTTAATCACAGCATTGACAGCAGTCCTGCTATGCAGAAATATTGTGATGCAAGCACTGGGAACACATTTAGGTAGAATTATGAACTTTGACCACCAAGTGTCCACTCTGTTGTTGAAAGCCTACCATCATAAATCACACCATCATATTGACACATCTTACTTTTGTATGACAGCACTGTAGTCACAGACCCAACTCATTACTGCACTAATAGGGTGTAATGCTCTTTTTAACATGTACCTCACCAGAACCATGTAGCAGCAGAGGAGACCACAGGGCTTTCTCAGCAAAATAACAGAAGGCCTACACACCATGCCATCATGTATGTGGATAGATTAAAAGCCATGTCACTGTAAACTTTATTGTATAGAATGGCATGATTTCTGCCTGGCCCCCAGGCCAGTCTCTGACCCTGCCCTAGTGGGAGTACTGCATATCCAGAAATGTAATATGGCTGATGACATCAGCAGTGTCTGTTGAGGACGAGATGTCATTGTCACACATGTTGGTGTAAATGGCTCTCTGTAATGTCAAGCAAGAGCACAACCCCCCCCCCCTGTTGATTGGGATGAGAATAGAACCCCCTACCTATTAAGTACACAGACCACAGAACTCTGTATTTAAGGCAAACACCACAGCTTAAGTATGACTTGGAGTATGTGAGACAACACTTCATTGCCGGTGGCATCAGCAGTGTCTCCTGCAGAAAAGAAGACATCTGTCTGTAATGTCAAGCAACAGCTCACACACACACTTGACTGCAGTGAGAATAGAACCCCTACTTATTACATCTGCTCTGCTGTCTAGACACACACCTACCCACTTAGTTGACTACAGTGGGAGCAGAACCCATACCTATCTACACAGACTACAGAACACAATATTCAATGCAAGTGCCACAGCTCAAGTCTGATTTGTACAGTAGTGAAAGTGAACGTATAGTAGATGACATAAGCAGGCCATCTGGGTTTCAACAGGTTGTGAGGCCTGTGTAGGCAGATAACTTCATAGGTTCATATGAGGCTACTAGCCTAATAGCAATAGGGTGTAGAAGCCTAGCTGTGTAAAACACAAGTGCTCTTATTGAGCATAGTTGGATGGTTGTTCATAGGTTCATTGGTTGGTACTAGGCTATCGGCCCTAGGGCCTATACAAGCCTAGCCATAACAATTCCCTGGATATTTCTTGCAACAATATATAATTCCCTGGACCCCTGTCTAGCAGGGTGACTAACATGATCCCCAGGGTTAATTTCATATCTCCCATCGAATCATCAAGGTTCCTTTTGAAGTGGGCCAAGTCGGCGCTCTGCTTGACATGTATGGGCAGTCTATTCCAGAGTATGGGGAGTCTCTGGGTCAGGAACCTATCCCTCCAGCATGTTTTGTTCATTGTGATGACAAGGTTTAGATCCCTGGAGCGTGTGGCTCTGAGGGATAGGGATTTCTTTAATTGGAGCATGTCCAACCGTTCAGGGTTTGACATGGCCTTATGTTAAGCAGAGATTGCCTCTGAGTAGACAATATGCCACAGAGTATAGCTGGAGTTTTTTTAGATGGTCAGCATATGGCATCTGCTTTAGACCTGTAATTCTTTTAGTGAGGTATTTCTGCGACCTTTCCAGCTGTTGCAGATGTCTTGTGAGGTACATACAAAATGGGGCGTTGTACTCTATAATGGGTCTAATGAGGTATGAGTACAGTGGGACAATGACCTCCTTTTTCCTGGATGAAAAGCCCTTAGTGATGTGTGCCACATAGAAGGATTTCCTGACTGTTGTGATGATGTGGTTAGCGAAGGTGATACCACTGTCCACCTGTGTCCCTAAGTCTCTCATCACACTTTCGGTGTTTAGTGTACTGCTACCTATGTGGTAATTCATGGGTAAATGTTTTTTCCCCAAAGGGGATAACTGTACATTTCTTGGCATTAAGCTTTGTTCTGGGTGAAGGCAGGATGCTACTCATGGCTAGGGTCATACCTGCCTGGGCCACATGATCCGAGAGCTCTTCCATGTCTCTTTTCATGTAGTCCAGGGAGGTACATCTCAAGTCATTCACTCCAACATGGACAATGACAGAGTCGTATTTGTACTTGTGGAGTGACTTGAGTGCATGCGTTATGTGGCAGATCCTGGCACCCGACAGGCAGCTGACTGTAGTTTTCTCCTTGTTCAGCCTGGTGAGTGGGACATCAGTGAGCCTGACTATAGAGTCGCCTATGACTAAAGTGTTGGGTACATTATCTTGCCTTAGGAGCTGTTGTTGGGTGGCACACTGGTGTTGTGAGCTCTGTCTCACTTTGTTTGTGACTGATGTTTGCGTTTCAGCTTCAGAAGTCCTTGTTGCTTGGGCAGGTTAATGTTAAGGGCCTAAGCATATGTGGGTTTAGTGTTGCTATTTGTGGGTGTTGATTGTGTGAGTTTTGAAGGGATTTGTGTTGCTTGTGGTGTAGTGCAGGTGTTAACCTTCTCCTCTTGACTGTCTAGCGCAATCTTGGCTGGAGAGAGCTTTACTTCCAGTTTGGCTATGTAAGTGGATCTCTCGCAGTTTGCAGTGTTGGGTGGTAGGAGGAGAGGGTTGTCTCTGTACATGAGGCAGTTGCCGCATTGCCCCAGTATGCCCAGATTCACCAGCTGGACAGGAGAAATCACTGGAAGCTGACCCTTGGACATGCCTGTTCAGGTGCTTTTTTGTAAAGTACAAGAGCTGTTTTCCCTTACCTTTGCAAGGTACTTTGCAATTATAGGGTGTTTAGTGCCTACGATTAATTTCTCCTTATTGACAAGGTGAGTTGAGTGCTTGTATCAGTTTCAGGCTTCCTACTGCTTTCCAGCAGGTTCTAGAGCAAGTGCTAGTCACATGGGTTCAGATTATAGTGCTACTACTGAGAAACCGGCTAGTTCTATGGGATAATCTGAAGAGCAGACTTCCTGGCACCCGGAATAGTTTAACCGTAGCCCCGCGGTGCTGCAAGATGCGAAAAATGCATAAACACACGCATTTTTAAGCCAGAAAGTTGAAAGGGATAGAAATCAGCCCAAAAAGGCTAATAAAATTACAATTTCAGAGCTGGAAACCACTCCTCTAGTGTTAGATAGGCAGTACAATGCTCACCATTCCCACTGGTAAGCAGTAGGACTTCCCTCTATCACAGCAAGATCTGGATAGCTCTGAACACAGAAAATAAAGTCCTGAGACAAGCAAAGCCTGGGATCTGGGCTATACTGGCTAGGAAAGGTGGGAAACGAGCAAACAAGATAGTATTTTTTTTTTGTTAAAACAGGCTAAACAATGCAATAAAACAGTGACATAGCATGTGTGTGAGCAGCACTAGCTGGCTCTGTCCATGAGGGACATAGGTTCCAGCCCAGAGACTACTGTACAGTCACCCAACCTGTAGACAGAATTGCAATTAAACAGGGTCATTGAGGAGTACTGTTTCACATGCAGTGGGAGCCTATTACAGCCTCTGGGGTGGCACCTATGTTCCTCATAGACAGACCTAGTTGTTGCTGTTTAGAGAATCGCTCTGCTAACTGTGACCATCTTAACAGGCTTAGTAAGGATACTTGTGTTTTTACACAGCTAATTTTCTGTTGCCTCATGTATAGTAATAACCATGTATTCCTAAAACTTAACAATACAATATGTGAGAGATGCATGTATGCAGTGAATCTAGAATAAATGCTCTCTCTCGGGTAACAACAAACCAGATATCAAACAGGTTGTCAGCACACACAATTTGACTCTTCAACAAACCAAGTACACAACGCACAAAACCCACACACACAGAGGTACTCAGAAGATTGCCAAAAGAGCAGAGACCTCGCAAATGTAAACCTTCTGCACACATGACAGTCCCAACAGACACACAAAAACAACTATATCATTTTCTCACCCATTAAGCCCTTAAGACAAAACACCTCATAGCGGATGTCGTGGTCATAGGCGAATCCATAGTGAGACACACACTTACTTCTCACCAGGTTGTACAAGAAGTAAGTCACAGTCAGCTGCTTGTCAGGTGCCAGGATCCGCAAAGTCATGCACACACTCAGTGTCTCATCAACAACCACAGTTACACCTTTGTCGTAATGACTTGAGACATAACTCACTGGGTTGTATGAAGAGAGATATGACTGACCTCTCAGATTGTGTTTTAGAGAGGTATGTCCGTAGCCCTAACAGCATTCTACCTTCTCCTGAATGCAAACAAAACAGTTATCGACGTCAACAATAGGCTTAGCTGCTGGAGTCACTCCAGGGGGATCTAGTTACTTACCTTGTTAGGATATGTTCAAACGACAATGTTGCTTTGCCAGGGATGATTTTCTTGGCTTTTAGTTACTGGCCATGGTACTCGCATCCCCCATAGTGACTTTTTAGGCAATGTCATAAGAACAAAGTTCCTGATGTGAAAATATCCTTAAAAAACAAACTCAAGGTTATGTTGCTTAATGCTAGGAGTCTAAATCAGAAACTACACTCAATGGAGACACTTCTTACTTGGGAAGATGTCAATGTTTGTGCAGTCACAGAGACTGGGTTTAGGGCCGCAGAGAGTATTCTGGCCATGAAAGGCTGTAATGCCTTCCACACGTTCAGGCCACAAATTAATAATGAAAGAACCACAGGAGGAGGTGTATGCATCTTCATAAAAGCAAGTACACCTCAAGACTGGTTAAGCAGTATGACTCACTAGAGATACTCAAAGTCCAACTAACTGTAGAAACACCCCCTTCCAAGTCATTGTTAGCTACAGGTCCACCAACATACGCCATGAAAACCACACAGTGCCATCTTGCATCTACTTGAGTCTCTCATAATACAACCAAACACCCTTGGCATGGTTAACTATCCTTCTGTCAAGTGGGGACATGTATGAGCGCAAACACGCTTGTCCTGAGGTTCCTGCACTTTGTAAACACGAATGCTTCAGAACAGTTAGTCTGCACCCCCACAAGGGACTCGAATGTCCTTGATGTAGTACTCACTGACATGGGAGATTGCTGCACCACCCCATGAGTGAGACCCTCCCTGGTAAGGTATGACCATAAATCAGTTGCATTCAATATAACTATCTTACCTGAGCCCCACTCAGGCTCCAAAAAGTGGAAAAATCTCTGCAAAGCAAAGTGTTGCCTCCTAAGCGATGGCATATATAGATGTTCTTCATGTTTCACTGTTGCAGTCATCACACTTTGGTTATCTGCCTGCAGCTAGCCCTCAGTCGGCCCGAATACCAGAGATTTAGTATTTCTTAGTCGGATGTTGTCGCTCCAGGACTGATGTCAGGTTGTCAGGGGTATAAAAACAGGCAGCCAATGCCATTACAGCAGTCTTTCTTGCCGAGGAGCCCGAAGCAGAAGCAGTTTGCAAGTGCCAGTCAGCTGCTACCTGAATTTTTATTTATGAATTTAATAATCCTGAAGTCTTCTAAAGCTAAGTACCCCGTTGGGGATCCTTTTTTCTTGCTCTAACCGATGCAAGAAAAAGTTAACAATTGTCTTGCCTGTGGAAATCAAATACCTCACAGAGATTTTCATTCTTACTACGTCACCTGTTTAGGCCCAGACCACGACGTCCCTCGCTGTCAGTTTTGTGCCTTATTTAATGCCCGAACCATTCATCTACAGGCTCTCTTTGTCGCAAAATTCTTTCTCTCTCGATCTCCGTATTCTGAAATGGCTTCTGTAAACCATCCGACTACCGATATTCCGAAAAAACGTAAAGATAAAAACAGAGACAGACCACATAGGTCCAAAACTGCCGACGATGTTTCCGTTAAGCTAGTCGCCAGTCCACCAGTACTCAGTGAGGCACTTCTGCAGCCCCTGATGCCCACTTCAGTGGATTTGCAGGCCTCTACTGAGACCCATTTGGAGTCCGGTATGCATCTAGACTCTTCATCGACTATGGAATCTGAGGATGTCTCGGATGGATCCAGAGCTGCAGAGCAGGCACCGGCTTCTGAGGCAGTTATTCACTCAACCGATGTTCGACTCAAACCAATGACTTTTTTAACTAAAACGACTGAGTTTCTTAGGCCCAGAGTACGCACTACGTCTAGAAAACTGATGACCAAAGTGCATGCACCTGCTCCCATGCCACAAAAACAAATGCTTAGAATGGCTGAAGACCTTATTACGCTGATTAGGGGAAGTCACCCTTCCCCTGCTAAGAGACAAAGAGTCAGGTCCCCTTCAGCTTTTACAGACTAGGAGTCCGATGACTCTGAAATTTCTGATTATGAAGACTTGCCCTTATCTGCTTATGAGGATTCAGATGCAGAGGAATCCATTCCCTCTGCCTCCCCTCCTGAGGATTTTTCTTTTGGTGAAACCTTGCATACCTTACGAGAGCATTTCCGCTGGGAATGCCAAGACTATCCTCAGTCCAAAAAGAAACTCAGAGAATTTCTAGAGCTGCCTCAACACAGGCCCTTGGCAATACCCACTGCCCTGGATGTTGTGGATGATGTTTTAATGGAATCCAGTCTTACTCCTGACACTTTACCTCCTGCCCCTAGGAAACCAGTCCGGCATTTCAGAGTACCTGACACTAACAAATTTCTTTTCAAGAATCCTACTGCTGACCCAGAGATCATTTCCCAGGGGTCTAAAGGTGTCCAGGCCACTACAGCCAAGAATCCCAATCCTTTGTACAGGGATTCCAGAGCTTTGGACAGATGGGGTAAGAAGGTATATACCTCTGCAACTCTTGTTATTAGAGCATTGAATTGTCAGTTTCACATGCTGAAGTATAAGCAACATGTTATGGAATTTATTAAACAAAAAGTGGCAACCTTTTCAGGCTGTGCAGAAAATAAAGAATTGCAGGAGCTTATGCACTCTGCAAGCCATCAGCAAGCATACTTTGCAGTGTGGCTTTGATGCCCTAGAAGCATCTTGCTAGGCAGCTGTCACTGGCTCTGTACTGAGAAGACATACTTGGCTGAAGGAGCAGACCTTGCCAGACCATGTCAAATCAAAGTTACTAGACACTCCTTTGAATAAGGACTGTTTGTTTGGCACCAAAGCAGAAGAGGTTCTTAAAAAGATGGAGAAAAAAGCTAAGTTTATGCAGACTGATAAAGAATTCTTACAAGTGCAACCCCCTAGATTCAGTAGGCATTACCCCTCCAAACACTGGTCCTTTCCAGCCCCCTCCAGGCCTTCTGAAATCAGACCCAGGGGAAACAGACCTCCCAGACTTCAGTCTCAGGGTATGCAGAGATCTAAGTAATGGAGTGCCCCCACTCCTAAAGCAGGGAGTGGTAAGCCACCTCCTTACGGAAAAAGCTCACAATGACTTCTTTACTCCAGTCCCCAGCCCTGCCCAATTGCTTGTGCCCGTAGGAGGAAATCATGTCCTTCATGCAAAAAACTGGATGTCCATCACTCAGGACCGGTGGGTCCCCAACATTGTATCCCAGGGGTACAAATTTTATTTCCATTCACTGCCAACCCCAAGCGGGTTTCCAGACCTTCCACCAAACCAGTGGGCAGAGGCTCAAAACCAAGTACTTTCCCTGCTCAATATCAGAGCTATTCAGCCAGTTCCAGTAGAACAAAGTGGTCAAGAATTCTACTCCAAACTCTTCCTGGTACCCAGGAAAGAGGGCTCTTGGCACCCAATCCTGGGTCTTTCCATTCTCGACACCTTCCTGGTGGTACCAAAATTCAAAATGCTTACCCTGCATCAGCTTCTTCCTATGCTAGCCCAGGATGCCTGGTTAGTCACCCTAGACCAGAGGTGGATCTCTTTGCCTCCCCCTACAGCCACCAGCTCAGCAAGTTCTGCACCAGGAATCTTCACAGCAGGGCCTGGAAAGTGGATGCCCTATCGTTTCAGTGGGTAAATCTCTCAATCTATGCCTTTCCCCCTCTGCCCCTCCTTTCAAGAGTATTACTCAAGATAAGACAGGACAGACCAAGGACAATTCTGACTGCCCAGACTGGCCATGCCAGCACTGGTACCCACTCCTTCGCAGCCTGACATCGGTGCCACCCTGGCACCTACACCAGAATCCAACCCTCCTCTGTCAGCAGGAGGGACAGATTCTGCATCCACAATTGCAAACCCTAAATCTTGCAGCCTGGCTTATTCCTTGAATTCTCTCCCAGCGACCTTAAGCAAATAGGTGCTGGATGTCATTCTTGAAGCCAGAAGACCCAGTACAAGAAAATCCTATGCTGATAAGTGGAAAAGGTTCTGCTTATGGATTCATTCTAAAGGAAAGGACACAACACTGTCCTCTCTGCCTCTTATCTTGGATTACTAAGCAGATATACTCCGCAAAGGCCTGTCCTTCTTCCTTCTCCTCCCTTAAGATACATGCCTCAGCCATTTCTGTTCAGTACAACACTGAGCCACCTCTCTTCTTGCACCCTGTTATCAAACAGTTCCTGAGATGTGCAAACAACTTAAGGCCACCAAGGAGAGCACCCACCCCTGCTTGGGACCTTAGCTTTGTACTGGAAAAGCTCACGCTTCCCCCCTTTGAACCTGCTGCATCAGCAGAGTTTAAATTCCTCTCTTGGAAAACGGCCTTGCTTCTAGCCATCACTTCAGCTAGAAGAGTTTCTGAGCTACAAGCACTGATGACTGTTTAACCCTTCATTTTTCCATGCTGACAGGGTTTCTCTCAGGACTAACCCTTCCTTTATGCCTAAAGTGGTGTCTCTTAATCAATCCATCCATTTGCCAACCTTCTTCCGTAATTCTCAAAATAAGGGGGAAAGGATCCTACACTCCTTGGACGTGCACAGACAGCTCAGATTCTACCTTGATAGGACTAAGACCTTCAGAAAATCTGACCAGTTACTAGTCAGCTTTGCAACAGGGGCAGAGGGCAAGGCCATTTCAAAACAAACTATTTCCAAATGGATGGCACACTGCATCCATTTCTGCTGCAAGCACCATGGGAAATCAACCCCTCAGGGGGTCAGAACACATTCCACTAGGGCAACATTTACCTCTACAGCATTTCTCATGGAAGTCCCTACCAGGGACATCCTGGAGGCTACTACCTGGAGTTCTGTACACACCTTCACCAAGCATTACCACCTGCCTATCTTTTCCAGATCCAGGGCAGGATTTGCTACTGCAGTCTTGCAAGGCATACTAGCCAGTCCTAAATCTTCTTAACTGCCTCCACCCTTCTTCAGCTTTGAGAATCCACTCAAGTGTGATGACTGCAACAGTGAAACACAAAGAACATAGTACAGTTGTGTACACTTACCATAAATGTAGATGTTCGAGTGTTTTCACTGTTGCAGTCCTGGTTTCCCTCCCTCCACTGGTTTTCTGTCTGTCTCTCTCTCTCCTATCTATGCCTGTTACAAACCCCTTCTGGGGTATTGGTATTTACTTTTTACTGGTGGTGTCTTCCCCACCATAACCTAGTTCCTTATTTGGGGGCTCCTGACATTTGGAGCAAGAAAAACTGATGTAATGGTGTCGGCTGCCTGTTTTTATACCCCTGACGACCTGACGTCAGTCCTGGAGCGACAGCATCCGATGCAGAAATACTAAGTCTCTGGTATTCGGGCCGACTGAGGGCTACCTACAGGTAGATAACCCAAGTCTGATGACTGTAACAGTGAATATACTCGAACATCTACATTTATGGTAAGTGTACACGACTGTACTTTTCAGACCTACTGCCACCACTGACAGTGAAGACACCTATATGGAGGTATATACAAATGCCCTGTATAAACACTTTCACAAGTGTGTAGACTTAGCTGTACCAGAATGGATCATAACTTGTCCATGAAAAACAAGCCTCCCTGGTGAATATCTAGTATGAATAGATAGAAGAGAAAAAAAATGAAGTCCAGGAGTAACATGGAGTAGTCTCAGCAGAAGAACCCTCCATAGTTTGAAAAAGCAAATTAGACATCTTGTAAAGTCCTCTAAAGGTAATTATGAAACTGAATTAGCATCCATAGCCAAGGATAATTGCAAGGCATTCTTTAGCTATGCCTGTAATGTAAAAGGAAACGCCCGGCTTTGCATCAAATTCAGAGTAGACGGTGCAACTCATACTGAACCTCAGGACATAGCCAAAGTGGTAGCGGACAGGTTTGGCAACAGTTTCACATCCCTTTCTCAACTGATCATACCTCACAGCATACCTGTCAAAAGTTCCCTACCTATTATTTCCAAATACCAGGTCATAACCGCACTCATCAGTGCTAAAAACAAAGCCTCTGTGAGACCAGATAACACTCCAGACTGCTTTTAATCTAAGTACTGGCTTTGTCCCGGCAGAGGGGAAAACAGCAACCGTAATACCCTTGCACAGAGGGGATCCCTCAACCAACTCAGGGAACTGAACATCCAGAAGCCTGACCAGCCTTGTCTGGTAGGCCATGGAGAGAATCATCTTGAACCTTATCAACAAGGACATTGGTGACCTTCAAACTTGTCATCCAACCCAGTTTGGCTTTGTCAAGGTTAGATCATGCCTGTTACTCCTAGTGGAATTCTTCGAGTGTGTCACCAAAGCCTGGATGAAGGTAAATCAGTACATACTGCCAAGGGCTTTGACACATTCCCCCACTGAGGCATCATTGCGGAACTCTGCCACCTGGGATTAACCCATATGTCATTAGTTGGGTAGCCAACTGGCTCACCAACAGACCGCATACAGTCTTAGGTGGGGATTCCACCTCTATCAGCAGATCTGTTACCAGTGGTGTCCCACGAGGGTCTGTGCTGGGCTCCCTACTGTTTGGAATGTATTTCTCAAAAATCAGGTGAAAAAAGATGGCCTGTGTCTCAACAACTTCGCTGACGAGCAGCCATTAAATCCGCAAATTACATCAACATAACTGCAGAATGTGCTTACATACATTTATTTATTTATTTTACATTTGTTAATCGGGATAGTCCGACTGGACAGAGGTCCATTTACAGCGGAGGCCCGGGGAGAAAAGCTCCACAGTTTAGTAACAATACTTAACATCTTGAGGCTAAAAACAAGCAAACACATTCCTACATTATATCAGGGAGAACATTGAGTACAGTAGCCCAGATAAGCAAATTTACAAATTCTCTAATATTGTTATCTCTTTGAGGGCCTGGGGAGAAAAATCTCCACAGTTTAGCAGCAGTAATTAAAATCTGAAGGACAATAAAGAAGCCATCATTTTTCATATGTCAGTGAATACATTAAATATACATAAGTATACATAAATAGACTTAGAATGTATAATTACAGATACCCTAGTGTTAATTGATTGACAAGTTAACATGCATCAGATAGTCAAGATGATGAAAAAGAAAAGAGTTTGGTAAAGGATAGAGGGGGAAATGTAGTGGTAGATTGTTATACATGGACATATCCGGTTTTTAGTAAGGTGGAGTTTGAGTAAGTGTTTGATGGTTTGGGTAGAAGATGCAGAAGTAATAGAAGCAGGGAGGCTGTTCCATGGCTTTGCTGTGGTGTGGGGTAATAGTGCCCTTCCTGCCGTGTTGTTTGCTCTAGTAATAGTAAGGCGAGACTTGTTAGAAGACCTAAGAGTGCAAGAGGTAGAATAGTGAGATAATACGTGATTTAAGGCTGGAGTTCTTTCAGGGTATGAGAGGATGCTAAAGGATGTGAGAAGTTGCTGATAGCTAAGTAGTTGTGGGAGCTCTAGCCAATGTAAATTTCTAGGGGCCAGGCAATGATGGGCTCAGTTGGGAGAGTTGCTAGCAAACCTAGCAATATTATTATAGCATACCTCAAGATGTTCTTCATTCCACATTGCTGCAGTCCTAACTATTGGGTAGTCCGCTGTCCAGTCAGCCCGCATGATCGACGCCATATCCTCAGTCTTTTGCCGCATGGTCCGATGCAGAAAAAATTTCTGAAGTCAGAGTTTCAGACGAATCAAAGTTGGCTAAGTACCCGTGGGGAATATTTTGGTTTTTCTTGCCTCAGTATTTAACCGGATGTCAGAAAAAGTGAATAACTGTATTTAAACAGATACCTCATAGGGATTACCATACTTTGTGTATATGTTGGATGCCGCTCTTGTGCTAGATTTAACAAAGAAGGTTAGACTGTGCCAGGTTAGTGTTTGGGAAGCGGGACAAAACAGCAGGGGAAGAACCGCAGTCCCAGTTCTTTAGAGGGCTCAGTGGCCGGAGGTTTTGCCAGGTGTTTCTTTGGAGTCTCAGGAGAGACTTTACTGTTACAGGATGTTTCCTCTCAGGAAGTAGGCCAGGCTGAGGGGCTTCTCAGGTGGCTGTTCTTCCGGTTAGGGCCTCCCTTCTGTTTCCAAGGCTTCTTTAAGGGCAGGCCAAGTTTTGCTTCAGTGGGAGTTTCTCCTAGTGCTTCAGGGTCTTTGCCTAAGAAACATATGCTTAAAATGGCAGAAGATTTGATTACTATGATAAGGGGTTCTATGCCCCCTCCTGATAAGAGGCCTAGGGTGGAACCTGAGCTTGAGAGTTTTGAGCAATGCTCGAGGCTTCTGAGTCTTGCTGAAGACTTGCAGGAGTTCCCTACTTATTCTGATTCTGATGTGGATGATTCTACTCCATCAGCTTCTCCTCCTGAGGATTTTTCATTTTCAGAGACTTTGCATTCCATGAGGGAGCATTTTAAATGGGAAGGCCAAGATTTCTCTGATTCCAGGAAAAGGCTTAGGGAGTTCTTGTTTTTACCCCAGCACAGGCCTTTAGCTATACCTCCTGTTTTGAATGTGGTGGAAGATGTTTTTGCAGAGGCTTCTCTAAATCCTGATTCTTTGCCTCCTGCCCCAGTTAAACCGGATAGGTATTATAGGGTGCCCGAAGTTCATAAGTATCTTTTAAGAGTCCTAGGGCAGACCCAGAAACTGTCTCTCAGGGGCCTAAAGGTGTAAAGGCCTCAGTTGTTAAAAATCCTGTCCCTCCTGATAAAGAGGCAAGGGCTTTGGATAGATGGGGAAAGAAAGTGTATACTTCTTCCACTTTAGCCATGAGGGTTGAATTGTCAGTTTCACATGTTAAAATATCAGAATTATCTTCTTTCACAGTTGAAATCTAAGGTGGATGCTAAGGTATTGACTGTAAAGAGTTGCAGGATTTAGTTCATGTGTCTGAACAGGTGGGTAAACATTCCTTGCAATGTGGTTTTGATGCTGTGCAGGCCTCCTCCAGGGTGGCTGCCACTGGTTCTGTTCTGATTGAGAGATCAGAACTTAGCTGAGCATGTTAAGACAAGGATTTTGGATGCTTCTTTGCAGTCTGATGTGTTGTTTGCATATCCATACAAAGCAGTTTTGAAGAAAATGGAGGACAAGGCTAAATCTATGCAAACTGTTAAAGATTTTTACAGGTGCAGCCTCAAGTTTAGTAGAAATTGGCCTGCTAAGGGTTGGACTTTTCCTGCTTATGATTCCCAGTCTAGGGGTAGGTCTAGACGTGGTAGGGCAGAGCTCAGGGTTCTTAGGCCTAGGACAGGAGTTCCCCTGCTCAGACTTCTGGGCAGGGTCAGTCCTTGCAGACCCAATGACCTGCCTTTTCAGCTGCCAGTTCATTCGGCAGCACCGTTGGGAGGAAGGCTGTCTCTTTTCAAAGAAAATTGGGATTTAATTACCCAAGACAGATGGGTTCTGGATATCATTCACCACGGTTACAGGTTTTATTTCCATACCTTGCCTCCTTTCAAAGGCATGCCAGACATTCCTCCTCTACAAAGACAAGAGGCTCACAAGCAAATTTCTCTGTTGCTCCAAATAGTTCCTGTGCCAGAAAGGGGCCTAGGATTTTATTCTCGCCTGTTCCTAGTACCAAAGAAGGGGAACACGTGGAGACCAATTTTGGATTTATCTATCCTCAACACTTATCTGGACATTCCCAAGTTCAAGATGTTGACGTTACAACAGCTTTTACCTCTGCTGGGCAAAGATCACTGGATGGTAACTTTAGATCTCAAGGAGGCTTACCTTCATGTGCCTATAAGACTAAGTTGCAGAAAGTATGAGCTGGAAATTCTCATTATCAGTTCTCTGCATTGCCCTTTGGCTTATCTACTGCCCAGAGTATTCACAAAGGTTCTGGCTCCAGTGATAGCTTACTTCAGGCTAAAAGGAATTCAAATCTATCCTTACTTGGACGATTGCCTGATTCTGGCTCAAGAAAAGGAAGACCTTCTACAGCATTTGGAATATGTCGTAGCAGTGCTAAGATGCCTAGGGTATTCTGTGAACGAAATAAAGTCCAGTCTAGTACCCTCTCAAGACATGTGCTTTCTGGGTGTGAGACTGAATACAGCAGCCCAGATGGCCTTTTAACCCCGGACAAACAAAAGAATCTTTCCAGTTACTTCCATCAACTATCTCTTCAGTCCGGGCTGACTGCAAGGACAGTCCTTCAAGCCTTAGGGTTCATGGCATCTTGTATTCTGGTGCTTCCCAATGCCAAACTGCATATGAGGAAGCTACAATGGTATCTCAAAATGTATGGACACAGCACTGCCAGGATTTGGACACTGTCATTCAAGTAATACCTTGCATTCAAAAGGAATTTTTGTGGTGGGCTCAGGAATGTCACCTAAACAAGGGACTCTCTGTGACCGATTCTAACGACAGATGCCTCAGACATTGCTTGGGGAGCTCATCTAAATGGAAAGTGGATACAAGACAAGTGGCCTGCCAGACTACAGCATCTACATATCAACATGAAGGAGATGTTAGCAGTCCAATTTGCATTAATGGCTTTCAAGGAGTTACTTCTTCCAGGGCAGGTGTTGATTCTAACAGACAACACAACTGTCATGTGGTACATCAACAAACAAGGGGAACACATTCTTACCCATTGTGCAGGCAAGCAATGATTTTATGGGAGACTGCTCAGCTTGCAACTAACTCTTCAGGCAAGGTTACAGAACTCCTTAGCAGATGTGTTAAGCAGACAAATCATGGATCCCAGTGGAAACTGGATCTTCATGTATTTCAAAAGTTGACAGTGTCCTGGGAACTCCAGACATAGATCTGTTCGCTTCTCCACTAAACCACCAGCTGCCAAAGTTTTGCACAAAGAGGTTTCATCACACAGCTTGGAAAGTGGATTTCTTTCAGTTGGAAAAATCTTCATGTGTATGCGTTTCCACCTCTGCCTCTTCTTCCAAAGGTGCTTCTAAAGGTCAGACAAGACAAGCCAAGGATGATTTTAATAGCTCCATATTGGCCTCGGCAGCACTGGTACCCATTACTGAGGAGTCTGGTAAAGAAGCCTCCATGGCCTTTACCCTTGATTCCACACCTGTTGTCTCAGAGAGACGGTCACCTGCTCAATGTCAAGCTTCACTCTCTTCATCTAACAGCCTGGCATATTCTGTTTTGAAAGACAGCAGGTCTCAACTTCCTCAACAAGTTTTAAATGTGATTATGGAAGCCAGGAGACCTAGTACAAGAAAAATGGAAGAGATTTTTATTTTGGAGTGCAGCAAACAATTTGGAGATTTCGAGCCAAATCTGAGTGTGGCTCTTCAATATCTTACTGAGTTATTGGACAAAGGTTTGTCTTTCTCTTCCATTAAGATTCATGCTGCAGCAATTTCAGCTCACTATGATTGTGACCCACCATTGTTTATCCTTTGTTCAAGCAATTTCTTAGAGGGGCAAAGAATATAAGACCCCACGTAGAGCTCCTACTCCTGCTTGGGACCTCAATTTTGTGTTGGAGAAACTTACTCTACAACCTTTCTACTGCTGACTTGAAATACTTGTCATGGAAGACTGCTTTTGTTGGCCATTACTTCTGCAAGAAGGGTTTCTGAGTTGCAGGCCCTTATGGCAGTGGAGCCTTTTGATTTTTCATAAGGATAGGTAATCCTTCCTTTATGCCTAAGGTGGTTTCTAGTGTGGCTTTAAACCAAACTATTCATTTGCCTACTTTTTATGCAGATCCCCAAAATAAAGGGGAAAAGATTTTGCACACTTTAGATGTACACAGGCAATTACTATTTGAGCAGGACTAAAGATTTTAGGCAGTCTCAGCAGTTGTTTATTTCTTTTGCTTTGAGTTCTCAGGGCAAGCCTGTGTCAAAACAAACTATTTCTAGATGGATTGGGTGTTGCATTACATTTTGTTATTCCCATCATGGCAAGGAGATTCCAGCTGGGATTAGGCCTCATTCCACTAGGGCTACTGCCACTTCAACAGCATTTCTAAGGGGGGTGGCAACTAAGGATATTTTGGAGGCAGCTACTTGGAGTTCAGTGCATACTTTCTCTAAGCATTATCACCTTCCTCTCTACTCTAAGTCTAGGGCTGGTTTTGCCACAGCTATTTTGCAAGGCATGTTGTCAGTTCCTGCTTCTTTATGATTTGCCAGCCTCCCTTACCTCTGCTTTGGGATTCTACCCAATAGTTAGGACTGCAGCAATGTGGAATGAAGAACATAGTACAGTTTTGTACCTACCATAAATGTAGATGTTCGAGGATCCACATTGCTGCAGTCTCCCTCCTTCCCTCTGTGTTTAGGGGTGGTTGTGTAGGTGAGGTTATAATCTGCTAATTTTGTATATTCTGTATATATATATTTTGGTGCAGGTATGTTGGCAGTGTTTGGTTTTGGGCCTTATCTTTTCAGGGTCTTCTGACATCTGGGGCAAGAAAAGACTGAGGATATGGATTAGTACCCTGGCGTACTGCAGTCAGTCTAAGCTGACCGGCAGCCATCAAATACTTTGGTATTAGGCCGACTGGACAGCGGACTACCCAATAGTTAGGACTGCAGCAATGTGGATCCTCGAACATCTACATTTATGGTAGGTACAAAACTGTACTTTTGGCAAGATCAGCTTTTCTGGTTTGAGTTAACATAGGTGCAGCATACAACAGAGTGGATAGAGGGTGGGTTTGAGTGAGGGTGATTCTTGCTTTGTCTGTAAGGCATTTTTTATGTCTATAGAGAGTTCCCATTTTTTTGCGTACCTTTTTTATGGTTTGGGCTATGTGGACATCAAAGTAAAGGTTGTTATCTATTTCTACCCTGAGTAGTTTAGTTTGACTAGTTGAAGAAATGACAGTGCCATTGATAGAGTTGATAGTAAAAGAGAGGGGGGTGGGTTTGGATTTATTAGGAGAAAAGAGAATTAGCTGGGTCTTGTTTGGGTTGAGAATAAGCTGAATATTTGTTATCCATTTTTCTATGGCAGTAAAGGATTCTTGGGTGAGCTTTTGTAAGGTGGTAGGGCATGGGGATGCGCAGATAACTGCTGAGTCATCTGCATACTGTATGAGTGAGGCCTGCTGGGTAGCAGAAGTAAGGTTGTTTGTGAAGATAGAGAAAAGAAGTGGACCCAGGATAGAGCCCTGTGGTACACCTATGGATGTTGGAAGTTGGGAAGATAAAACCCCATGCCATAGAACTGACTGTTGTCTGCTGGAGAGGTCATTTGTGGACCAGTCAATAGTGGCAAGAGCAAAGGATAGGGAGGCTAGTGAATATAAGAGTATTTGGTGTGAGACCATATCAAATCCTTTTGATAGGTCTAGGAATATGGCGGAAACAAATTTGTTTTCGTTTCTGTATTTTTTGATTTGGTGAGTAAAAGAGAGGAGGGCAGTGGCTGTACTATGGTGAGGACGGAAACCATGTTGTGTGGGGGAAAGAAGGTTATACGTAGTAAGGAATTGCCTGATTTGTGTGTGAATACATTTCTCAAGAAGTTTAGAAAGATGGGATAGAATGGCGATGGGGCGGTAGTTGGAGAAATCATAGGAGTTTACCTCCTTTGTGAAGGGGAATAATATGAGAAACTTTCCAGAGCTGGGGGGAAATAGGATTCCTGAATAGAATGGTTGATAAGGATAGAAATGAGGTAGGACAAGGAGTCAGCAGCTAGTTTTATGAAATGCGCAGGTATATTGTCAGCTGCGAGGGTAGTAGGTTTAAGTTTTTGGAGTAGTTTTTTAATGGTGGAGGTGGGAATGGGAGAGAGAGTAAAGGAGGGTATGTTTGTTTCGTCACTTGATGGGGTTATTGATAAATTAGAGGGTAGTGTTTTAGACAGTGATTGGATGGAGTCTATAAAGTGATGATTAAATTGCGATGCTACGTAAGTATTGTTTTTAGTGGGGGTAGGAGAGGGGTGGTTATTTTACCTGGTTTTAAGAGTGAGTTGATGGCATGCCAAAATTTTGGGGGTGTTTTAAGTGTTTATTTTTTAGTCCTAAGAAATAGTTCTGCTTATCCAGATTTGTTTGTTTTTTGGCCTGATTTCTGAGTAGTTGATATCTGTGCCTGTTTTGAGGGGAATTGTCTTTTTTTCCATTGTTTCCAGGCTTTATCTTGGGATTTTAGTAAGGCTCTAGTATCCCTGGTAAGGCATGGGACATAATTTGTTTTTTCCTCATTTTCCTCATGGGTGCAGTAGTATTGAGGATATTGATAAATGTGTTATTAGAGTAATCAACTGCTTGATGTAGTCCTAGGGAAAAAAGTGGTTTCCAGTTACATAATCATTAAACATTAAGGTCCTACAAAACACCCTGATATTGGGCGATTTCAACTACCCCTCCATCAACTGGGAAAACTACTCAAGTACTAACTCCCAGGCCCAGCGTTTCCTGGAATTTATTAACTCAAATGCCCTGGATCAGCTGGTAAACTCCCCAACCAGAGGAGGACATATATTAGACCTGGTCATCATCAACATGGACAACAGGTGCTCCACACCGGAGGTAAACCAGTCACTGGTTAGATGTGACCATAAACTAATCACACTGGATGTCCACACCTCACCATCTCCCGCACCCAAGGAAACCTCAGTGAAAAACTTTTCTAAAGCCAGCTTCACACAGCTTAAGACAGAGGTGGAAAGCTTCACACCCCCCACGTCTAAGGATAACACCGCCCAAAATGCTGAGATCTTTACAAATGCACTCTATGAACACCTACAAGGATGTATGGATCATGTCATCCATAGTAAAACCAAGACTCACTCCTCCAAGAGTAGGAAACCAGTCTGGTGGACCCCTGCAATAAACAAACTATACAATAGAAGGAGGAAACTAGTCCAGAATAAAAGCAAATCTCAAGAAGGAAAGACATCCCTGATCAGTATTAGTAAGAAACTTAGATCCCTCATAAAATCTTCCAAGGCCAACTTCGAAAAAAAATAGCGAAGAATTTGAAAGATAACCACAAAGCCTTCTATGGCTATGTTAAGAATCTAAGTGGTAAATCACAGATATGCGCCAAGCTGGTACAAAATAGCACAAAATATACTGAACCTAGGGATATCGCCAACATCCTGGCAGATAGATTCAGTGCTAACTTCACCCCCCTATCACCCCCAAAAGGGCCCACAAAAATACACGATGAGGCCAATGTCCTTGAAATCACAGAAGCACAGGTAAAAATAGCCTTCTCAAAAGCCAGAAACACAGCATCAATGGGGCCAGATGGTGTCCCAGGCTGCGTCTTGCACGAACTAGAAGACAAACTAATCCCTCATCTAAAGAAACTATTCAGTCTCAGCCTATCCACAGGTTACGTGCCCATGGAATGGCGCAGCGGTTATTCCCCTCCACAAAGGAGGAGCAACAACTGACCCCGGTAATTATCGCCCTATAAGCCTATGGAGCGCATCATCATGGAACTCATTAACAAAGACATAGGAGACTCCTAACACTTGACTCGACTCAGTTTGGCTTTGTTAAGGGCAGATCATGCCTACTGAACCTGGTCGACTTCTTTGAGACAGTTAACAAAGCCATTGACAAGGGAAAGGTGGTTCATACAGCCTACCTAGACCTTGCCAAGGCTTTCGACACCATTCCTCATTCTGGTATCATAGACAAACTCACCAGCCTAAACATAAACCCCCACGTCACGAGATGGGTAGCCAACTAGCTTACAGACAGAATCCACACGGTAAGAATAGTGGGATCCATGTCCGACTCTAAACCAGTCACAAGTGGTGTCCCGCAGGGTTCAGTCTTCGGCCCCCTACTGTTCGGCATATATTTCTCAGAAGTACAGGCAAACACAGGTGGTCTGTGGCTGACAAAATTTGCTGATGACTGCAAACTGGGAGCCATAATTGACACTCTGGCTGACACCGACATTCTCCAAAAGGGCCTCACCGAGACTGACACATGGTGTCAAAGTCATGGACTCAAGTTAAATGCTAAAAAATGCATAGTCATTCCATTTGGGAAAAACAAAACACCCATGAACTACCACATTGGTGGCAGCCCTCTTAAGTCAGAAGAGGTAATAAGAGACCTGGGGACTCAGGTAGATAGTAATCTCTCTCTTGACAATCACATCGCCAAGGTAGTTAGGAAATCCTTCTTTGTGGCCCATCTAATTACTAAAGGGTTCGCATCTAGAAATAAAGAGGTTATCGTGCTCCTCTACTCGTCACTCATCAGACCCATCATAGAGTACAATGCCCCATTTGGGATGTACCTCACAAGACACTATCAGCAGCTGGAGAGACCACAAAAGTACCTCACCAAGAGGATCACAAGCCTCAGTCATATGCAGCCAGACTGAAAAAACTCCGGCTTTACTCAGTGGCATACCGCTTGCTCAGAGATGATCTCTGCCTAACCTACAAAGCCATGTTCAACTCAGAATTGATGGACATGCTCCACCTAAAGAAATCCAAGTCACTACGAGCCACACGCTCCAGTGAGCTAAACCTCGACACTACAATAAATAGAGCATGTTGGAGGGACAGATTCCCATCACAGAGACTCCCCATGCTTTGGAACAAAATCTCAAATAACATTAGGCAGAGCCCCTCAATATCATTCTTCCAGAGGAACCTTGATGAGTGGATGGGAAATAGAAAATACACCCCAGGGATCATGCCTATGGCTGTGATTGACAGAGGCTCAGCTAATTAATTAATGGGGCGGCGAAAGCCGACACATTCGGGCTAGGCTTATAAATGCCCTCGGGAAGATAGCCTAGTATCTACCTGTGAACCTAAGTATGTCGTTTAGTTCTTGGGGATCTAGGTTGCGTTCATCTCTAACTTGTCTGTATGTTATGGGTTTTGGAAAGGTGGCACGTTTTCTTAGGAGAAAGATGGGGTGGTGGTCACTGAGGACATCTGGAAGGCAACCTGATGTATAGTTGGGTTTGGAGTAGTTCACTAGTATAAAGTCAAGTATAGATTGTTTATGGGAGTTTTTATCTATTCTAGTGGGATGCTGGATAAGTTGGGTAAGTCTGAAAAGGTTAATGTGTTGGGTGGGGTTGTTGGAATTACAGGTTGACCAGTTTGTATTTAGATCACTTAGTTTAGTGGTCTCTTGTGGAAAGTTGTTTGAGATCCACTGGAGAGTTTCTTCAGTTATTGGTGAATTGTTTCCAGGTGGAATTTAACTGCAGGAATGTTAATTCTCTTTGTGTTGTTTATAGTTAGTACAGAGCCTAAGATTTCTCCATCTTGGAATTGTGGCAGTGACAGTTGTAGGGGTTGGAGGTTGAGTGTATTCTTAAATAAAATTCCTACTCAACCTCCTTTCTTTCCTGTTCTGTCTAGTCTTAAGATATTGTACCCTGGGGGAAGGATTTCCTCATTTAGGATACTGGGTTTTACCCAGGTTTCAGTTATGGCAAGTATGTCTGGGAAGTGTTGGGATATAAATGTGTGTAGATTAAGTTTGTTAGAGGTGCTGTGAATATTTATGTGAATGATTAGTAGGTTAGAGTTGTGATTGTTGGAGGGTAGGGTAGTGTCTGGTCCTGGGTTAGGATGTATGTCACCTGAGATGAGTAGCCTTAAGCTGGATATTATACTGTGTTTAATGATGTGAGCTACCTCTATATAGGAATTATTTTTTTAGTGGTTTGTTATGTGTGTGTGGTAGGGGAAGCCTATATATGTGTAGAGTATAAGTATCTCTAAATAGTGATGGGCAGATATGGAAATGTGTGTGAGATGTGGAGTATGGTATACTATGTGTTGTATGGTAGGAGGAGGTGTGGAGAGGTAAATTGGTCTGAGTTGATGTAAGGTGAGTTAAGGTGACTAGAGTTAGGAAGAGGAATGATAGTAATATTTGCATTGTAGTGTTGAAGTGGTGATAGACTAATGACAGTTATGAGTGCAAAGTATAGGTTAGGGGAGTGTGTAGTAGTTAGAGTTGTATATTGTAAGAGGGGTGGGGGTGTGGTTTGGGTAGGTGGGAACCTGTAACTGATTGGTGTTGTGTAAGGTCAAGTGATGTGAGGTTAGATATATATTTAGCTGTACTTGGGGTAGGGTAGGAGAGCGGGGCCTAGCCAGGTCTCAGTCACAGATCCAGTCTGTGAGTTCAGTTTAGGACCGAGTAGGCATGGGGTGCCAAGGGATAGGATAGTTAAGAAAAAGATACGCCAATTATTATACACAGACTGTATCTCTTATCTGTGGCTATTTGAGTGCTTAGTTTTCAAGATATAGAAGCGGGGCTTGAGCGCTTATTGCCAGTGCTGAGATTCCCTAGCGGGACACTTCCTAATTTAATATACATAACCACTAGGACAAAATTATTACTAGTTCACAACCTTATATCCTTGATTTTCCAGTACTACAGAGAGTTGACTGGGTTTAGGTCAGGATTCATAAAATGGAGTGGTCTCCTAGCATTACGAGCCTTCAAGTGGGGAAGGGCAGAGCAGGGTGAAAGAGAAGAAACAAGCAAAGAGTTCCTAGGAATGAAGAAAGGAGAAACATATAGCTAAATGTTAGTATATATCACACAGCAAAGTCTGTCTACTGGCTACAAATATTACAATACATTTATTCGTAGTAGCACAGTTGAGCTATAGGGTATGTATACAGAAACAAGAACATGTACATTGGCATTTTACTAGCTTACCGACGGATGAGGCAGAAAATGCCTTAAGCATGCGGTGTATAGAGCCCAGTTAAAATGCTATGTAGCTTATGACAACAATCTTCTGTTAGGTGTGAGCAGAAAATACAGTAATTTAACCTGTATGGCAATGCTTAAACCCAACAGATGAGGCGAGTATGCCTTACAAACGTGCGGCTAATTGGGGCTGTGTAATAACGTAGTCAACATTTGCATTTAGGAGGTCGCAGACAGTATAAAAGTGATTTTTGCCAAAGCCACAGACTTAAAGTTAACCCAAAATAATGCAGTATTATCTCCTGCTGGCAAAGAAGTCCCTACAAATTACAGTAGGAATAACACCCCCCCTCTTCTGTTCTAACCCAGTGGTGAGAGATTTTGGAAAGCAGGTTGATGCCAACCTCACCTTTGATCATCTTGTGCCCACAGTGGTAATAAAGGCTCTTTACCTTGCACACCTCATAAGTGAGGGCATAGCATTCATGACTAAGGATGTTATAACTCCACTGTACTCGTCCCTCATCAGACCAATAATAGAGTACAGTGCTCCCCTTTGCATGTACCTCAACAGACACCTACAGCAGCTGGAGAGACCTCAGCGGTTTCTCACTAAGAAAATCCAGGGACTTCCAACAAATTACCTACGTGGACAGACTGAAGGCCCTGTCACTGTACTCTATTGTATAGACTGCTGAGAGGTAACTTGTGGCCGGCCTATAGAGCAGTCTTGAACCCTGCCTTAATGGAAATGCTGCACCTCTGCAAATATTGGACAAAAGTTGCTTGCTTTAAGGACCCAAACCTAGCCTGCAATATCAAGAGGACATGCTGGAGAGCGAGAGATATGTCTACCAGAAATTGCCACTCCTGTGGAACAAACTCCCAATTCATGTGAAACTGAGCCCCTTAATGACCCTATTTAAAGATAACTGGGACAGATGTATGGCAAATTGTAGATTTACTCCAGGGCATTTCACCTATGTCACTCTTAGCCAGTGCTGATCATGGATTTGCAAATATGGACTACATATCTTGGTCTATAAGGGAACAGTGGTATAACTTGGGTAGGCTTGACAAGGCCCATCTGGCCATTAGTCCTGTAACCTCGTCTGAACCTAGGGCCATTATGGTAGTACCCTCATATGAACCTGTGAACCTGTGCAGGCCTTCCAACATCTTGTCTCACACATGCCCTGCTGATGTCATGTACTATAAGTTCAGCTGCAGTCTTGCAAAAGTCAGGTGTGATGTTTGTGTTACGTACTGTGATGTCCTTCAAGGATGCATCTGCAGTCCTAACATATGGGTTGTCCTGCCTCAGGCAGCCCTTCGGTCGGCCGGATTCCAAAGTCTGGGTCTGGCCTCGGCTGATGTCTCACTTCACCCGACGTCATAGCTGCTGTGGTATAAAGGCATCAGCCGACGCCATTTTTCTCCATCTTTCTTGCCGCGCGGTGCCCGAAGCAGAAGCTGTTCGCAAGTGCCGGTCAGTCAGATCCAGAGATTCCTACTACCGAAGGCTTCTAAAAAGCTAAGTACCCCGTTGGGGACTCTTTCTTGCCTCAGCCGATGTCAGACAAAGTAAATAATTGTTTAACTTGTGGGAAACAAATACCTCATAAGGATTTCCACTCTTACTGCCTTCCTTGCTTAGGCCCAGACCACGACGTATCAGCTTGTCTAGCCTGTGCTTCCTTCAACCGACGGACGCTTAGACGTCGGTCGGAGTTTGCAGAGGAGTTGTTTGGTCCCGCTTTTGCATACAAAATGCCGTCGGAGACTCTGACTACAGAATTGGCTAAAAAGCGCAAGGAAAAGGACCGACACTCGCGGTCCGCGGTTTCGGCTGAAACCACGGTTAGGCCAACCATGGAAAGTGTCTCAGTTTCGCTGAAACTGAGTCCTCAGTTCTTCCTTCGGCCGAAAGCATGCCTCCGATAGCCGAGGCCTCACAGAGCATGGCTGAATCTGCTACTGAAATTACTGCTACAGAAGCAGGCACCCAGGATTTGTCAGACACTATTCCTTTAGACATATCTACCCCTGCACGTGGGGCTGCTAGACCCCCTGCTTCTATGTCTATCAAGGCCTTTTCCAGGGCTAAAGCAGCTAAATCTTCTAAGGCCTTACCTGCTAAAACTCCCTCACACAGGCCTACCTCTAGTTCCCAAATACTCAGCCTGGCTGAGGATCTTATTTCTTTGATCAGGGGATCCCATCCTCACCCAGACAGGGTCTCTCAACCCCCCCAGATAAGAGGCCTAGGACTGAACCCCCGGAACCTGTCTCTACAGACTATTCCTCGGATGACTCAGATATTTCAGACCATCAGGAAGGCCCATATTCTCCTTATGAGGATTCTGATGCAGAAGACTCCATTCCTTCTGCTTCTCCTCCTGAAGAATTTTCTTTTGGGGAAACCCTACATGCTATGAGGGAACACTTCCAATGGCAGGGCCAGGATTTTTCAGATTCAAGGAAAAGGCTAAGGACCTTTTTACACTTACCACAGCATAGGCCTTTAGCCATTCCTCCAGTACTAACAGTTGTTGATGATGCATATAATGATGCCTGTACTGCCCCTGATTCTCTTCCTCTGGCCCCTGCCAAGCCTGACAGATATTACAGGGTCCCGGACACACACTACCATTTGTATAAGGCTCCTGTTGCAGACCCTGAAACCATTTCACAGGGCCCTAAAGGTGTGGCAGCTGCCTCTGCCAAAAACCCTTCCTCTGAAAGGGAATCTAGAGCATTAGAGAGATGGGGTAAAAGGTTTATACTTCTGCTACTCTTTCGCCAGGGCCTTAAACTGTCAATTTCACATGATTCAGTACCAGGAATTTTGTTAGACCAGCTAAATAAAAACTGTCCTCTCCTGAACCTATAGACCGCAAGTCCCTTCAGGATTTGGTACATAACTCTCAGCAGGTCAGTAACCATTTCTTAAAATGTGGCTATGATGCACTGGAGGCTTCCTTTAGATCAGCTATGACTGGAACAGTGATTCGAAGGCATGCCTGGTTAAAAGAACAATCCTTACCAGACCATGTTAAGTCAAAACTCCTAGATGCTCCTATGGAGAAACAAAGTTTGTTTGGCTCCCCTGCACAGGAGGTTCTAAAGAAAGTGGAAGAAAAAGCAAAATCTGTCCAAACAGTCAAGGATTTCTTACAGGTCCAACCTCCGAGGTTTAGCAGAAATTGGCCTTCGAAGAATTGGTCCTTTCCAGACACCTCCAGAGCACAGAGAGGCAGAAATAGACGCCCAAGAGGCAGAGGTTAATCTAGGGGTGCCTACAGGGGACGTCAGTGGCAACCTGCCAAACAGAGAAGTGCTGCCACAGATTCAGCTACAACCACTTCCACAGGACAGACACAATGACTTGGCTCTGGTTCCGCCTACCAGGGAACAACTGGAAGCACCCTTGGGCGGAAAGCTAGCCTTATTTTCCGACAACTGGCATTGCATTACAGGAGACAAATGGACTTTACAAACAATAGACAAGGGTTACAGGTTTCACTTCCACACTCTACCAAAAAAGAGAGGAATGCCAAACCTACCACCAAGCCAAAAAACAGAGGCTCAAAGACAAATCAGCAACTTACTAAGGATGAGAGCTATAGAAAAGGTACCACCTATGGAACAAGGCCAAGGATTTTACTCCAGGAATTTCCTTGTACCAAGAAAAGAAAATCAATGGAGACCTATTCTCGACTTGTCCGCACTGAACACATACCTCATTGTTCCAAAATTCAAAATGCTGACCCTCCAGCAACTTCTTCCCATGCTGGGCAAGGAGTCTTGGCTGGTGACTCTAGATCTCAAGGAGGCATACCTGCACGTCCCTATACGACCAGATTGCAGAAGACACCTCAGATTTCTTGCAGGATCAGAGCATTATCAATTCTCAGCATTGCCCTTTGGCTTATCTACTGCGCCCAGAGTATTCACGAAATGCCTGGCATCAGTAATTGCTCATTGCAGGCTTCAGGGAATTCAAATTTACCCATACCTGGACGACTGCCTAATACAAGCAGACAACAAGGCAAAATTAACAAAAGATTTGGAAAATGTCATACAACTGTTGCAAGCCTTGGGATACACAGTCAACATGCAAAAGTCAAGACTAGTACCATCCCAAAGGATAACATTTTGGGTGCAGAACTGGATACATCAACTCAGATGGCTTTTCTCACAGAAGAAAAACAAAAGCAACTACCAGTCTATTTCATGACATTAACAACACAAACTCAGCTTACTGCAAGGAAAGTCCTGCAAGCCCTGGGTTACATGGCATCCTGCATAATATTGATTCCGTATGCCAGGCTGCATATGAGAAAGTTGCAATGGTACCTAAGGAATGTATGGTCTCAACACAAGCACAGTCTAGAAGCCCAGATTACAATCATTCCATGCCTGAAACAAGAATTCCTGTGGTGGGCTCAGGCCTGTCAGCTGAACAGAGGATTGCCTTTCCACAAACCACATCCAAGCCAGACCATCACCACGGACGCCTCAGACCTAGGCTGGGGGGCACACATAGTGGACAAGTGTATACAAGGCCTATGGACCCAAGACCAGCTGAATCTACACATAAATCTAAAGGAGATGCTGGCAGTGAAACATGCAATCCAGGCATTCAGACCACTCCTTCAACAAGGTCACCTGCTGATAAGGACAGACAATACCACAGTCATGTGGTACATCAACAAACAGGGAGGTACACACTCATATCCTCTATGCCGGATGGCAGTGGACCTGTGGAATGTGGCCCTGAATCTCAACATTCAACTACAGGCCAGATTTGTACCAGGAAAATAAAATTCACTAGCAGACACCTTAAGCAGAACTACCACGGATGCTCACGAATGGATGCTGCATCCAGATATCTTCAAAGCCATAACAAAGAAATGGGGACTGCCAGAGATAGACCTGTTCGCCTCCCACACAACCACCAATTGAAGAAATTCTGCACAAGAGCATACCACCCACTTGCCTGGAGGGTGGACTCCCTTTCCTTCAGCTGGAAAAACCTGACAGCATATACATTCCCACCTCTTCCTTTGATGTACAAAGTCCTACTGAAGATCAAAGAGGATCAGCCAAGGGTAATCCTGATAGCTCCAGACTGGCCGAGGCAACATTGGTACCCGCTACTGAGAAGCATGTCTGGGACACACGCATGGCCTCTACCTCTATGTCCCTTACTTCTAACACAGAAGAACTACAAGATCCTACATCCAAACTTGAAAACACTGCAGCTAGCTTCTTGGAATATTGCATAAAACAAAATAAACCAGATTTATCTCAGAGGGTTAAGGACATTATCCTGGAGGCATGCAGACCCTCCACAAGGAAAACTTATTCAGCCAAATGGAAAATTTACCTCATTTGGAGTGCAGCAAAGGGAGAAAATGTCTCACTGGCCAACATAGCACACATTCTGGAATACTTAGCAGAACTGTTCCACAATGGCCTGTCCTACTCCTCTATTAAGATTCATGCATCAGCAATTTCAGCACAATACAACATGGATCCTCCTGTCTTCTCTCATCCTCTACTCAGGCAGTTCTTGAGAGGAATCAAAAATGTAAAGCCTCCAAGGAAACCACCTTTACCTACATGGGATCTCAACTTTGTGCTGGAAAAGTTAACACTTCCCCTTTTGAACCAGCAGCAACAGCAGACTTACAGTTCTTATCTTGGAAAACTGCTTTCCTGCTAGCGATCACTTCAGCAAGAAGGGTATCTGAGTTACAGGCATTAATGGCAGTACAGCCCTTCCTTATCTTCCATCAGGATAGAGTGTCTCTGAGAACTAACCCTACTTTTATGCCAAAAGTGGTCTCCAGAGTATCATTGAACCAAGCGATTCATTTACCTACATTCTTCCCCAACCCACAGAACAGGGGGGAAAGACTACTACATACCTTGGATGTGCACAGACTATTACGCTACTATCTGGACAGAACTAAGACCAACAGAAAAACTGACCAGCTTCTGGTAGCATATGCAACAGGAATGCAAGGAAAAGCAATTTCAAAACAGACAATCTCAAAATGGATAGGAAATTGCATTAGATTTTGCTACTCTTTTCATGGAAAGACAACTCCTGAAAATATCAGACCTCACTCCACAAGAGCTACAGCCACCACTACAGCTTTCCTAGGAGGAGTGGCTACCAAAGACATTTTAGAAGCTGCTACTTGGAGCTCCGTGCATACATTTGCCAAGCATTATAATCTTCCTTTATACTCCAGATCCCGAGCAGGTTTTGCAACTGCTGTTTTGCAAGGGATCTTGACTACACCATCTTTATCTTAGTGCCTCCTCCCCCAGTTTGGCTGTGGTATTCTACCCATATGTTAGGACTGCAGATGCATCCTTGAAGGACATAGTACAGTTTTGTACCTACCATAAATGTAGATGTCCGATAGGTATGCATCTGCAGTCAGGATTACCCACCCTCCTTCCCTCTGTGGTATTCCTAGGGTACTTACCCCTCTTTAGCTAGCTGGGGAATTTATTATGGTGTATTTGTTTATATATATATATATATATATATATATATATATATATATATATATATATATATATATCTACATAGGTACAAACTGTACTTTCTGTAGTCTGTAATGCCAGGTGGCAATTATATTACTGCAGCATGTGGGACATTATATTATATTCAACAGACGCTGCTGATGTCATCAGCTGTATCAGATGTTGGATATGAGACAAATGGCCGTGACATGGATTTTAATCTATCCACATACATCATGGGACTCTATCTCCTCCTTGAGGACTTCCTTGGGAGGGATCCCGCCGGGCTTCCCTGGTCGGGTTCGGACATCAGATACCGGAGGGGTCCCCCAAGTATCCCCTCTCTCCCCCTGGGTTTTCCCTCAGACATCCTAGACCTGAAAAGGGAGGAAACTGGCCTCCATTAATCCCTCCGAGGATGATTCTAGACCTTACCCCAAAGGGAGAGGGAGGAAATGGTTCAGAAAAAATCACAGGGAGTCACGCCTGACGACGCGGCTCAGTTTACCCCCAGAGGCAGAGGATCCGGAATCTACTCAAGGTTCTTTTTGGTCCCCAAAAAGACGGGAGACTGGAGACCAATATTAGACCTCAGCAGGCTAAACAAGTCTGTCAAAAAAACAAGATTTCGGATGGTCACACTTCAATCGATTTTGCCCTTTCTGGGCAAAAACAACTGGATGTGCTCCATAGACCTTCAAGATGCGTACTGTCACATAAAAATACACAGACGCTCCAGAAGGTTTCTCTGCTTTCGGCTGGGGACCAGTCATTTTCAGTTCAGAGCCCTGCCTTTTGGTCTCACTACAGCCCCCAGAGTGTTCACCAAATGCATGGCAGCGGTCACTGCTCACCTGAGACGTCAGGGATTCCAGGTGTTTCCATACCTAGACGACTGACTCCTCTCAGCCACCACCAGGCATCAACTTCTCCAGGCCAGGGATTGCACACTACGTCTCTGCAGCGAGTTAGGGATTTCAGTCAACTTCGAAAAGTCTTCCTTATCGCCTTGCCAATCTATTAACTTTATAGGCGCAGATCTAGACACTACTCGGATGTCAGCAAACCTAACAAACCAAAAAATTCTAGATATCCAAAAACATGTTCGGATGATCCTTTGCAGCAAAAAGGTGCAAGCCAGGTTGGTTCTGAAAGTGTTAGGCCTTATGGCAGCTGCCATCACACTTCTTCCCCTGGCCCGTTTTTACATGCGTCTCCTGCAGTGGATGTTGTTTACCCAATGGTCTTTCCAACAGTTACCCATGCGTCACAAGATCCTTGTGACACAAACCTGCAAGAGCCATCTCTCCTGGTGGATTTCTTCCCCCCTAGTCCATCAAGGCAGACCCTTTGTCCCCCCGGCCCCGGTAGCCACGGTCACGTCGGGTGCCTCCCTGATCGGGTGGGGGGGGGCATTATCAGGGCAGGATGGTCCACGGCTCGTGGCAACCATTTGAATACCACCTGAACATAAATGTCCTACAGATGAGAGCAGTGCTTTTAACGTTGCAAGCCCTCAACGACTTTCTTCCCTTAGGGACAATTGCAGTTCACACGGACAACATGTCTGTAGTATGGTACATCAACAAGCAGGGCGGAACCAAGTCCTATCCCTTGTGTCGAGAAGCTCTCAGACTTTGGCAATGGGCGATCCCCTCTCGTCGGTTTCTGATAGCAACTCATATCCCTTGGAAAACCAACATCATAGCGGACAGATTGAGCAGAGCTATACTCATGCCTCACGAGTGGTCTCTCAAACAATCTACAGTGGAAGAGATTTTTCATAAGTGGGGTCGCCCATGCTGCGACCTTTTTGCTACACCCCAAAACAACAAATGCCCAGACTTCTTCTCTCTCTTTCCTCTTCCGGGCCATTCCCCCAGAGACGCTCTAACCCAGCATTGGCCCCGGGGACTTCTTTATGCTTTTCCCCCCTTCCCGTTAATACCTCAAGTACTCCAGAAAGCTACCGTCTTGAGAGCCAAGCTGATTCTCATTGCCCCTTACTGGCCTCGACAAATTTGGTTCCTGTTCCTTCATCGCCATCTCTTGGTGCAGCCTTGGCATCTGGACCCAGTTCCAGATCTTCTGACCCACCAGTCGGGTCAACTGCACCGGTCCATTCGTTCCCTCAACCTCACCGCTTGGTTGCTCCACTTCCTTCCTTAGCCAGGCATAGTAGCTTCTCTAAAGTCCTCTACCAGGAGGATTTACTCTAGCAAATGGAAACGTTTCACCCTTTGGGCAAAGTCTAAGAACATAGACCCTTTTACTGCCCCTATTCAGTCAGTTTTGGACTTTCTAGCTGAAATTTTTCACTCCGGTTCTTCTTCTTCCACAGTTAAAGTCCAGTTGGCAGCAATCTCGAATTTCCATGTTGGATTTGCAGACCAGAACATTATGTCTCACAAACTTTGTAAAGCCTTTCTCAGAGGGGTGTTCCTTCTTAAACCCCCTGTTAGGGATCTTCCACCACAGTGGGACCTAAATTTAGTGCTGACATCCTTGATACTTCCCCCTTTCGAACCGGCTGCTGCATGCTCATTAAAATTTCTTTCTTGGAAGACACTTTTTCTAGTTGCTATTACCTCAGCTAGGAGAGTGTCTGAACTTCATGCCCTCTGTGTTCGTCCCCCTTACTTGGTCTTCCACAAGGGCAGAGTATCCTTAAGAACCAATCCATCCTTTTTGCCCAAGGTTGCTTCTAAGACAAATTTAAACCAATGAATTGATCTTCCTGTATTTTTTCCCAATCATTCCAATAGGGCGGAACAAAAATTACATTACCTAGATGTTCATCGCCAACTCAGATATTACTTGGACAGAACGAAGCAATTTAGGAAGTCTTATCAGCTTTTTCTTTCTTATGCTGAAAATAAAAAAGGTCTCCCTGTTTCTAAAGTGACCTTATCCAGATGGCTGTCATCCACCATTTCTGACATTTATCATCTTAGGGGCAAACAACTGATCTCAAAACCTAAAGCACATTCTACAAGAGGTCTAACCACATCTACAGCCTTTCAGGCTAGACTACCCTTAGACACTATTTGTGCAGCAGCCACTTGGGCCACTCCTCATACCTTCTTTTCTCATTACAAATTGGATTTGGCCTCCAGGGACAGGGCAAGTTTTGGTTCCACAGTCCTCAAGAGTCTGTTCCATTGAGCCACCCAGGATAGAGGTGCTAGGGACGCGGTCCAATCCAGCAAGAATGAAGGCGAGATTGACAACTTAACATTTTGAAGTTATGTACCTACCATAACATTCCATGTTAGTTGTCTTCTCTCGCCTTCTTTCTTGCGTCCCTCCCTCCTGTCCCCCTAGCCTGGACAGGCCTTGAACTTCCTTTTTCTCTGAGATTTTTCTCCTTGGACACCAGTTAGTTCTGGACCTTAATTACCTGGGTTCCCCTTACAGCCTTCTCAGGTTAGTTGTTCTTCTTTCCCTTGTGGAAAGATTATAGGCAGTTTTTTTCCTCTAGATACCAAACGAGATCTGGGTAATCACCGCCTTGCATCATGGGATATGGGGCTGCCTCGAGCTGGTAAAAGTGACTCTCGAGCTTAGCAAGTGCTGAGTCGGAGCCGAGGATCGGCTCCAAACCCATCCAGCAAGAAAGAAGGCGAGAGAAGACAACTAACATGGAACGTTATGGTAGGTACATAACTTCTAATTTTGTATCCCTGAATTCAAAAGATAGAAAACAGGGATATGGCACAGGGTGGTGTGTGTGTGTGTTGGGGGGCAAGGCAGCCTTGTTTGTAGGGGTCCTCTAGGTGAAGTTGGTTTGTGAGTGTCTGTCTGCATGAACACAGCCAAGGTATGTGCTACCTCTGCAGCATGGTCTGTTGAACAGTTGTGAGCCATGCATGGTAATACAGATGGCAGTTCATCTTTGTCATCCCCGACTACGAGAACTGTGTCTGCCAGGAGTTGCACTGGCACATCCACTGTCAGATGCAGTTCTGCTATTTGAACATGACTGATGCCTGCTGGATGAGCTCCCTTCACAGGGATGCGTATGACCCACAACCCCATGGCCTGCCACATCTGGGTGTGTACAGCAGACTCACTGACTGCCACTATGGGAGCGTGATTGGTCACGGCCATGTTGGCTGACAACAGATGATGTGGCTGACCTTGGTCCACAAGGATGCCTTTCCCCTCCCAGCAGATGACCCATCACAGACATTGCTCATTCCATGACAGACACCCCTCGGTCTAACACAGACACCCCTTGTTACAATGTGTCATTCATCCGATCCAGTGAATCGGCAGCATAATGGAGGCAGTCACACATGTCCGACTGTGCCACATCCACAACCCTTACCATTTGTCCAGAGCACCTATGGGAACTTGCCTGAGCCTCCATGATGGCCCTAAACATATGTTGAGTGGCACTGGAAGCGTCATCTACACCAGATATGGAGGGACAGCAGACGTCGTCCGAGCACCCCTATCAATCCTCCCGTGTGACACCTCACCCACATTTGACTAAGGATAGACTCAACCAGCACTGAAGCAGCAGTAGCCAGACTTTCCTGTATCTGTGGTCTCGGTGGACTGGGTAGGCATAGACCTACTGGCTGTGTCTGATTGAAATGCAGGGGATGATTGAATGTCAACGTCTGTGTCGATTCAACGTCTGCATCCCCCGGCTGTGCCTCATTTTGGCTACCACCATCATCAGAGTTTGCGGATACACTGCCATCAGGTGGCACAATGTCCACGCTTCCACTCGAGCTCAATCAACTGTGATAAAAAGGAAGAAACACAGGAATACCTTAATACCTGCACTGCTATAGTGCAGTATATGCTAACAAACTAACAGTGCTGCCACTATTACAGAGAGTACAGCAATACACACAACAGGCCTGAGATCATTATCACAAACTACAGTATTTGTTTAAATTGCCCAGCAGTACTGACATAAATATATTTGGCTCACCATCTGCAGAAGACATACTGCTCTGTACTCCAGACATTCCTGGAAGAAATTTAGCAAGAGGTAAAGGCAACATCATAACAATTAACAGGTAACACAGGGCATAATACATTTACCCCTGTATATGTGCATTAACGGTATTTTGAACAAGAATGTGACTGACCGCTCCATGCAAAGCTTATAACTTTAGCAATCTTCAGTACTGTACAACAGTATTCAGTTGTTGAGATATCAAAGCTTACCTGGATGCTCCTCCTAGGATGTGCTTGCTGTATTGGAAAGTGTTGCGTCTACATCCAGGACATGCTGTAGTGCACTTTCCTAGGAGCTGTCTGGATCTGTCAGGTTAGCCAGAAACTGTTCATTGGGGGTTAATGGTGGTTCCCTAGCGGGCCCTCCCTTGGTAACCATTTGGTCACGGACCACTGCAGCTGCTTGCCTCCTTGCAGATGTTATCATGTCAGTGGCCTTGCGGCGCACCTGTTTGTATGTTCTGTCATGGCCGCCAATGGGATTGACATTATGAACAATCTGCTGCCATATTCGCATCCTGCAGGCCATATCTCCCCGTTCCCTTTCCAAGAGAAAAAAGGCACACGTAGCCAAAACACATAGACTATGACTTGGTTTCCAGCATCAGTGAAGGCAGGTCTGTATGGATTGACTGACATACTTGTAGGTGTCCTAAAAAAACAACAGAAGTATAATACACATAGGTATCACATAACTACAAAATAACTGATGTGTTGTTGTCTTATTTTGCCTTCATTCTTACTAGGTTGGGTTCAGATCCACTCCTTGGATCTGACCCAGCCTTATATACAAGCTCGAGGTTCTCCACTAGCTCGTGGCTCAACCATATCCCATCATGCACTAGGAGAGCTCCCCAGATCTCGTTTGCCACTAAAGATCAGGTGCTCTTCTTAATGGCTCTGGCTAAGTAGACTTTTTCTTGCTTCATTTTTGTGAGAAATTGCTTCTTGTTGAATTTTTCTGCTAATAACTTGTTAAATGTTTGTTTTTTCCACGTGCTTCTGTGGTTTTACTGCTGTTGGCTGTCGTTTTTCCATTAGGCCTTTTTTCCTTATCCTGGCTTCACTTTAAATAGCCTGTTTTAGTTAGAGGGTTCTCTTTTACATTTGAATTATCTTTTTAAGGTCAGTTTGTTTAAATTAGAGAGCTGCCTTTCCTTTAGCCTGTTTAAGTTAGATGGCTTCCACCTCTCCGGTCATAGCCCATTTAAGTTAGAGGGGGCTGTGCCATCCTTTTATCTATCTCGCAAACAACTGTTGGTTAAGTTTTGTTCTTGTTGTTTAAAAATAAAAAAAAATAGTATATATATATACATACATCCATACATACATACACACACACAACAGAGTCTGTTAGCTGCTGTTCTTGTTGTTGTTGATTTTGTTGTTACAATGTCTTCCAAAGATTTAAAAAATGTGAGAAATGCAGACAAAAAATGTCCATTACTGATAGGCATACGATTTGTGTGTACTGTTTAGGAGTGGTCCATCTCCAGGAGTCCTGTTCAGTCTATCACTTTTTCAGTCACAGGGATCTTTTGGAGAGAAAGAATAAGTTGATTCTTTGAGGTCTGTTGAAAACCCCCTTCTCCGAAGCATTACAAGAATGTCTGGGTTCTTCTAAGTCTGACCAGTCTCTCTTATCTAAATCATACAACTCTCGGAAGAGATCTTCCTCTTCCAGTGCTCAGTAAGAGCCTTCTAAAAAGATTTCCAGTGTTTCCTCTCTGGATCCTAAGACTGTCGGATCCAAGAGGCCTACTACTGTGACTCCATCAGTCTCAGTGCTGGTGGAGTTTCAGTTACAGAGCCGGTCCCCTGGCTTGGAACCGCTATCCCCTACTCTCAGGTCACCTTTGCTCTAGCCTTCCAAATCTCCTGCCCCCTCGACTCAGTCTTCCAGGAGCCTGTCCGATGATGATGTGGATCGAGTGGTGCAGAGGCTGCTAAGGACACCAGCACTCGCCGAGTTGTTACCGGATCCAACCTGAAGGCTTCGGGACCAACAGAATCCTCCCCTTCTGCATTGAATCCTCCTCCAGTCAGACCCCGGAATGTCTGGAGTTGATATTGGTGGAACTGTTGGAACCGAGAACTATCACAGGATCTTCAGATCCGAATATTGCTCTAAAGTCCTCTGCTCCATTGGAACTCGAGGAGTCTAGGAACCAATGCTCTCCAGTCTGGTCCGGAGAGAGGGATTGGACAGTTGTCGGATCCGAACTTGCCTCTCGGGTCATCAGCTCGGGTGAGCTCAGCTCCTTCCTCAGCCTAGGAGCCATTCCCCTTGGTCCCAGGCATTCCCTACTATTCTTTGGAGCTGGGGGTATTCTCAGATCAGAGGCAGGGGGGCTTTTGAGGTGATGAGGAAAATGCTGACTCCACAAGCAGCTCCACTGTCATCTCTGGACATTCTTCCCTCAGAGGCACCGGTGTCTTGCATCTATACCCTTGCATCCACAGGGACGCAAAGATTTTAGGCCTCAGGACGCTCCACAGGGTGGCCCCCACTCTTCTGAAACCTTTCCAGAGTACCCCTTGGAAGAGGGTTATACAAGAGGAAGCATTTATACTCCCTAGAGGAGTCCATCACATCATCCATATTGACTTCGATGACACCGAAGGGTCCCCACGGTCACGTCCTGATGATGTCTCATTTGGAGACATCTTGGAAACACTTACACAGAGAGGCAACTGGAAGTCCACCAACCCTTCAGCAGAGGAGTCTGTGTACCTGAAGACTTTTGGATCTCACCCTTCCTCCACTTGGATGTCTCCACCTTTTGACGAACCTATGGACTTAGTTTCTCAAAGTGTGGAAGTCTCCAGATTCAGTGGAACATGTTCCTTGGAGGCCAAATACATTCATTACCTCATCCTCAGACAAACATTTCTTAACTAAGGGACTCCCAGTAGATGCTATGGTGTTGCCAGTGACAGCCACCAAGAAGCAACTGTGAGACACATGTTCTTCTCCTTCCACCAAACAAGGATTCTCACACAATGGACAGATATGGAAAGCGCATTTTCTCTTCAGCGACATTTGCTTTTAGATCGCTGAATTACTTGACTCACTTTACTAGACTACAGAGATGCTCTCCAAGGTTCAGTAGCTGAAGGGGTGTCAGAGAAAGTTTCCTCTCAACTCTCTGCCTTGAATTCAGTGTTCAGCTTCTCCATGAGACTGATTTCTTATGCAGTGGATGGAGCGAGCAGAACAGCGGGTTCGGGAATTACCCTCAGGAGACATTCTTGGATGCGCTTGTGTGACTTTGCGGAACCCTTTAAATCTTCCTTTGTGAATGCCGTATTCCATGTCTTGTCTCTGTTCGGGCCAAAGTCAAGGACACACTAACCAGGTATGAACAAAAAGGAAAGACTTTCTCTGCCGTAGGAGTCCGTTTTTCCCTACCTGCCAGATCTTATCCCAAAGGTCAGAAAAGAAGTGGGAAAATGTGGTTTCGAAAATCTCAGAGAGCTTTCCAGGACACATGTGGTGAGTCTTCCCCCAGGGGCAGAGGGGGAAGTGGTAATGGAATACGCCGACCACGTGGCAGAGGGGGTTTCAGAATCAGGGTGACAGGGAATCCTTCTTTGGTAAGCCCTTTTAGTGCTCCTGAAGGGAGGCCCACCTGTCCATCTCTGGAGGCAGTCGGACCCCGCTTATCTTTGTACGCAAAAGCCTGGTTAACAATAACAAAGACAAGTGGGTGAAAAGCATCATATCCAGAGGTTACTCCATACCCTTTTCCTTCCCCATCGCAAACATAAAAAACATCCCTGACGCGTTCCACCCAGTCAAAGGGGACAGGCAACTCTAGAAATTCAAATGTTGCTAGACAGAAGAGTCATCCAAACAGTCCTTTGCAGACCAAATGGGATCCAGAACTTACTCAGATTCTTTTAGGTTCCAAAAAAAATGGGACTGGAGATCAATTCTGGATCTCAGCAACCCAAACAAATCTGTAATAAGTCCAAGTTCCGGATGGTAACATTCTAGGACAAGACGATTGGATATGCTCGATTGACCTCCAGGATGCATACTGCCACATAAAAATGCACAAGCAAGACACCTGCGCTTTCAGCTGGGAGCCAGCCACTACCAGTTTCGAGCTCTGCCCTTTGGCCTCACTACAGCCCCCAGAGGGTTCAGCAAGTGCATGGCAGTAGTCGCGGCTCACTTGAGATTCCTAGGATTCTGAGTGTTTCCCTACTTAGACTGGCTCCTAACCACCGCCACCGAGCGTCTGCTAACAAAAGCGAGTGACACCACCTTGCAGCACTGCTCTCACTTAGGAATCACAATAAACTACGAGAAATCTGCCTTGCTGCCGTCTCAGCGTATTGTTTTTATAGGAGCAGAGTTAGATACAACAAAGATGATGGCCAAACTTCCTCCAGAAAGAGTACAAGTTCTACAACATCAGATCTTAAATCTTCTTTCCAAGAAAAAAGTGCAAGCAAGGACAGTTCTGAAAGTCCTTGGGACCACGGCAGCAGCAATAACCTTGATCCCATTAGCATGTCTGCACATGAGAATTCTCCAGTGACTACTGTCCACTCAGTGGTCGATGTAAGAGCTGTCCATATCCCACAAGATATTGATAATGGAATATTGCAAAAAAGACCTTCGTTGGTGGCTTTACTCCACGCGTGACACTAGGTCGACCTTTTGTATTTCCCCAACCACTAGCCACAGTGACCACAGATGCTTCTCAGGGTGGGTGGGGGCTTTATCTGGGAAAGACAGTCCAAGGCACTTGGCAGGATCACGAGGCCTATTTGCACATAGAGATGAGAGCGGTGCTTTTTAGCATTGCAAGCATTCCAGGACTCTCTTCCACTGGGAACTACTGCAGTACAGAGAGACATGTCAGTTGCATGGTACATAAACAGACAAGGAGGAACCAGATCTTACCCCCTTTGTCGGGAGGCCCTGAAAGTATAGCACTGGGCAACTTCCTCTCAACGCTTTTTGATAGCAGCGCACATCCTGGGGAAATCCAACTTGATTGCAGATAGACTCAGCAGAGAGATTCTAATGCCTCACGAGTGGTCCCAAAAACAGGAGGTGGCGGAAAAGATTTTCCACAAATGGGGCTGGCCTTGCTGCAGCCTTTTAGCCACATCCATGAATGCCAAATGCAGCAGCTACTTTGCCCTGATCCCTCCTCTGGGGGAGTCACTAAGGGGTGCACTTGTTAACACGATTGGCCCAAGGGGCTCCTCTACGCTTTTCCTTCCTTTTCGTTGATACCCAAAGTTCTGCAGAAAGCCAATTACATGTGAAGGGACTTAATATTCATTGCCCCATACTGGCCTCATTAAATCTGGTTCCCTTTCCTCCTCATCTCCAGGAGGAGCCTTGGATTCTGGACCAGTGCCAGACCTTCTGACTCATGCATCAGGAACATTCCATCCCTCCCTTCAGACTCTCAAGTTGACAGCTTGGATGCCCCGATTCCAACCATAGCCAGGCTCCCTAACCTTTGTTCTTCAGCAAAACACATCCTAATTTCTTCACATAAGGCTTCAATGAGAAAGCTATATAGAAACAAATGGAAAAGATTCTCTTTATAAGCTTCTCATAATAATATTGACCCATTTTCTGCCACCCTAGGTTTCATTCTGGAGTTCTTGGTAAAACTATTCAGTGAAGGCGCAGCCGCAGCTACTATTAGACTTCAGCTAGCAGCAAAATCCAGTTTCCATTTAGGTGAATCAGGCCTCAATATTATGTCTCACAGACTATGCAAAGCCTTTCTTAAAGGTACTTTTTTATTAAGACCACCTATTAAAGACCCCCCCAGCACCATGGGACTTGAATTTTGTCTTATTCCATTTAATTTTTCTCCCATTTGAGCCAACATTATCCTGCAAACTCAAATTTTTGACTTTGAAAACTATTCTCTTGACAGAAATTACTTCTGCTCGAAGGGTGTCAGAGTTGCAAGCCTTGTCAGTAAAGCTCCCATACATGCTTTTCCACAGAGAGAGTCTCTCCTTATGAACAAACCCTTTCTTTTTACCCAAAAATATGTTCAGAATCTAATTGGAACGAGTCCATAGAGCTACTAGTATTTTTTCCTAATTATGAGGAAAAGAGAATACATGTTGCACCAACTGGATGTGCATAGACAATTACGCTTCTACTTACATAGTACAAAGGACTTCAGAAAATCTGACCAACTATTCATATCCTTTTCAGATTCAAAGAAAGGTGCTCCATTTTCTAAAGTGACACTTTCAAAATTGCTCTCAGATTGTATAACCTTCGTTTATAAATCTCAGAACAAAGATTTTCCCCATAAAAGTAAAAGGCAATTCTACAAGAGTCATTGCAGCGTCTTCCGCCTTTCAGGCTAGACTGCCAATTGATACCATTTGTGCTGCAGCAGCGTGGGCAAGACCACATACCTTTATCTCTCATTACAAAGTCGATTTGGCCTCCAGAACAGGGCCTCCTTTGGTTCTATGATTCTGAAGAATATTTTCCCTTGAGCCACCCAAGAAAGATGGTGCTAGGGACGCTGTCCCAGCCTAGTAAGAATAAAGGCAAGTTGGACAACAACACATAAAGAAGTTATGTACTCACCATAACGTTCATGTGTGTTGTCCATTTTGCCTTCATTCTTACATCCCACCCTCCTTTCCCCCAACCTTTTGCTCCTGGAAGACCGAGTTGATACAGTTGGCTATTAGTGATCTCTGACCTTCTTGATTGCTCTATAGGGTATTAAACTACCCTTATTCTGTATTCTTTTTTATAACTGCAAACAAGATCTGGGAGCTCTCCTAGTGCATGATGGGATAAAGTTTAGCCACGAGCTAGTGGAGGACCTCGAGCTTGTATATAAGGCCGAGTTGGATCTGAAGATTGGATCCAAACCCAACCTAGTAAGAATGAAGGCGAGGATGCCTTGTCACAAGGAGAGTAACTAGAGAAACATCCTTGTTTATGCCATAACAGTAAGTCTCCTTTGCTGTCCCCTCAAAAGAACAGTCCAGTCTTGTTTCTACCATAACAGTAACTCATCCTTGCCCCCCCCCCCCCGCCACAAAAGAACAGGCAAATGACCCATTTTGCTAACAACACTTCTTTTAAATGCAAACAGTGCTATCAAAGAACCTGTCCCTGTCACATTTGTACATATATATCACACAGCATTCCATTTTCATGTGTTCTTAATCATGTGTGCCTCTGAAATGACTTGACAAACAAGCCCATGCCATCAGTACACTTCTAACTGAGGCATACGAATAAAAGTGTAAAAGTCTTTTCTTCGTACTATTCTTAAATACATTCCAGTGTATGCAGTATATAAGTGACAAAATGGGAGCATACCTGCTGAAGTTCTGTACTCCTCTGTACAGATATATCCTGAAGAAAGTTATTTTTGCAGTCTTCTAAACATATACAACTCTCCTAACCATCGGTTTGGCTAGCTACAGGTGTGCCTTTTTATAATGGTGTAGATTGTTAATGGATTGCGTCTGTCTTTGTCTGTGTTACATATATGTGAATTACAGCATAAGCAGTTGACTTGCACGCTAATTAACCAATCCAACACACTGGAGCTATTCAGCAAGCTATAAAGCATCCATGTAGACTATGTGCTGGTTTTTCCTGTGGATGTCAAAACTTTTGGAGTACAGGCAAGGAACATCTACACAGAATGGTAAAGGCTGCTGCTATTTAATCCATTTGTATATGCTAGAGGATGTAGCCAGTGCTGCTGCTGCTGCCGCCAGTAGGCATAGGCCAAGAAGGAGAAGAGTTTTCAGGCCACGTTTAATTTATCTCAACCTACATGACATGGAAATTATAGAGCGCTACAGGGTGGACAGGGACACACTACAAGAACTCTGCGACATCTGCCGCCTCAGCTCAGAGCCAGACCTCTCCGAGGGGAACCCATCCCAGTGGAAACTAAGGTATGTGTAACCCTTAGAATATTAGCTACAGGCACCTTTCAGAGACCAACAGGGGACATGCTGGAGGTGTCACAGGCATCAGCATCCTGGATCCTCCAGTTCCTGGATGCTATGCTCCAGCATGACAGTGAGCACATATATTTTCCCCATAGTTCTGAGGAGAGAGCCAAAAATATGCAACAGTTCTACCAGGTAGTGTACTACCCTACAGTACTGTGTTGTGTAGATTACACTCGTGTAAAAATGAAGGCACCACCTAGGGAACAGGGAAGGCTCTACATTAACAGAATGAGCCAGCACTCTGTCAACCACCAGGTTGTGTGTAATGCCAAGGGAATTATCTTAGACGTGTATGCTGGCAACCCTGGCAGCTACCACTATTTACATATCTGGCACACCTCTCAACTATGCCAGATGTTTGCTAGGGGGGATATCCCACAGGGTCATGTACTGGGGTTGTGTAGCATATGCACTGGAACCATGGCTGGTGACACACATCAGAAATGCACACACACCTATGCAATAACTGCCTAAAGAGGCACACACTCAAACTATAAATGTCATAGAGTGTGTGTTTGGGCTGCTGAAGTCACGGTTCCTGTGCCTAGATGCATCTGGAGGAGCCCTGCTGTACAGACCAAGGACATGTAAAGAAATCTTCACAGTATGTGCCATGCTACACAAACATAGTCCTGAGTAAACAACTGCAGCCGGATCAGCAAGGGGAAGGGCCACACATCACACCACCAATGCCAAGGTTACTATAGTCACAGGCAGATGAATCAGAGGGAGAACCACCAGCTGCTGTGGGTGTAGGCAGACATAGGCATGCTCATTATGCCCTTGCATTGGCTAAGAGACAATGTGTAGCACACTCACCACACAGGGGACTAAAACCTTCTTCCTACTCACATACGTATAGTAACATTGATGCCAGTCAACTTACACACCCTTTACATCCCCATGTATTTTCTCTGTACTGCATGCATCAGACAGAGTCAGCCGTGGACTAACACTGTGGTAACTGCTGCGTTTACAAGGTGTATTGTTTAATAATGTTATGGCGTATTCTTGTATTTCATTACCTGTTACAGTAATCAAGTAAAAAGTGGGAGATTTGTAATAAAAGGACCGTAACATGTGACAGCAGAGACTTATTTGACTTGTGTGCGTCCATTAGAAAGTAGAGGCCTCAGGCATCAAAGATTCACACAGTCATACCTCTCAAACGTATTGATGATCACTGCATGCCCTCAGTTAAGCACCATATGTTTGTACTGGAAAATCATTGACAAAAGAAGTTAGAAAGTAATGATACACACTACAGCTTCTTACTTCACAACCTTCAGAAGATCAAACAGGCTGGATGCAAAACAAGGAGAGTAACGAGCATTATATCCATGTTTGTGCCATAACAGTAACTCACCTTTCCTCCTTCCGCATTGTTTGTGCTATAACAGTACTGACACTTGCTCGCCCCAAAGGAACAGATGTCCTTCAAGGATGCATCTGCAGTCATCACATATGGGTTGTCCTGCCTCAGGCAGCCCTTCCAAAGTCTGGGTCCGGCGTCGGCTGAAGTCGCCCCTTCCCCTACGTCACAACGCCTGGGGTATAAAAGCGTCAGCCGACGCCATCTTCCTCAGTCTTTCTTGCCGCGTGGTGCCCGAAGCAGAAGCAGTTCGCAAGTGCCGGTCGGCCAGCTCCAGTAAAATCGCTATCCGAAGACTTCAAAAGCTAAGTACCCCGTTGGGGACTCTTTCTTGCCTCAGCCGATGTCAGAAAAAGTTAATAATTGTTTAACTTGTGGGAAACAAATACCTCATAAGGATTTCCACTCTTACTGTCTCCCCTGCTTAGGCCCAGACCACGACGTCTCGGCCTGTTCAGCCTGCGCTTCCTTCAACCGACGCACTCTTAGACGTCGGTCGGAGTTCGCAGAAGAGTTTTTTGGGCATAGTTTTTCATACAAAATGCCATTGGAAACCCCGACATCACATTTAATTAAGAAACGGAAAGACAAGGACCGACACACACGGACCGCGGTTTCGGCTGAAACCGCCGCTAGGCCTACCACGAGTGTCTCGGTCTCGGCTGATACAGAGTCCTTGGAACTTCCGAACCCTGAATTAATGCAACCGACAGCCTTGGTCCCGGAGGCCCCTACCGAGTCGGTTACAGAATTGCCTTCCGAAACTGGTGTATTGGAATCTTCCGACACCATACCTTTAGACAAAGCTACACCAGCATGTGGTGCAGCCAGGCCTCCTGCATCCATGTCTATTAAGGCCTTCACCAGGGCTAAAGCTGCAAAGCACACTAAAGCCATGCCTCCCAGGGTTATTCCTCAGGGACCATCTTCTAGTTCACAGATTCTAACCTTAGCAGAGGATCTTATCTCTTTAATTAGGGGCTCTCAGCCCCATCCGGACAGGGGCTCCCAACCCCCTCTAGACAAAAGGCCCAGGGTGGATCCCCCTGATCCCCTTTCCTCAGAGGAGGCCTCTGCTGGCTCGGATCACTCAGACTACCAGGAGGAGGCTTATTCAGCCTATGAGGATTCGGATGCAGAGGAATCTATTCCCTCAGCCTCCCCTCCTGAAGAGCTTTCCTTTGGGGAGATCCTTCACTCTATGAGAGAGCATTTCAAATGGCAGGGCCAGGAATATTCTGATTCCAGGAAAAGACTAAGAACTTTTCTTCATTTACCTCAGCATAGACCTTTGGCTATTCCTCCTGTTTTAAATGTCATTGATGATGTGTATTCTGACTCTAGTATGACCCCTGACACTCTGCCTCCGGCCCCTGTTATGCCCGATAGGTATTACAGGGTCCCGGACACACATAATTTTCTTTACAAAGCCCACTCTGCTGACCCTGAAACTATTTCACAGGGCCCTAAAGGGGTTGCAGCTGTTACTTCTAAGAACCCACTCCCCTCTGCAAAGGAGTCCAGGGCATTAGAGAGATGGGGTAAAAAAGTGTATACTTCTGCCACTCTTGCTATGAGGGCATTAAATTGTCAATTTCATATGATACAGTATCAAGAGTATTTGTTAGAAGAAATGCATAAGAAATTGTCCTCTACTGAACCCCTTGACCGTAAATCCCTTCAGGATCTGGTACATAACTCCCAGCAGGTTAGCAACCATTTCTTACAGTGTGGCTATGATGCATTGGAAGCTTCATGTAGGTCAGCAGTGACAGGTGTTGTCATACGTAAGCATGCTTGGCTGAAGGAACAATCTCTGCCAGACCATGTTAAAGCTAAGCTTTTGGATGCTCCACTGGAAAAGCAAAAGTTATTTGGTTCCACTGCTCAAGAAGTCCTAAAGAAATTTGAGGAAAAGGCAAAATCTGTACAAACAGTTAAGGATTTTCTTCAAGTCCAACTGCCTAGATTCAGCAGAAATTGGCCTTCCAAGAATTGGTCCTTTCCGGACACAGAAAGATTTCAAAGGAGCAGGAACAGGCGTGCCAGAGGTAGAGGGCAAGCTAGGGGCTCCTACAGAGGCCGTCAATGGCAACCTCCAATCCAGACAGGCAGTTCAGGACCTGCAACTGCTGCACAGTCTCAATGACTTTGCTTTGACTCCGCCAACCAGGGCTCAATTAGAAGCACCTTTGGGCGGAAAGCTTTCTTTATTCTCAAAAAATTGGCACAGCATTACAAGAGACAAATGGACACTCCAAATAATAGACAACGGATACAGGTTCCATTTCCACACATTGCCAAAAAGAAAAGGCATGCCAGGTCTGCCACCAAATCAAAGGGCAGAGGCTTTGAAGCAAATCTCAAACTTACTACAAATGAAAGCCATAGAAAAAGTTCCTATTTCAGAACAAGGCCAAGGATTTTACTCCAGGTTATTCCTTGTTCCAAGAAAAGAGCATCAATGGAGACCAATTCTCGACTTGTCCGCACTGAATACTTATCTCATTGTGCCAAAATTCAAAATGCTGACTCTACAGCAACTCCTTCCCATGCTGGGCAAGGGATCTTGGCTGGTGACTCTAGACCTCAAGGAGGCATACCTGCATGTCCCTATCAGACAAAGTTGCAGAGGACACCTCAGATTTCTTACAGGGTCAGAGCAGTATCAATTCTCAGCATTGCCCTTTGGCTTATCTACTGCGCCCAGAGTATTCACAAAATGCCTGGCATCAGTAATAGCACACTGCAGACTTCAGGGGATTCAAATTTACCCATATCTGGATGACTGCCTTATACAAGCGGACAACCAACAAACTTTGATAAAGGATTTAAATTATGCCATCAATCTTCTACAGGCCTTGGGATATACAGTCAACATGCACAAATCAAGACTTGTTCCATCCCAAAGAATAACCTTTCTGGGTGCGGATCTAGATACAAACACCCAAATGGCTTATCTCACAGAAGAAAAACAAGGTCAGCTACCGGATTACTTCAAGAATCTGACAAGACAAACTCAGCTGACTGCAAGGAAAATCCTGCAGGCCCTGGGTTACATGGCATCCTGTATTCTTTTGGTTCCACAAGCAAGGCTACATATGAGAAAACTACAGTGGTACCGAAGGAGTTTATGGACTCAGCACAGTCACAGTTTGGAAACTTTAATCCCACTCATTCCATGCCTTCACAAGGAATTTCGGTGGTGGGCTCAGGCCAGCCAGTCCAACAGAGGGTTGCCCGTCACAAAGCCAAAAACCTCCCAAACTATTACATCGGACGCCTCAGACCTAGGTTGGGGAGCACACATGGAGGGCAGAGGTATCCAAGGACAATGGTCACGAAAGGAGCTACGCATGCACATAAATCAAAAAGAAATGCTAGCAGTGATACATGCAATCGAGGCCTTCAAACTCTTTATCCATCAAGGCCACCTACTAATAAGGACAGACAACACCACAGTTATGTGGTACATAAACAAGCAAGGAGGCACCCATTCCTACCCTCTTTGCAGACTGGCAATGAATCTATGGGATCTTTCCTTGAAACTCACTATACAGCTACAAGCTCAGTTTGTGCCAGGGAAAGACAATACACTGGCGGACAGCTTAAGCAGAAATATCATGGATGCGCACGAATGGATGCTGCACCCAGACATCTTCCAACAGATAACACAATCTTGGGGGAGCCCGGACATAGATCTATTTGCTTCCCCCCACAATCATCAACTGAAGAAATTCTGCTCAAGGACATACCACCCACAAACATGGAAAGTGGACGCCCTCTCTTACAGCTGGAGAAATCTGACAGTGTATGCATTTCCGCCTATCCCATTAATGACCAAGGTGTTACTGAAGATCAGGGCAGAGCAGCCATAAGTGATTCTGATAGCTCCAGACTGGCCAAGACAGCACTGGTACCAACTGCTAAGGAGCATGTCACGTACGAAGCCATGGCCTCTACCTCTATGGCCACTTCTACTGACACAGCACAGATACAAAACTCTACATTCCAACCTGAAAACATTGCAATTAACAGCGTGGAGAATACCTTGACTCCTCCTCAGGATAAACTATCCCAGAGAGTAAAGGATATTATTATGGAAGCTCGCCCTTCCACAAGAAAGGCATATTCAGCAAAATGGAAAAGATTTCTCATCTGGAACACCACAAAGGGCCTAGATGCGAAAGTGATGAACATGGCACATATCCTGGAATATTTGACAGAAATGTTTCACAATGGTCTGTCTTACTCTTCTATTAAGATTCATGCTTCAGCAATTTCAGCAGAGTACAATACTGACCCACCTGTCTTTTCTCATCCTCTCCTAAGACAGTTCCTAAGAGGAATCAAAAACATCAAACCTCCTCGAAAACCACCTCTACCTGCTTGGGACCTTAACTACGTGTTGGAAAAACTAACACTGCCTCCATTTGAACTAGCAGCAAATGCAGATCTACAGTACCTCTCATGGAAGACTGCCTTCCTTCTGGCAATAACCTCAGCAAAAAGGGTTTTGGAATTGCAGGCCCTGATGGCAGTTCAGCCATTTATTATTTTTCACCAGGACAGAGTTTCATTAAGAACTAATCCTACTTTTATGCCAAAGGTGGTATCCAGGGTTTCATTGAATCAAGCCATTCACTTGCCTACCTTCTTCCCAAATCCACAAAACAAAGTGGAGAAACTGCTGCACACCCTGGACATTCACAGACAGTTGCGCTACTACTTGGACAGAACTAAAGGTTTCAGAAAAACTGACCAGCTGCTGGTAGCATATGCTGTTGGTACTCAAGGAGAAGCAATTTCCAAGCAGACTATTTCAAAATGGATAGGAAATTGCATTCGCTTTTGTTACTCATTTCATGGAAAGCCTGTACCAGCTAACATTAGACCTCATTCTCACGAGCCACAGCCACCTCCACAGCCTTCTTAAGAGGGGTGGCTACAAAGGACATTTTAGAAGCTGCCACATGGAGCTCGTGCATACATTTGCCAAGCATTACAATTTACCTTTATATTCCAGATCCAGAGCAGGCTTTGCTACAGCTGTCCTGCAGGGTATCTTAGCTACACCATCCTTTTCCTAGTTCCTCCACCCCCAGATTGGCTATGGTATTCTACCCATATGTGATGACTGCAGATGCATCCTTGAAGGACATAGTACAGTTTTGTACCTACCATAAATGTAGATGTCTGATAGGTATGCATCTGCAGTCAGGTTTACCCTCCCTCCTTCCCCTCTGTGGTATTCCTAGGGTACTTACGCCTCTTTTAGCTAGCTGGGAGGATCTGTTATGGTGTATTTGTTTTTACATATATATATATATATATATATATATATTTGCAAATGTTTGGATTTTTATTGCATTACTCCAAATTTAGCCTTCCTAGAGGGCACCTGGCATCTGGGGCAAGAAAAACTGAGGAAGATGGCGTCGGCTGACGCCTTTATACCCCAGGCGTTGTGACGTAGGGGAAGGGGCGACATCAGCCGATGCCGGACCCAGACTTTGGAATCCGGCCGACCGAAGGGCTGCCTGAGGCAGGACAACCCATATGTGATGACTGCAGATGCATACCTATCGGACATCTACATTTATGGCAGGTACAAAACTGTACTTTTTTGCTTGTATGTGCCATTACAGTAACTCAACTTTGTTTCCCCCTCCTCAGCAGATCAGTTTTACTCTTGTATGTGTCATAAAGGTAACTCATATTTGCTCCCCAACCAAAAGAACAGTTTGTTCTCATTTGTGCCATAACAGTAACTCACTTTTGCTTGCCCCAAAAGAACAGTCTGTGCTTGTATGTGCCGTAACAGTAATTCAGCTTTGTTTCCCCTCCCATCAGCACAGTTGTATCTTTGTATGTGCCATAACAGTAACTCTGCTTTGACCCCCCCAATAGAACAGTTGCACCCTTGTATGTGCTGTAACAGTAACTCACCTTTGTAAACCCCAAAAGGAACAGTCCATTTTTGTTTGTGCCATAACTGTAACTCACCTTTGCTCCCCCCTCAAAAATACAGTCTGTGCTTGTTTGTGACATCCAACCTGCCCTTCCGTTGTTGGCAAATGCACATCATATTATTGCCAGTTAACATCCTCACCCATTTTAAGGCCAATGATATAGCATGGCTTACAGACTGCATGTCTCAGAGTACTGGTCAGATAACTGATGAATGACCAGGAAACCCAGAATGGTAAGACAGAGCTGTATATTTATATGCAATAATCATAACAGGTTGTGTGAGAACTAAGTAGTGGCAGCTGGTCACTTCAAATTAAAGGGGGGCTGCAGGAGACAGCTAAATGGGTGGGGCAAATGAGACGGGGTGTGGCCACCTGGAAAGGGTGGAGCTATGCTCAAAACCACAACAACTGGAACTTTAATTAAATATGCTGCCCTGGGTGCCAAACTGTTATTACTAGAGTCAAGACAAAATAAAATGTAGAAGAAAAAAAATATTTCAATGCATTGGCTACATGACAGCTTACTTAATTTTAGATGGAAACAAAAAGGTTGTGAGGCATGAAAAAATAAATAACTTTTTAAATACATTACTGGAATGCCAGTCAAAATACATTACTGGAATGCCAGTCAAAATCTAGTATAAAAAAAACAAGCAGCATTCAACTCAAACCACTTCTCTTTCCACTGCAGTTCTAATTATAATTTATATTCAGCTTTATAAAAGTGCCAAGTAACATGCTGAAAGTAGCAATCTCTGTGATACCCCACTTGTAAAAATTTTTCTTATCCAAAAACGACCTGCTGCCTGACAACAACTATCTACTTGTTTCATGGGGAAAACATGATCAAAGTAAAAAAAAATGAACAGCAAACAAGAAACAAGCTCAATATAATTTGCTTAAAGGATTACTGCACAGGTTATGGACACGTGATAGATTGGCATTCTGTTTAGTTTACGGGTAAAGCCTGCAAGTCTCCAACAAATGTAATGAGCTTCTGAAAATACTGTAATCCTGTCCTTTATTACAAATGCTGTCATATGCATTTCAATACCTAAGGCTTATACGTTATCTAGTTATGTAAATATTCTCTGCGTGGGAACAACAAAAAGGCTTTCAGTGTTGGTAATTCTTTAACAGTATGCTTATTAAAGCTTACTTGCATCTTACAATCTCAGACAAGCTTACCTGATGGTCATTAAAGCATTGGTACTTAAACACAGAGCAACAGGGCACTGCGACAGCATGCATTTTTGAATAATAATAAGCATAAATCAACAGTATAAAAATATGACAGAAAACCAGAACATTTTGCAAAATCAAGGACAGATGAAAAGCCACTGTCATACTTGTGTCTACCTTGGATGGGGGAATACTTTGCAAACTTACACTGCATAACTGCTACTTGCCTTGCTTAGACACATCCAGAGCCACTGCATGGGAAGTGGGATGCAACAAGTATGTCACAATTTGAAATGTTTATGGCTGACGGTGATGGCTCTGATCATACCTCTCAACCTCAGAGCAAAAATCTGGGCAAAGCCATACATGGAAGTGGGACAAAGGCCCAAAAATAAGAATTTTAAATAATTCTCAGTAGTAGGTTTTGCATTAATATGTATTTTCTGAAGGGTATGAAATCTGAAACTCAAATGTCTGTCATTAATTTCTAAGTTTAATCTTTAATGATTTGCCACTAATTTGCCAGAAAACCAGAATTTTATGAAAAATGGACCAAAAATGTGATGCAAAAATATAAAATTGCCACACAGTACAGCTGAGAACCTGTCAAAGAAGGGACACTTTTTTAATATTAGTACTGTTAACCTGAGCAGCTGACAAAATAAGAGAATATACATGCATTTCTGAAATAAAAGTAATCTATAACTCTGATCATTAGTTATTTATAATTGTAAACCCTCCGTGTTTTCTTCCAAAATTGCCATTTTGTGGAGGGATTATTAGGGGAAGAGCAACATTTTGAGTCAGCATCGGGAACAGTTGACAGGTTTGGATATTCCTAATTCTATAAAGCAATTTATTTGCACATACCTCTCAACCTCTTAATGCAGGAAATCGGGACAAGGCCAAATATATTGCGGGAACATACAAACAGTGCTAAAATTGCTCTTGTATAAACTTAGTTGATAGAATAACAGGTCTTGCTTTAGCATGCATTTTTCTGAAGGTTATGAAGTCTGAAACTCAATGTCTGTCATTATTTAGTGACTTCATTCCTAAATGATTTGCCAGAAAATCACACATTTTATGAGGAACAAACCAAAAATAAGAAGCAAAATCTATTCATTCTGCAAAAATCTGGACAGTTGAGAGGTATAGTTCAGCCGGGTGTCTTTGACTTTGCTGCCCTTCCCCTCACAAAATCATGGCTGAATGGAGCCTCCCCCCCTGCAGTCATTCCAATGTCCCATTACTTGCCTATTTTGCCCTGTTTACCATACACACTGTAATGTGCATACTGCTTTACTTCTGATGATTTGGATTTCATTTGAAAGCTTTATTTTGCAGTTTACACCACAAACACTAATACATCCTCATGTATTTCAGAAATTGACAGTGTTATGGGGAACTCCAGACATAGATCTGTTCGCTTCTCCACTAAACTACCAGCTGCCAAAGTTTTGCACAAAAGGTTCCATCCCACAGCTTGGAAAGTGGATGCTCTTTCTTTCAATTGGAGCAATCTTCATGTGTATGCCTTTCCACCTCTGCCTCTCCTCCCAAAGGTACTCTAAAGGTCAGACAGGACAAGCCAAAGATGATTCTAATAGCTCCAGATTGGCCTCGACAGCACTGGTACCCATTACTGAGAAGTCTGGTTCGGGAGCCTCCATGGCCTTTGCCTTCGATTCCACACCTGCTGTCTCAAGAGAACAGTCATTTACTCAATGTCAAACTTCACTCTCTTCACCTAACAGCCTGGCATATTCTGTTTTAAACCCTGGAGGGTCTCAGCTTTCGCAGCAAGTTTTGAATGTTATTTTGGAGGCCAGAAGGCCTACTAAAAGGAAAGTCTACGCAGATAAATGGAAGAGATTTTTATTTTGGAGTGCAGCAAAGGAATTTGATGTTGCTAAGCCTAATTTAAGTGTGGCTCTTCAATATCTTGCTGAGTTACTGGACAAAGGATTGTCCTTCTCTTCTATTAAGATTCATGCTGCAGCAATTTCTGCTCACTATGACTGTGATCCACCATTGTTTTCTCATCCTTTGTTTAAGCAATTCCTTAGAGGGGCAAAGAATATAAGACCCCCACGTAGAGCTCCTACTCCTGCTTGGGATCTCAATTTTGTGTTGGAGAAACTCACTCTACAACCTTTTGAGCCTGCAGCTACTGCCGAGTTGAAATATTTATCATGGAAGACTGCTTTTTTGTTGGCCATTACCTCTGCGAGAAGGGTTTCTGAATTGCAGGGCCTTATGGCAGTTGAGCCTTTCTTAATTTTTCATAAGGACAGGGTATCTTTGCGTACTAATCCTTCCTTTATGCCTAAGGTGGTTTCTAGTGTGGCTTTAAACCAAACTATTCATTTGCCTACTTTTTATACAAACCCCCAAAATAAAGGGGAAAAGATTTTGCATACCTTGGATATACACAGGCAGTTAAGATATTATTTGAGCAGAACTAAAGGGTTCAGGCAGTCTCAGCAGTTGTTTGTTTCTTTTGCTTTGGGTTCTCAGGGCAAGCCTGTGTCAAAACAAACTATTTCTAAGTGGATTGGGTTGTGTATTGCTTTCTGTTATTTCCATCATGGTAAGGAGGTTCCAGCTGGGATTAGGCCTCATTCCACTAGAGCTACTGCCACTTCTACAGCCTTTTTAAGGGGGGTGGCAACTAAAGATATTTTGGAGGCAGCTACTTGGAGTTCAGTGCATACTTTCTCTAAGCATTACCACCTTCCTCTTTACTCTAAATCTAGGGCTGGGTTTGCCACTGCTATTTTACAGGGCATTTTTGCAGCTCCTACTACTTTATAGTTTTGCCATCCTCCCTTACCTCTGCTTTGGGATTCTACCCAAGTGTAAGGACTGCAGCAATGTGAGATGAAGAACATAGTACAGTTTTGTACCTACCATAAATGTAGATGTTCAAGATCCACATTGCTGCAGTCCATCAACCCTCCCTCCTTCCCCTCTGTTGTTAGAGGCGGTTGTGTGGTTTGGGTTGTAAATACTGTACATATTGTATATATTGTTTATATGATTAGTGCAAGGGTGGTTAGTTGTTTTTTGCTGTCTTTTGGTTTTGACCTTTCTGTTTAGGGTCTTCTGACATCTGGGGCAAGAAAATACTGAGGATATGACGTCGGTCATGCGCATTTGTAGCCTGACGTTCTGATGTCAGTCTTAAGCGCCTTGACCGATGTCAGCCTTATACTTTGATATTCGGGCCGACCGAGGACAGCGGACTACCCAAGTGTAAGGACTGCAGCAATGTGGATCTTCGAACATCTACATTTATGGTAGGTACAAAACTGTACTTTTCATTGAATCAAGCCATTCACTTGCCTACCTTCTTCCCAAATCCACAAAACAAAGGGGAGAAACTGCTGCACACCCTGGACATTCACAGACAGTTGCGCTACTACTTGGACAGAACTAAAGGTTTCAGAAAAACTGACCAGCTGCTGGTAGCATATGCTGTTGGTACTCAAGGAGAAGCAATTTCCAAGCAGACTATTTCAAAATGGATAGGAAATTGCATTCGCTTTTGTTACTCATTTCATGGAAAGCCTGTACCAGCTAACATTAGACCTCATTCTACAAGAGCCACAGCCACCTCCACAGCCTTCTTAAGAGGGGTGGCTACAAAGGACATTTTAGAAGCTGCCACATGGAGCTCCGTGCATACATTTGCCAAGCATTACAATTTACCTTTATATTCCAGATCCAGAGCAGGCTTTGCTACGGCTGTCCTGCAGGGTATCTTAGCTACACCATCCTTTTCCTAGTTCCTCCACCCCCAGATTGGCTATGGTATTCTACCCATATGTGATGACTGCAGATGCATCCTTGAAGGACATAGTACAGTTTTGTACCTACCATAAATGTAGATGTCCGATAGGTATGCATCTGCAGTCAGGTTTACACTCCCTCCTTCCCCTCTGTGGTATTCCTAGGGTACTTACCCCTCTATTAGCTAGCTGGGGGGATCTATTATGGTGTATTTGTTTTTACATATATATATATATATATATATATATTTGCAAATGTTTGGATTTTTATTGCATTACTCCAAATTTAGCCTTCCTAGAGGGCACCTGGCATCTTGGGCAAGAAAAACTGAGGAAGATGGCGTCGGCTGACGCTTTTATACCCCAGGCGTTGTGACGTAGGGGAAGGGGCGACATCAGCCGACGCCGGACCCAGACTTTGGAATCCGGCCGACCGAAGGGCTGCCTGAGGCAGGACAACCCATATGTGATGACTGCAGATGCATACCTATCGGACATCTACATTTATGGCAGGTACAAAACTGTACTATTTTGCTTGTATGTGCCATTACAGTAACTCAACTTTGTTTCCCCCTCCTCAGCAGATCAGTTTTACTCTTGTATGTGTCATAAAGGTAACTCATATTTGCTCCCCCACCAAAAGAACAGTTTGTTCTCATTTGTGCCGTAACAGTAACTCACTTTTGCTTGCCCCAAAAGAACAGTCTGTGCTTGTATGTGCCGTAACAGTAATTCAGCTTTGTTTCCCCTCCCATCAGCACAGTTGTATCTTTGTATGTGCCATAACAGTAACTCTGCTTTGACCCCCCCCAATAGAACAGTTGCACCCTTGTATGTGCTGTAACAGTAACTCACCTTTGTAACCCCCAAAAGGAACAGTCCATTTTTGTTTGTGCCATAACAGTAACTCACCTTTGCTCCCCCCTCAAAAATACAGTCTGTGCTTGTTTGTGACATCCAACCTGCCCTTCTGTTGTTGGCAAATGCACATCATATTATTGCCAGTTAACATCCTCACCCATTTTAAGGCCAATGATATAGCATGGCTTACAGACTGCATGTCTCAGAGTACTGGTCAGATAACTGATGAATGACCAGGAAACCCAGAATGGTAAGACAGAGCTGTATATTTGTATGCAATAATCATAACAGGTTGTGTGAGCACTAAGTAGTGGCAGCTGGTCACTTCAAATTAAAGGGGGGCTGCAGGAGACAGCTAAATGGGTGGGGCAAATGAGACGGGGTGTGGCCACCTGGAAAGGGTGGAGCTATGCTCAAAACCACAACAACTGGAACTTTAATTAAATATGCTGCCCTGGGTGCCAAACTGTTATTACTAGTCTCAAAACAAAATAAAATGTAGAAGAAAAAAAATATTTCAATGCATTGGCTACATGACAGCTTACTTAATTTTAGATGGAAACAAAAAGGTTGTGAGGCATGAAAAAATAAATAACTTTTTAAATACATTACTGGAATGCCAGTCAAAATACATTACTGGAATGCCAGTCAAAATCTAGTATAAAAAAAACAAGCAGCATTCAACTCAAACCACTTCTCTTTCCACTGCAGTTCTAATTATAATTTATATTCAGCTTTATAAAAGTGCCAAGTAACATGCTGAAAGTAGCAATCTCTGTGATACCCCACTTGTAAAAATTTTTCTTATCCAAAAACGACCTGCTGCCTGACAACAACTATCTACTTGTTTCATGGGGAAAACATGATCAAAGTAAAAAAAAATGAACAGCAAACAAGAAACAAGCTCAATATAATTTGCTTAAAGGATTACTGCACAGGTTATGGACACGTGATAGATTGGCATTCTGTTTAGTTTACGGGTAAAGCCTGCAAGTCTCCAACAAATGTAATGAGCTTCTGAAAATACTGTAATCCTGTCCTTTATTACAAATGCTGTCATATGCATTTCAATACCTAAGGCTTATCGTTATCTAGTTATGTAAATATTCTCTGCGTGGGAACAACAAAAGGCTTTCAGTGTTGGTAGTTCTTTAACAGTATGCTTATTAAAGCTTACTTGCATCTTACAATCTCAGACAAGCTTACCTGATGGTCATTAAAGCATTGGTACTTAAACACAGAGCAACAGGGCACTGCGACAGCATGCATTTTTGAATAATAATAAGCATAAATCAACAGTATAAAAATATGACAGAAAACCAGAACATTTTGCAAAATCAAGGACAGATGAAAAGCCACTGTCATACTTGTGTCTACCTTGGATGGGGGAATACTTTGCAAACTTACACTGCATAACTGCTACTTGCCTTGCTTAGACACATCCAGAGCCACTGCATGGGGAAGTGGGATGCAACAAGTATGTCACAATTTGAAATGTTTATGGCTGACGGTGATGGCTCTGATCATACCTCTCAACCTCAGAGCAAGAAATCTGGGCAAAGCCATACATGGAAGTGGGACAAAGGCCCAAAAATAAGAATTTTTAAATAATTCTCAGTAGTAGGTTTTGCATTAATATGTATTTTCTGAAGGGTATGAAATCTGAAACTCAAATGTCTGTCATTAATTTCTAAGTTTAATCTTTAATGATTTGCCACTAATTTGCCAGAAAACCAGAATTTTATGAAAAATGGACCAAAAATGTGATGCAAAAATATAAAATTGCCACACAGTACAGCTGAGAACCTGTCAAAGAAGGGACACTTTTTTAATATTAGTACTGTTAACCTGAGCAGCTGACAAAATAAGAGAATATACATGCATTTCTGAAATAAAAGTAATCTATAACTCTGATCATTAGTTATTTATAATTGTAAACCCTCCGTGTTTTCTTCCAAAATTGCCATTTTGTGGAGGGATTATTAGGGAAGAGCAACATTTTGAGCCAGCATTGGGAACAGTTGACAGGTTTGGATATTCCTAATTCTATAAAGCAATTTATTTGCACATACCTCTCAACCTCTTAATGCAGGAAATCGGGACAAGGCCAAATATATTGCGGGAACATACAAACAGTGCTAAAATTGCTCTTGTATAAACTTAGTTGATAGAATAACAGGTCTTGCTTTAGCATGCATTTTTCTGAAGGTTATGAAGTCTGAAACTCAATGTCTGTCATTATTTAGTGACTTCATTCCTAAATGATTTGCCAGAAAATCACACATTTTATGAGGAACAAACCAAAAATAAGAAGCAAAAATCTATTCATTCTGCAAAAATCTGGACAGTTGAGAGGTATAGTTCAGCCGGGGTGTCTTTGACTTTGCTGCCCTTCCCCCCTCACAAAATCATGGCTGAATGGAGCCTCCCCCCCTGCAGCCATTCCAATGTCCCATTACTTGCCTATTTTGCCCTGTTTACCATACACACTGTAATGTGCATACTGCTTTACTTCTGCGATGATTTGGATTTCATTTGAAAGTTTTATTTTGCAGTTTACACCACAAACACTAATACACATCTACTAAACAAAGCATTGCAGTCTCACAATGAAAATAAACTTAGCATTAAATCTTGTCTGCCCTTGAAACTCGCATTCATTGAAACCCACATTCAAAGAAAATACATTTGGCTAGTGGCAGATAAAGATTAACTTAGGGCTGTTTTCAAATCATAGGCCCCTTGCACATGAAACATACATGTGTTCTTTGATACACCTTCCTGGTTGTATTAAATTATATTCCTTGTATAATACAGTATAGTTGTTAGAGGGTGTTTTAAATTTATTGTTAAAAAGTGAAACAAAATGCAGGCACTGATAATGAGAAAACTGCCCAATTCAGAACATTTCCATCATAAAAGTCTACTCAAACATCTACAATCCACCAGTATCAGTAAATATGCACTATCTCTGAAGAAGGAAAAGTCATCTAAATAATTCCACATTAAAGAGATCTGTAACTAATGAAGAGGTTGCTGCTAGCAAACAACTTTATATTTCATTGTTTCATCTACAAATAAAATGCCTGTTGCCCTTGAGGATTAAATTGCCTATGTTACATTAAAAATGATAAGCTAGCAATATTGCAATATGGAATGAATGGCAAACTGATAACAAGTTCATAGTTACTAGGTATCTTCACTAAAAAGGACTGCAGCATCCATCCCTTTACAACACAGCACAGTATCAGCAATGCATCTACATACTGTGGGAGTAGAACCCACAGCCTTCTACATCAAAAGCAAATACACTACCTGTTGTGCTATTAACAATGCAAGATGACTTAGCATAAGCAGCACTAAACTTCTCTTCCCCTGCAGCTCTCAGCTCCTTGTAAAATCTACTTGACACTCAGCTATATCTTTGAACTTTGCAGTACAAGAAATCTGGAAAAAAACAAAATTTATTGGAAGGGTGGGGGGGCCCAAAAACCAGGGACACATTTTAAACACTGCTTGTATAATCTTGGAAAGTTGCTAGTATAAAATGCTGTGCTACTACCACATATCTCACTGCCAAGTCTGGAACCCAGGACCTTATACAAACTAGTCAGAGCAATATACCACTATGCTAAATCAGCTGTTTTGTGAAAGAAAGGAAGACTGAAACTTAAATGGCTACTATTTAATGAATTCAATTCTCACCGTAGCTGTCAACCTCTTAGCACTAAACACCTGGACAAAAGCCAATAAAGGGGGAATACAGCCCCCAAACATATTCAGTTTTCACAATAGCGCTCAACCTTAGCACAAAAAACCTGGACATAGCCAATAATGAGGGTATACTGTTCCAAAAATAGGGAAAATTTTCAAATATTCATCTTAGAAAATTGCTAGAATAAAAGGTTTTGTGTTACTATGTACTTTCTGAAGAATATGAAGTCTGAAATTCAAATGCCTGTCATATTTATTTATTTAACATTTGTCATAAAGTCTGACTTGGAACAAAAGCCAATTTTCAGCAGAGGCCCAGGGAGAAACACTCCAGACACATGTCTTTGCATGATGGGAGGATACCAGAGCACCCAGAGGAACCCACAGAAACACAGGGAGGATATGCAGACTCCACACAGAAAGCACCCCAGCCAAGGATCAAGACAGAGAACCTCTAGCTGTCAAGCAGCAATGCTACCACTGCACTACGGCATCATCGACTATGCAATGAATTAAAAAAACAGAATCTACAGATTTTATGAGGAAAAGAACAGAACAAATATGAGGCAAAAATCTGCACATTTTTCACAAATGGTGGTGGGTAGGGAATTCAGGCTGTTGCTACCTGCACTCAAGATGCAGGGTTCAAGCCTGAAGTGTCCTCTAACCACCACCATGTATCCTGAGTTCTTCAGACACAGCCAGCCTAGCACTTAATGTTATAGGTACCACAACTGTATCATCTGTATCAATCATCCAAATCAAAATACAATAGTAGCTACCACACAATGGAATGGCATAATATTTACAACAGTGAGATATCTTGTGTAAGCCGGATGGTGTGTGTGTGCATGTACTTATGTCATGAGAGCTAAGGTAAGAACAGCTCAGAAATAGACGTGTACAATAATTCTGATTTCCAGTCACAATTACTATTACAATTACAGTACTCAGAATTACATGTATCAGTGGTGACTGTAGTAGTAGTATCAGTTTTTAGTTTACACTACTATTTTCTGAAGTTCACCTCTCTGCTGTCGGTGCCTATACCCTGCTGCAAAGCGGTCACCTGCCAGACAGCAAGCAACACACGGGTCAGCATCAGAACAGTACTAAAGGGCACCATTGTCACCTTCGAACTGTCTAGAATCAAACCACTAAAGCCATTTGCCTGACTACATCACATGATTTTACAGTCTTACAAGCTCCCTCACCATTCCATTTCCCATGCCTGTTTCAAGTCATTCCAAACAAGGCTAGTGCATTTGTAAACAATTCCGATACAGCTTTAGAGTTCATAAATGCAAACATGGAAAGAGCTAAAAATGGTGGCAGTACCACACTTTAATCTGCAAACTGCTTTCGTGCTGTCTAGTTGGGACAGTAATCTGACAGGCAAATTACTACCTCCCATATAGAACATTGCACATCTGTGTTTACTGGAGCTACCTGCGGTTGCCTCATGCCCCTTAAAGCTACAACAGCACTGCATTTACTAGAAGTTGGGAACACCTTGGTCTGCGGGTGCAGAGCTTGCATAAATATCATAGTAAAATAAAAATAGTCGTTTTTTAAAACCTTCGGTTACCTTTCTAAAGTACTGCAGCAAAATATAATACCAGTTTATTTTACCCCAGTTAGGCTACTACATACTCCCCCATCTTAAAGATGCACACACAACCCAGCAGCAGCCCCCAGGTAGGGCGCTCTTGTAAACCATATGCGGGGCGGCCCTGTGCTGATCAACGAAAGTAAACAAACTACATCGCAAAAAGGGAAAGTCACTACAGCCGTGGCCAGATAAGGGCACACAAGTAGTTTAAATCCCGAGACTAGTTCAGTTTGAGAATGTGAAAAATAAAATGGATGTTCAAACTCTTTGAGGTTAATGTAGTTTATTGATGCACTGATAACCAGTAACCGCTAGATTGGCTGCAGCACCACCTAATGTCTGTATCATAACAAAGATGGCCAACAGTGATCTGAGTAGAAGCCCAGCTCAATGTATAATCTTTCAGCACTGGAATGGACACACACACACACACACACACACACACACACACACACCAAACCTTACCTCTCTCCTAGTTGAAGCAGCAAAACTCCATTGTCCGGAACTCAACCGACTTCAGCAAACCTTACCTCTCTCCATTGTCCGGAATGCGCTCGACCGACTTCAACACTTCCCTGCAAGCCACACACAAGTTCAAATGCTTCCCTGCAAGCTACACACAAGGTCCAATGCTCGACCGACTTCAACGCAAACCTGCAAGCCACATACAAGGTCCAATGCTTCCCTACAAGCCACACACAACGTCTAGCTCGACTTCAACGCTTCAAACTCAACGTACCTCTCTCCTGATTGGTCCTGCGCTCTCTGCGAGAGCTTCGATTGGTCCTGTCTGCAGATCAAGCAGTCTGGAGCTCCTCTGTTCTGTGCGGTCGTCTACCGCACAGATTCCTGGGCATCTGCGGGGCAGAAAGTACCTTCCCTGTATCTGGACTGCTGACTCAGACAGTCAGAGTTCGCACAGATTCCTGGGCATCTGCGGGGCAGTCTGAGTGTGTATGTGCATGCGCGGAAGATCCGGTACTCGTAAATTTTTTTTATTATTTTGTTTCACAATTTATTTTTATTTCTGTTGTTTCTAGGTGGGAGGGCTGCAGTCCGATAGCACGAGCCGCCCCTGGCACTAAGTGCACTATATCCAAATATAATAATAAATGTGAAAATAACAGTTTATGGTTTGATATCAATGTAGATTCTGTTGCATTTGGTTGTGTGATGAATGACTTCAGTTCTTTGCTGTAAAGCTATTTGTTTGGCAAAGAGGGATATATAGCACCCGTCCTGTTTTCTGAAGGTGCATTCGAGTGAGAGTTGAAATCCAGACCTTTGTATTCATCTCATGTGTACTAATGTCATGGATTGCTTTACCTCATTTCAGCTATTTCTCCATTTTTTTTCTTTTCTTTTATACTAAATAATACTAAAAACCTGACAGAGAAAACACAATTTGCCAACAAATGAAGAGGGAGGTTGGATGTTAATGAAACAGAACCTGTGAATTGTGCACTGGTTACTTGCATTTCCAACCTTGACAGACCTACACGTAACACTTAGTAAGTCCTACCTGGCACTCCCACCTGATGTAAGCATTCACAGTTGCCATCCCATAAACACAAACATTGAGGCAGTGCCTGCAGTATGTTCACATCCCTACAGAGATTCATTTTTTGGGGGGATTCGGCAATTCTAATGAGTTCAGACCTCATTTGCATCTTTATTATGCTGACAGTCCCAGATCTACACTGTTGGCAATGGTGTAGCTAGGGAAACTGAAGGGGAGCCGAATGTTGAACACAGAAGGGAGGATATTACTTTGGGATATATCTGCACAAAGGAGTACTGCTTTTTAGATGGATATGCCAGCATTTCATCAGCTGCACATTGCGTATGCTGACATGTAACTTTGAATAGTCTTTTTAATGGATTTTATGTTTATTTTGATTAGCACACACTTATTAGCTGTCTCCACCATACCTCTCAACTGAACAGATTTTCATAGATTGTCCAAATTTTTGTATCATATTTTTGGTCCAGTTTTCAAAAAAGAACTAATTTTCTGGCAAAACATTGCTAAGTCATTAAAGACTGAAATCAGAAAAATAATGACAGACGTTTGAGTTTGATTTTATACCTTCCAGAAAATTCATGTTAACACAAACCAGTTATTCTGTCAACTTTTTAAGTTTGTAAGAGCAATATTTAAAAATTGTCCCTATTTGGGGCCTTTTCCTCCATTATTTATGGCTTTGTCCTGATTTCTTGCCCTAAGAGGTTGACAGATATGGTCTGCAATGTGTACTGTTCATTTGGAGGTGGGGGAGCAAAGCTCCATTTATGTTCTGGCACACAGAAAAAGGATTTATGTTGCTGTTGATACTGTCCTTTTGGTGCATCCAGCCTGCTGTCGCATATTAGTCAATTCTGTACAAATGTCCCACATTTTATTTTATCCATGGTATACTCCTTTCCATGGCTGTGTTGCAAAAGTTTTGGAATACAGACAGAACATCAGCACATAGACTAAATGGTTGCTTTCTAACGTGTTGAATTGCTCCACCAGTTGATTAGCATGCTATTCGTCTGCTTATGCAGCAGTTAGCATGCCATGGTGTTAAACATTTTTCTGCGGTGGTGCACGCTTTGTCACGGTGCTTACTGATTTCAAATGTTTCCATGGCCATGTGTGCATCCCATCTTGCTGTGACATGAACAAGGTAAAAACACACTGTGTAGGCTGTATTGAATCCCCCCCGGAAAGATTATGGAAGGGAGTTTGGAACTGTAAAACCCAATATACTTTATTGTATTTTTGAAACCAAGTTTCATATTTTCCCCCTCTTTTAGAAACAAAATAGTTCAGTATATTTTTTCTGAGGGTGTTTGTTACCCCTCCGAATATGGATTGGCTTTGTGCACATAAAACATTGTCATGGATATGGCTTTATTGGCTCTTGGTATCATATGTGGTGGTCCTGCCCTTGTATTTGTCCTTTTTGGAATTAAAATGTTATTTAACCAGATTATGAAGTCTCATATTTCCTGCGACTGTAATACATTCTTTGGAAAGTATATAATGTAACTATTACAAAGCAAAAAAAAAATGTTTTCCATTACAAGTATTGTCAGTTTGGAATTTATTATCCTTACCTGACAAAGCCCTTCTCTTTCGTAATGGTGGCATTTATTTAATCAGTTTCAAAATTATGAGTTAAATGAACTTGCACTGATCTAGACAGTAGTAGTAGTATTTATTTGCACTGCAGCATAAAGAGGGGTAGGAAGGGAGATTCAGGGAAACTGGTTTACTTGTATGTTCTATAAAGTTCATCTGGCTCCAGTTAGTAGTTGAAATTGCATCTTAGAGTATTTTGCTGTATGTTAAGATAAAATTAAAAAAAGAGGAAAAAAATAACATGCAGTTACAAACTTTTATGTGGTGTAGCCATGTAGACTTGGCTGAGGTGTTTTCAAACCTACTGCTGAGTAGGAAAGATATTTATTATAAATTTCTGAATTTGATGTCCATTTCATTATGCATCACAAATGGGTCTTTGGATCCGTCCTCGTATCCAGGCCGGCCATTTCTCAGGCATACGATCTGAGCCTCAAATTCCTCCTCAAAACCTCAGATCTCTTTTGCTGCCATTATGGACAGATGCGATTGCGAGCCTCTGTCCAGTGTAGGTAAAGTGTTCTGAAATTTTTCTCGTGGTGGTATTCCTCTTTCTCTTCAATAGTTTAATCTAGACTTAAAGCTAGTTTTAAAACTAGTTTCTACCTCTCCTCCTGCTAGTCTGCTTTAGTTTTCATTGGCGTTAGATCCTTTCTACCCTTTTTTGTCTTCTCTTCTTTCCCTTTCCCTTCTGTCGTCTCTTTTCCTTTAAAAAAAAAAAAAAAAAAACTTTCCTGCTGTCTTTTAAGTTTTTATTATAGCTTTTGCAGTTAGTGTGTAGCTGGTGTCTGAGTATGTGTGTGTGTTCTGGCCGTAGGTCAGACAAACCAGAGAAGTGTGCCTCTTGTGGGCATCAGATTCCTCAATCTGATGCCCACAAGAGGTGTGTTTATTGCTTGGGTTTGGGGCACTTGGAGATGCCATGCAACATTTTCTTGGCCTTAAGTCCCCGCCCCCTTGCTGATAGGAGGAATAAGCTCATCCTTAAGGGGCTTCTTCCCAACTCTGGAGTCTAGACGTCTTCCCAAAAGAAGCAACCCCCCCTCCTCTGCTTCCATGGGGTCATCTGCTTCTGCTTCCAAAAAATGATGGATGTTTTTGGATCCATCTGCGGTTACCTTCTCTCCGGATCTGAGGGAGCTGCTCCAACCAAACCTCCCACCCTGACCGAATCCCTTGACCTTGGGTCTGAGCAACCTTTTGGGGCCATCGGATGGATTAGGATCCATAGCTCCTCTTTTCTGGAGTTGTCTTCAAGTCACATCTCGGAGTCAAACTTTGCACCAGAGCAAGTCTCCCTCCCTTGTTCAGGCCGCCTGGCTAAGCTTATCACCGGTGAGGTTGAGACACTCTTCCCTGTCCTATCTGCTCTCTCATTCTGATATGGAGACCAGATCTAGCTGGAGATTTTGCCTTCTCCAACCCTCTCTAGATCCTTGAGATCTCCGACCCTGATACCTCATCCTCCACCTCCAGTCTGCTTGGCTTTGGAGTCCCAGAGCCTGGTGATCCCAACTGGGCCAGTGTCAAATTGGTGGATACTACTTTTCCTGACTACAACCATGTTGCAGACCAGCTCAGCCCTGATTCCCTCAGAGCAGAGCAGGTCACGTATATGAGGGATCAATGACGGATCCTCAGAGTTCATGTCACCTCCAACCTTTTCCTTCTCGGAGCCATCCCATCCTCTAGGGGCCACGGCCTTCGATAGCTCATGTCCAGCGCCCTCTGGCATTGTCTGATCCAGGATGGCCTTGTCTGTTTCTCCCTTAGGGGCTTCGGCCTCAGGGGTGGCAGGGAGGGCTTTCTTGACACCTCGAGACACAGTCCTCCTCCCACCAAGCCTTTCCCAGTCCTCTCCAGATAGAAGCTTTGCTTCTATCCATCCAATCCCTGGTCAGCCCCTCCGGGAGAGCCTCCAACCAACTCCTCTGCAAGGGTTTCCCTTGTCTTCCGAGTCCTCCCCTGAGCACCCCGTGGAGGAGGTTCTCCAGAAGCACATTGACTCCCCCTTGGAGTCTTTGACAGAGGAAACTAACTTTGATGAAGGGGAAGAGGCCCCCAGATGTCCACCCAGTGATATCTTCTTTGGAGATAACTTAGAAATCCTGAAACAAAAGGGTGGATGGTCTTCCACACCCCCTTCTTTGGAGGAGTCCGTGTTCTTGGAAACATATGGGACAGGACCATCTACATCCTGGGTCACCCCACTGACAAACCAACTTATTGACCTCATCACCCACCGGGCTTGGAAGGAACCTGACACCATGGAACCAATCCCGAAGCATGCGGTTAAGTACATTAGTCCCCCTCAGGTTCATCCTTTCTGGAGTAGAGGTGTCCTGGGTGATCCCATTGTAGTGTCAGCAGTCATCAAGAAAGAGCTTGCCAAATAGAGCTCTACTGTCCATCCCCCAAACAAAAAGCCTCGAGCCTTGGACAGACATGGGAAGCGGGTGTATGCCTCAGCCATTTTTTCGCTGAAAGCATTGAATTACCTGGCACACTTCATTTGTCTGCAGAGAGACCTAGGGAAGGAAACTTCCACATCTCTGGTGCAGTCGCTGTCAGAAGGTTTTCACACAGCTGAATACTGTGGCTTCGGTTGCTAACTCCTAGATGAGGCTAATCCTCCGACAGAGTGGTGGGAACCTGGATGAGACTATACAGGTTTGCAGACCCCTTCAAGGTGTCCTTCCTTAATGCCCCCCTTTGACAATTCCTCCTTGTTCGGACCATCAGTTAAGGAGACTCTTACCCACAATGAACAAAAGGACAGTACCCTATCTGCTGTAGGGATCAAATTTTCTTCTCCCCAATGAAACTTTTCCAGGAACTTGTGCAGCGGGAAGAAGATGTGGTTCCACAAATCCAATGGAGCCTTTCCTGATTCGCAGGATGAATCCCTCTTCCAGGGGCAGAGAAAAAGGATTCAATGGTAAATGCCGCCACAGAGGGAGAGGGGGTCCACAGAACCAGGGCTTTAGGGAACCCTTCTCTGATGGGCCTTTTCAGTGTTCCCGAAATGCTGCCCAGCTGACCTCCTCTGGAGGCAGTTGGGGACAGACTATCCTTGCACCCAGCAGCCTCGACAAACATAACGAATGATGCGTTAATGTTAAACATTATATCCAGAGGTTACTATATTCCCTTTTCCCTTCCTCCTCCTTACACCAGGAAGTCTCTCCCCGACGTACCACCCAATCAGGGGAGAATGCCCTTCTAGAAGTACAAATATTTATAGACAAAAAAAGTCATCCAGCGGATCCCAAGCAAACAATGAGGATGCAGAACTTACTCACACTTCTTTTTCATGCCAAAGAAGACCGGGGACCTTCGACCCATACTGGATCTGAGCAGCTTGAATTTGTTTGTCAAGAAGATGAAGTTTGGCATGGTTATGGTGCATTCCATTCTGCTGCTCATGTGCAAGGATGACTGGATGTGCGTGGTGGATCTCCAGGATGTGTACTATCAAATCAAAATAGACAGGCGCTCTAGGAGATATCTACGCTTTCGGCTGGGGACTCATCCTTACCATTTCCTTTGGCCTCACCACTGCCCCCCCGGGTGTTCACCAAATGCATGGCAGTAGTTACAGTGCATCTCCATCTGCAAAGAGTCCAGCTCTTTCCCTACCTGGACGATTGGCTCCTAACGGCACCCACAAGACATCAACTACTCTGGGTGATTCAGGTAATGTTGTGCCTGTTTTGCCACATGGGAATTACAGTGAACATGGCATTGTGATGTTGGGTACTTTGGATGTGCCAAGTGCGAAGAAGGCCAAGAAACCTCAGCCTGATTTTACTGCTGCACCATCTCTTCCGGATGTCCCTCTCAAGGCTGATGTAGGCCTGGAGGCCATCCTGGAGGGGCTGGATGTCCCTTCAGCGGGCACCACTGTGGAAGTCCCGGAGTCCACTGGCACATCCTTGAGGGAAATGCAGGCATCTAACTCAGGCAAAAGATGGAACCGTGGCTCGTGGTATCCGAAGGCCTGCATGGCTTCACCCAGTCCATGGTGCATGAGAATATAATGTCGGACATAGTAGAGTGCAGGCCGACGTTGGACCCTTTGACCTTCCATCACATGGAAGCCGCTAAGAAGAAAACGTTAAAAACAAAGCACATTATCCCTGCTCCTCAACAGCAAGCTCCTGATTGGCAGGCTTTTTCACAAACACTTTTCAGTGCTTTCATGGCTGTGCGCCAGACATGTCCTTATATTTCTCTGCAGGCTTTCTCTTCCTGATCAGCTTTTAAGAGGGTTGCTGCGGATACCTCTTCCGATGAAGAGGAATCCTCAGGGGATGAGTCTTTAGCATACTCCACCCATATTGCCCCCCCCCCCCCGAGTTATGCCTCCCCAGAAGAGGAATATAATGGTACAGATTCCCCCTGGGGAGGACATTTCCTTTGGGGAGAGTATTCAAAAAGTGAAGGATTTCTTCAAGTGAGACTACTCACAAGTCTCTGATATACAAAAGGGGTATTATGACCTCTTGCAAATAGATTCTCCAGCACTCTCTGCCATCCCTCCAGTGTCTGCCTGCCTTTCTGGATGCCTTTACCGCTGCGTCTAAGTGCCCAGACTCCCAGCCTCCAGCTCCCAAGCGCCCACACAGGTTCTACAAGGTGCCTGAGGGCTCCCAAGTTCCTGTTCAAAGCTCCATTTGCAGACCCAGCTACCATTTCAGTTTCAGCTGAGAAGGCTTTCAAAATTTATCTTCCACTTCCATATCATAAAGAGAGCAAGGTCATGGACAGGTTGGAAAAAAAGGTTTACATCTCTGCCACTCTGGACATCCGGGCAATCAGTTACCAGACCCACATGGATAAATACTTCTCGGCTCTCATCTCAGATACAGTGAAACTTCTTTCAGTGCTCCTGGACTCTCGTGCCAAGGCTAAAGTGTCAGCTATCCTTAATTCCTCTGCCCAGGTAACTAGGCACTCTACGTGCAGTTACGATGCTGCAGATGCCTCAGCTAGGGCGGCGGCCTCTGGTTCAGTTCTTAGGAGATAGTCTTGGCTGAGGTTACAGCCGTTATCTGATGACTTCAAGGCCAAATAGATGGATGCCCCCCCCAGGTAATAAGGCATTATTTGGTAGCTCGGCTGCAGAATTATTCAAATCCCTACAGGAAAAGGGTAAGGAGCTTCAGGACCTCAAGCATATTCTTGATTCCCCTGTCCCCAGGTTCCAAAGGAACTATCTTGCAAAGACGGCCTTTGTTAAGAAACCTGTCTTATCCATCCTCAAAATCTAAGAAGGGCCATAGGAAGCAGGCATCATCTTCCTTTAAATCTGCTCCATCTACTCCAGCCCCTAAACAGACTTTTCATCCCCGTTCTAAACCTAGTAATGTGTGACTGTCTGCCTCTGTGGGCATCCACCCTCTGTCCCTTCATTTGTCCCAGTCTTCTGCTGCTTGGAATCTGATTACCCAGTACTCTTGGGTCCTCTCTATCATCCAGAGAGGATACTTCATGGTGTGGGAAAATTGCCCTTCTTTCAGAGACATTAAACTTCCACCAAAAGAACAAATGTGTTTCTTTCCACAGGTTATTTCAGACCTTCTTTCTGAAGGGACAGTCCAAAGAGGTCCCTCCATCCCAACGAGGGAAAGGTTTCTATTCCAGGATGTTTTTAGTCCCCAGGAAGAATGGCCCTTGGAGACCCATCCTGGACCTTTGTCATCTGAACACCTTCCTGAAAGTCCCCTCTTTCTGGATGCTGACTCTGCCATCTCTTCTTCCATTGATTCTCCCTCAAGCATTCATGGTGTCTTTAGACATCAAAGACACTTATCTTCACATCCCCATTCACCCTTTGTTCAGCAAATTTTTGCATTTTGCTGTTGCTTCATTCCATTCTTAGTCTTGTGCTTTGCCCTTTGGTCTATCTACGGCACCAAGGGTCTTCACAAAATGCTTTGCTCCTGTCATAGCATTTATCAGACTGCAGAGAATTCAGATCTTCCCTTACCTAGATGATCTTTTAATCCTAGCCCAGTCCTCAGACCTACTTCAGGAAGATCTTAACTTCACTATCTCTCTTCTGGAGAGCCTAGGCTTCTCTATAAACTATCAAAAGTCCTCGCTGATCCCCTTCCAAGACTATATTTTCCTGGGTTGCAGGATCAAAACAAACAAAATACTGCTTCACTGGCCTCAGAAAAGGTGTTGTTCCTGACTATTTATTTCCGGAATGTTTTATCCCTTCAATCTCTGTCTGCCAGGGAATTCCTACGCATTGGGGTTCATGGCATCTACAATCCCAATGCTCCCATGGGCCAAGTTACACATGATGAAGATTCAGTGGTTCCTATAAACAGTCTGGGAGTACTTCTACCCCCTGGATTTCATGATTCCATGTCTACCGTGCATAAGAAAGGAGCTGGACTGGTGGATCCTACAGGTGACCAAAAATCCTGGTCTCCCCCCTCCAGTCACCCCTGCCCTCTCAGGAGTTATATACAGATACTTCAGACACAGGATGGGTGTAACCCTACAGACTTCTGGAGGGTCAGGGATATTTCAACTCCCAAACAAACAAAGGGGCATATTAATGTCAAAGAGATGAGGGCCCTCATTTTTGCTCTACAAATCTTCAAATCTTGGCTAATGCCAGGGACAGTGAGGTGGTTCACAGACAACACCACAGTCCTTTGGTACACCAACAAGCAGGGGGGAATGAAGTCTTACCTCTTATGCAAGGCTAGCCCTGCTTGCCTGGGAATTAGCTTTACAAAGCCAAATCTCCAGGCAGTTTACCTCCCTTTAGCTCAGAATGTGGCGGCAGACTCACTAAGCAGGTTCATGATCCTGTCCCATGAATGGATGTTACACATGGATGTGTTTTTGGACCTGATCCATCATTGGAGTATGCCTCATGTGGATCTTTTTGCCTCCCCCATGAACAGACAACTTCCAAAATTCTATCTCAGGGTACCACACCCTTTGGCCTGGAAGGTGGATGCTCTGTCATTTTCATAGAAGAGGATGTTTCTGTATGCATTCCCCCCAAGCCTCTTCTTCAAAAGATCCTACTGAAAATTCAGCAGGACCAACCAAAAACCTTGTGGGTGACTCTCTTTTGGCTAAGGCAGCATTTGTTTTTGCTTTTCCTGCACTTATCCAGGGGCAATCTTCACAAGTTACCCCACAGGATGGATCTACTCACACAGGACAAGGGAACCCTAATACATCCATAACTGTCAACTCTCAACCTAACTTGGTGGCAAATAGGGTTTTAATTCCCTTTAGACACCTGTTCTCAGAGGATGTGCTTCAAGTTCTACAGGAGGCTGGGAAAACCCACTACTAGGAAATCCTATGTTTCCAAATGAGAAAGGTTTTCCATCTAGTGTCTACAACCGCTATCAGTGGATGTTCCAGCAGTATTGTCCTACCTTTGTGAACTGATGAAGGATGGCCTTGCTTATTCTTCACTGAAGGCCCATCTTTCAGCCATTTCGGCTTGTCTGCCTATGGTTCCTTCCTTAGTCTCTAGATTAGAGGTTAAACTGTTTCTATGGTTCCTTCCTTAGTCTCTAGATTAGAGGTTAAACTGTTTCTTAAAGGAGTCCTTATCAGACCACCAAGGAAACCAGTCCCTCCTCCCTGGGATCTCTGTTTTGTCTTACAGAAGCTTACATTGGTCTCCTTTGAGCCAGCAAACTCTTCTTCTCTGCAGCATTGCATATCGGAAACAGTTCTACTGGTGGCCAGTATCTCTGCCAGAAGGGTCTCTGAGCTGCAGGCTTTGATGTCTAATCCCCCTTTACTGTCTTCCAAAGAGATAGGTAATCTTTACGTACTTAACCCTTCCTTTATACTCCTTTATGCCTAAGGTGGTAAACGAATTATCCCTTAATCAGTCTATTAACTTTCCCACCTTTTTTCTTTCCCCTCAGTCTTCCAGTGAGAGGATTCTGCACACCTTAGATGTGCACAGGCAACTCAGATATTACCTTGACAAAACAAAAATGATCCGTACCTCCTCTGAACCCCTGTTTGTGTCCTATCACCCGGAGGCCCTGGGTCAACCAGTTTCCAAGCAAACTGTTTCTTCCTGGATCTCTAAAGCTGTCTCCTTCTGTTATTCAGCTAATGGTAAGAGCCTTTCTACCCCAGTGAGGGCACACTCCTTCAGGGCAGTATCTTCCTCTGGGGCTTTCTTGAAAGGCGTAGACACTTCTATCCTAGAGGCAGCTACCTGGTCTTCTGTTCATACCGTCACTAAACATTATAAACTTGGTGTCATCTGCAGGTACAGAGCTGGATTTGCCAGAGCTATTCTACAGGGTTTTGTAGAAAAAGCTGTGCTCCTCTTCCCTCTAATCCTTCCCAAGCTTGAGCTTTGACATTCTCCCTAATGTGATGAATAGTGCAGCACATGAATAGAAGGACATAAGAATAGTTGTGTAAAAATCTTACCATAACCATAGATATTCTATATGCTGCAGTATTGCAGGGCCCCCCTCACCTACCCCGTGATGCTTGCCTGATGTTCTTCGTGTTTCACTGTTGCAGTCATCACATTTGGGTTATCTGCTTGCAGGTAGCGCTCAGTCGGCCTGATTATCAAAGTCTTGGGTCCTACATCGGTTGCTGTCTCATCTTCCATGACGTCAGGTAGTCAGGGGTATAAAGCATGCAGCCGACGCTATTACATCAGTCTTTCTTGCCATGCGGTGCCTGAAGCAGAAGCAGTTCGCAAGTGCCAGTCAGCCGACTCCTGAAATTTTCATTTTCGAGTTTCAGATCTGAAGTCTTTAACTAAGCTAATTATCCCATTGGGGATCCTTTTTCTTGCTCTAAACCAATGTCAGTAAAAGTTAACAATTGTATTTCTTGTGGAAAGCAAATACCTCTAAAGATTTTCATTCGTACTGCATTCCTTGCTTAGGCCGAGACCGCAACATGCCTCGCTGTCAGTTTTGTGCCTTATTCAAACCTCAAACTATTCGTCGTCGGTTCATTTTCGCATCTAAATATTTTGGTACTCGGTTCTATTATCCAGAAATGGCTTCGGTAAGCTACCAGACTACCGACATACTGAAAAAATGCAAAGATAAAGACAGAGACAGACCGCATAGGTCCAAAGCTGCCGATGACAATTCTCCTAAGCTAGTCGTCAGTTTGCCGGTACTCAGTGAGGTGCTTTCGCAGCCCCTGATAGCTGCTTCTTCAGATTCGCAGGCCTCTACTGAGACCCATTCCGGAGTCTGGTATGCCACAAGATGCGTCTTCGACTGTGGAACCTGCGGATGTCTCTACCTTGGATGTGTCTGGAGCGGCTGTGCAGCCACCGGCTTCTGAGGGTGTATTCAGGCCTACTGACTTGCATATTAAACCGATGCCATCTTCTTCTTCAAGGCCTAAAACTCAAACTGTGCCTAGAAAACCGACGCCCAGACCGAATGGTCATGCCCCTATGCCTAAAAAACAAATGAGAAGCATGGCGGAAGACCTTATTACTCTAATCAGGGGAAGCCATCCTTCTCCCTCTAAGAGACCTAGGACTGATTTTCCTTCTGATTCTTCTGATCAGGATTCTGAATTTTTTGTTTTCTCTGATGACCAGGAGTTGCCCTTATCTACCTATGAGGATTCTGATGCAGAGGACTCCATTCGCTCTGCCTCCCATCCAAAGGATTTCTCTTTTGTTGAAACGTTGCATACTTTTAGGGAGCATTTCCGCTGGGAAAGCCTGGATTACTCTGACTCCAAAAAAAGGCTTAGGGAATTCTTACTCCTACCTCAACACAGGCCTTTAGCTATCCCCCCTGTATTGGACATTGTAGATGATGCCTTCTCGGAATCTAGCCCTGGCCCCTGACACTTGACCTCCGGCTCCCAGAAAACCTGACTGGTATTACAGGTTACCTGACTCTCTCAAGTTCCTCTTTAAGAATCCTGCTGCGGATCCTGAGACCATTGCACAGGGACCCAAAGGCATTAAGGCTACCACTGCCAGAAAACCCTACCCCCTCTGATAGAGATTCCAGGGCACTGGATAGATGGGGTAAGAAGGTATACACTTCTGCAACTTTGGCCATTAGGGCCTTAAACTGCCAGTTTCATGTGTTAAAGTATCAGCAGCATATTATTGGATTGCTTAAACAGAAAGTGATGTTGATTCCTGACTGTGCTGAAAATAAAGACTTACAGGATTTAATGCATTCTGCTGAACTAGTTGGAAAACATACTTTGCAATGTGGTTTTGGTTCATTAGAGGCATCTTGCAGGGCTGTTGTCACTGGGTCTGTACATAGAAGGCATGCTTGGCTTAAGGAGCAATCTTTGCCAGATCATGTTAAAGCTAAATTACTGGATGCTCCCTTAAACCAAGACCGCCTGTTTGGCAACAAAGCAGAAGAAGTACTTAAAAAGATGGAGGAAAAAGCTAAATGTATGCAAACTGTTAAAGATTTCCTGCATGTACAGCCTCCCAGATTTAATAGGCATTGGCCTTCTAAGAATTGGTCCTTTCCTGTCTCTTCCAGGCCTTCTCAATCCAAACCCAGCACCAGCAGAACACCCAGGTTTCAGTATCAAGATACTCTCAGGCCCAAGTAGTGGGGGGGGGGGGCTCCCACTTCCAAAGCTGGGACTAGTAAGACACCCCCCTATGGTAAACTGTCACAATCACTTAACTTTAAACTTTCTAAGCCATGCTCAACTGACTGTTCCTTTAGGGGGAAAGATCGCCCTGTATGCAAAAAAACTGGGAACTCATTACCCAAGACAAATCGGTTTTAAATCTAGTTTCCCAAGGATACAGATTCCACTTCCACTCCTTACCAACCCCAAATGGTTGGCCAGAACTACCCCCAATTCAGTGGGCAGAGGCTCAAAAGCAAGTTCTCTCTCTTCTAAGCATCAGGGCTATTCAACCTGTCCCAGAAGAAGAATGGGACAAGGTTTCTACTCAAGACTTTTTCTGGTACCCGGAAAAGACAATTCCTGGCGTCCTATAATTGGACCTGTCTATCCTAAACACTTTTTTGGTAATCCCAAAATTCAAAATGCTAACTCTTCATCAGCTGCTTTCCATACTAGGCAAAAATGCCTGGTTGGCAACACTGGATTTAAAGGAAGCCTACCTGCACATCCCAATAGGGGAATCTGCAGAAGATACCTACGCTTCAGAGCAGGCTACATGCACTATCAGTTCTCTGCACTGCCCTTTGGCTTATCTACTGCGCCCATGTTATTCACAAAGTGCCTAGCTCCAGTCATTGCATTTTGCAGGCAAAGAAATATTCAAATATACCCATTTGTCAATTTTGACGATAGTCTAATTCAGGCAGAAACCCTGGACATACTATTAAATCATCTGGCATTTGTAAAGAAATTACTAACTTCTCTGGGGTACACCATAAACGAAAAGAAATCACATCTAGTACCCTGCCAACAAATTGTATTCCTGGGAGCAAGCTTGAATACAACTTCCCAGATGGCCTACCTCACACCAGAGAAACAAGTTTATTTGACAGCCTACTTCAAACTACTGGCCACAATGACCCAGCTATCTGCAAGGAAAATACTGCAAGCCCTAGGGTTCATGGCCTCTTGCATTCTACTAATTCCGTATGCAAGACTGCATATGAGGAAACTACAGTGGTATCTAAAAAGCCTATGGTGTCAACATTCCCAGGACCTAGAATCAATGATTCCTATCATGCCTTGTCTAAAGATAGAGTTCCTTTGGTGGGCAGAGGCCTGCCACCAAAACAAGGGACTGCCATTCACTCTACCCCCTGCCGCCCAAACCCTAACAACAGACGTATCAGACTATGCATGGGGGGCTCACTTGGCAGGGCAGTGCATTCAGGGCAAATGGAACCCAACTCATATGCACCTGCATATCAAAAAGAAATGTTAGCTGTACAGAATGCTCTGACAGCCCTCAAGGACCACATTTCTTCCAGGACAATTATTGGTAAAGACGGACAGCACCATGGTTATGTGGTACATAAACAAGCAGGGGGGGGAACCCACTCATACCCTCCCTGCCGACTAGCCATGGCTCTGTGGAACACAGCCTTGAGCTACCAAGTGCATCTACAAGCTCAATTCCTGCCAGGCAAGCTAAATACACTGGCAGACAACCTAAGCAGAAATCTCATAGACCCACACGAGTGGAAACTGGAACCAAGGATATTCAATATGTTGAGAAACAAATGGGGGAGCCCAGAGATAGACCTTTTTGCCTCCCCTCAGAACTACCAATTGGACAAATTCTGCACAAGGACTCCCCACAGACAAGCCTGGAAAGTGGATGCACCATCCTTCACCTGGAAAAACCTATCAGTTTATGCCTTTCCCCCTCTGCCTCTCCTCTCCAAAGTGCCACTAAGGGTCAAACAGGACAAACCAAGGACAATACTGATTGCACCAGACTAGCCACGCCAACACTGGTACCCCCTCTTGCGCAGTGTGTCCCTGCTGGAGCTATGGCACCTGCCTCAGACCCCTGCCTTGCTTTCCCAGCAGGAGGGCCAGATTCTGCACCCACAGCATCAAACCCTGAACCTTGCAGCCTGGCTAATTACCTGATCTCCCCGTTACCATCCCTCAGTAAGCAAGTGATGGATGTCATTCTGGAGGCAAGGAGGCCTAGTACTAGAAAATCCTATGCTGAAAAATGGAAAAGATTCTGTTCCTGGAGCCAAAGTCAGGGGATGGGCACAACAGTGCCCAATTTACCACATATTCTTCAATACTTAACTGAGATGCTTCACAAGGGCCTTTCCTTTTCTTCCATCAGAATTCATGCCTTGGCCATTTCAGCACATTATAATACTGAGCCACCCCTCTTCTGTCATGCACTGTTGAAACAATTCCTCAGAGGGGCCAAAAACTTAAGACCACCCAGGAGAGCCCCTACTCCAGTCTGGGACCTTAACTTTGTACTGGAAAGCTCACTCTACCTCCCTTTGAGCCAGCTGCAAATGCAGAGTTGAAATTCCTTTCTTGGAAAACAGCCTTTCTTCTAGCCATCACTTCAGCAAGAAGGGTGTCTGAATTACAGGCCCTCATGGCAGTGGGGCCTTTCATCATCTTTCATGCGGACAGGGTGTCCCTCAGGACCAAGCCTTCCTTTATGCCCAAGGTGGTATCCAGTGTGGCCCTTAATCAGTCCATTCATTTGCCAACCTTCTTTTTTAATCCACAGAACAAAGGGGAACGAATACTGCACTCCTTGGACGTGCACAGACAACTTAGAGTTCACTTGGACAGGACTAAGCCTCTCAGGAAATCTGAACAGCTGCTGGTTGCATTTGCTGCAGGGGCATAGGGGGAGGCCATTTCAAAGCAAACCATTTCTAAGTGGATAGGCCATTGCATTAATTTCTGCTATAAGCACCATGCAAAACCTACCCCACAGGGGGTAAGACCTCATTCCACCAGGGCTGCATCTATCTCTACAGCCTTTCTCAGAGGTGTCCCTACCAGAGACATCCTTGAAGCTGCTACCTGGAGTTTTGTACATATCTTCACCAAGCATTGCCACTTGCCAATTTTTTATAAATCCAGAGCTGGCTTTGCCGCTGCAGCTGGTCCTAATGCTATCTAATTGCCTCCTCCCATCCTTAGCTTTGGGAATCTACCCAAATGTGATGACTGCAACAGTGAAACATGAAGGGCATAGTACAGTTGTGTACACTTACCATAAATGTAGATGTTCAAGTGTATTCAGTGTTGCAGTCCTGGTTACCCTCCCTCCAGCCCCCTGTTTTCTATTGACTATACATCTATTCTTGTTTACTGTGCTTAAAGCTTTCTGGTGTATTTGCTTTTTATTGGAGGTGTAACCTTGTATATAATTGCTTCCCGTTATGGGGGCACCTGACATCTGGGGCAAGAAGAACTGATGTAATGGCATCGGCTGCATGCTTTATACCCCTGACTACCTGACGTCATGGAAGATGAGACATCAACCGACGCAGGACCCAAGACTTTGATAATCAGGCCGACTGAGGGCTCCTGCAAGCAGATAACCCAAATGTGATGACTGCAACAGTGAATACACTCTAACATCTACATTTATGGTAAGTGTACACAACTGTACTTTCTTTCCTGGTGATGTTTTTTTTTACCTAGGCTCAGGCTGGTGCTTGGCGACATTCTGTTCTGAGGGTGGTGTGTGCTGACATCCGCTTTACACCCAATGTCTCTTTATGACTGACATACGCGAGAGATGTGCGGCATCACACATACCTTGCACTAGCATGTAAACTTTTGTATGTGGGCTGGATGTACAAGTCAGCCTTATGTGATGAGTACTGCAGCATATAGAAGAGAAGGACATCTATGGTTAAGATAAAATTTTACACAGCTGTTCATTTTGGCTGCTTACTTTGTGTATGAAAGCATGCATTTCCAAAAGGTTCAACATTTATTGACATAATTGTCAGGGAATGTTACTACCATAATTCTCTATAAAAGATCCTTTGACTGGGCACCTCTCCCCAAAGAGAAAGGAGAAGTTGCATTTTGAATATTAACGAAAAACAAAACCGTTATTTTAATGTCTTGCTTCAACTTATATAAAGTATACAAATAGCTCGTTTATAGCAAGATGCATACATTTCTTAGGTCTAAAATCAGATCAGCATTATGTATTTGTCTTTTAGGTTTTTCGTATTTCATTCTAAGTTGAACTGGAAACTGGACATTGGCTTTCATATTATTTTGTGAGAACTGCATTTTGTTAATGTATAAAGGCTCATTATGGCCTGATTTATGATTTTATGACGTTATGATTCTTAACTTCAAATGACATACTCCCTCAATTGCTTCAAGATATTCTTATTAAAATTTCAAGACAAATCCCTTCTAGAATCTTACTATCACTTTGTTGTGCACAGCAGTAGCTTTTAAGCAAGTTAAGCAGCTGAAATCTGAAGTGCATGCAGGTTAACATCCATATTTTGCCTGAGCATATAAAATAACAGAAATTTTACTATTTTCTTGAAAAGGGTATTGTTTTTGATTCTCATTTTTTAAGATGCACCTTTAATTTGATGTAAAGACATACTGAGTTGGTCATCCTGAAAAAGAATGCAAACTTCACATTTTTTGTGAAATAAATGGCAAAAATAGTGTACCCAAATGGCTGTATAAGACTGCTGGTAGTACCTAGAAATAAATGACAGGTTTTGTGCAACTGTTATTATATCAAATTTCTTGGACTAATAAATAATGATCTTCAGCTTTAAAATGCATTTAGCTAGTTGTTTCATTTATAAATACATAGTAGCCCTCTTCATATAGTATGGTTTACTGCTTGAGTCTAAAGTAGGGGATGACAGAAGTCCAGTAACAAAGCTGTCTGTATTCAGGAGAGGTAGATAAGATTTTTACTTGTGGTATAATTGTGTATTGACAATTCAGTAAAGAAATATTCTAGGCCATTGTACTTGACAGAAGTTCAGAGTTTCACCCACAGTGAAAACTTGAGTTTGAGGCAAAACTGTAGTTTGTGGCAGTAAAGGCATATGAACTAAGGACACTGTAGTCTGTGTCTGAAAGACTGTATTTCTGTTCCCCTCTAACATTTCATTGTAATCTGATGTCATTTTCATCCATTCCTCAACTGATGGGTTCGGATTGGAGACTCATCTGACTTGGCCGCTTCTTCTAGAGCATAGGATCATTGAACTCTCAAGCTCCTCCCTTTACCCAAAATGCCCCACCAACCTAACGTACCTCAAATCTTGTTTGCCACCAGTAGGTTCAGACGTGGATTGCAAAGTCTCAAGTGTTGTGGTGTAGTTTTCAAAATTTTTCCTTGTTGGCTTTTACATGAATTTTGATCATTTTTATATTTTACCTGACTTTCTCCTCCCTCCCATAATATTCTTATCTCTGCTCCTAATTACCATTTTTTAGGTAATTTCTAGCTTACCTTCATTGTTTTTCCTTTGTACTCCTTGAGTACTTGTTTCTACCATTGTTGGTGTTTTTTTTCTTATTTCCCTTCTCTCTGTCTTTTTCTTTCAAAAAAAAAAGTTTGTCAGTTAGTTTAGTACCGTTTTTTCATGGTACATTGTTTCTGCTGATGTCCTTCTATTCATCTGTTGCAGTATTCTCTATATGAGAGAGTTCTCCAATCTAGACTAGTATACAAAAGTCTTTCACTACTGTAGGGTGTGGCTGCTCTCTTACGTCAGCCATAAAAGTGACATACACGTGCACCTACCTCAAAACTTCTCTGCCACCAGTCCGAACATTGGTCTGCTTGCCGAGCCATTTGCTTGTTCCAGTGATTTTCTGCCTCTTTGGAGAAGTCTTGTTTCTTTTACTACTGTTTTGTAGTAGGATTCATGTCATCCAAAAAAGGCAAATTCCAGTGTAGAAGACAAATGCCACATAAAAATAACCATCTCCAGTGTTTGTTCTGCCTAGGGCCTACCCATAACCACAAATCCTGTCCCATTTGCCAGACCTTTGTGCTCAAGACCCTTAGAAGTCGACTTTCTTCCTTAGCCATTTGCTTGAAAAACCAGTGCTTAAACGTCCCAGCCAAAAGTGCAATGGAGGGTCTTCTGGGCCCCAGGTCGAGTCTGTTGCTAAGCAGAAGGCCAAAAAGTCGAGGCCTGAAGCTTCTGCTGTGCCTCTTACTACAGACGTCTCTCCTGAGGCGGATGAAAGGCTGGAGATGTGTACATTTCCTGGTTCTGGTTCACAGGCCGAGCCCGATGTTGAAGCCACCTTGGATCCAACGATGGGCATGTCCTCAGAGGCCAAGCTGGCATCCATCACAGATGTACAAGGGAAGCCGAGGTTCATGATACCTGAAGGCCCTAAGAGGGTACCTCAGATTCTGGTGCGGGAGGAAATTCACTCCGACATTATTGAATGTATGCCGACATCTGGATCTTCCTCTGTTATATATGGCAGACCTGCATCAAAAGATGCAGAAAACCAAACACTTGTCCCCCCCTAAGGAACCTCAGTTAGTGGGAACAATTCACCCAATACCTTTTCAAGGTCTTATGGCCCTTACGACCCCTTGGGGTGTTTCAGTCCCTGCCACACCCTGCAAATCTCTCCACAGAAAAGGGTTAGGGAAGATGTTTCTTCAGATGAAGAGGCATCCTCAGAAGAGGGATCTCTGGCCTATTCCTCACAGATCCCCTCCCTCTAGATTATGCTTCCCCAGAGGCGGACTCCAATGAAACTGACTCACCCATGAAAGAACTGTCTTTTGGAGAGACCCTAGTTAGAATCAGAGATCACTTCAGATAAGACATCACGCAGGTACCTGACGTAAAAAAGAGATGCTATGACCTTCTGCAGGTGGAATCACCCAGCCCTTCAGCTATTCCTCCTGTGTTACCTGCCGTCTAGATGCCTTTGCCTTTGCCTGTGCCTCCAAGACCCCTGATTCCCAGCCTTCTTCCCCTAAGAAGCCTGACCAATTTTACAAGTTCCGTGAGGACTGCAAGTTCCTGTTTAAATGTCCTTCAGCAGACCCATCGGTTATTTCAGTGGCTTCAGACAAACCATCCAGGTTACTGCCTTCAACCTCTCTCCTACCTTCAGATAAGGGCAGCAGGATCCTGGAAAGGCTGGGCAAGAAGTGTATACTTCAGCCACCTTGGGGTTTAGAGCCATTAATTACCAGATAAACTTGACCAAATTTGACCTAGAGCTCATGTCTCAACTCTCCCAGGTCATTTCTGATTTGCCTGACTCAGAGAGTAAAATCTTGGCTGCATCTTTGCTTGGAGCCTCCTCACAGGTAGCACGCCACTCCATCAAATGCAGCTATGATGCTGTAGAGGCTTCTGCCAGGGCAGCTGCCTCTGGCTCTGTCTTAAGAAGATTCTTCTTGTTAAGACTCCAGCCATTACCAGAGGATGTTAAATCTAAGCTTATGGTTGCCCATTTGGACAACTCCACATTGTTTGGCTCTGCAGCTGCTAATTTATTTAAATGCCAAAAGGGAAAGGAATTGCAGGCATTGAATCCTGTCTTAGTCTCCCCAGTGCCTAAATTTCAGTGAAATTACCTATGAAAAACCACCCGTCTCCACCTTAAACAAAAAAGGATGATAAGAGGCCTCAGCAGCCAGTGCTGTTCCTGCAACTCTGGCTCAAAAGTGGCCCTTTCCAGACGAGCCTGGTTCCTCTTCCCAAACCTCCACACCCACATTCTCCTTTCCCAGTGCCTCACCCTGTGGGTAAGCATAACTCAATACTCCTGGCTTCTCTCTGTCATTCAGAAAGAATACTTTCTGGTATGGGATTCCTTGCCTGCCTTCAGGGGCACCCTTCAACCACCAAAGGAACAGCTACTCTCCTTTCCAGAGGTACAACTATACCTGTGGAGACAATGGACCATTCAGATAGATCCTCAAGACCAAAAAAGGAAGAGGTTCCTACTCCAGAATGTTCCTAGTGCCCAGAAAGGGTGGCCCTTGCAGACCCGTTTTGGATCTATTTCATCGCCTTCCTGAAGGTAGGCACCTTCCATATGTTAACTGTCATTTCCCTGTATTTTGCCACAAGTCTGCTTGGCTTCCCTAGATATAAAAAATGCACATCTACACATTCCTATCCACCGTAACAGCAGGAAGTTTTTACATTTTTCTGTGGCTTCCTGCCATTTTCAGATGTTCATCGTGTTTCACTGTTGCAGTCATTACACTTGGGTTATCCTGCTGGCAGGTGACCCGCAGTCAGCCCGAGTTCCAAAGTCTTGGTCTGGCGTCGGTTGCTGTCGCCTCTTCCCTGACGTCAGTGTGCCAGGGGTATAAAAGTTGCAACCGATGCCATTTTCTTCATCCTTTCTTGCCGTGCGGTGCCCAAAGCAAAAGCAGTTCGCAAGTGCCGGTCGGCCAACTCCTGAGATTTTCAAAATTAAATTTCAGAACCGAAGTCTTCAATAAAGCTAAGTACCCCGTTGGGAAAACTTTTTCTTGCTCCAGACCAATGTCAGTAAAAGTTAATAATTGTATTTCTTGTGGGAAGCAAATACCTCATAAGGACTTTCACTCTTACTGCATTCCTTGCCTAGGCCCTGACCACGACGTTACTAGTTGTCGGTTTTGTGCTAGATTCGATAAACGCACTATTAAACATCGGTTTGATTTTGCTTTACATTATTTTGGATGAAGATTTAATTATATAATGCCGTCGGAACAACCGACGACCGGAATGTATAAAAAACGCAAAGACAAAGACAGGCATCCGAGGTCCAAAACCGACGAAGCCTCTTCTAGGCCAGTTGCCGGTTCTCAGTGAGGTGCTTTCGCAGCCCCTGACACCCGCTACCTCAGAGCCACAGGCCTTAACCGACAGCCATGTGGAGACACCGAGGCCTGTGGAAACTCAAGGTATTGGGCCTACGGAAACTATACCCTCAGATGGGTCCGGAGCTGCTGAGCAGGCACCGGCTTCTGAGGGTGTTTTCAGACCTTCACAGCTTACAATTAAGGCTACTACAGCAGCAAAGGCAAAGTCAAAAACACCATTAAAGACAAGGAAACAAGTGCAGCATTCTCCAGAACAGCCATCCATGACAAAGAAACAGATGCTTAAAATGGCCGAAGACCTTATTACTTTAATCAGGAGTTCCCATCCTCCTCCTGACAAAAGGCCTAGGCAAGACACTGATTATGATTCCTCTGATCAGGTTTCCATTTCCTCTGATTCTTCTTCTGATCAGGGCTATTCTCTCCCTCCCTATGAGGACTCTGATGCTGAAGAGTCCATTCCTTCAGCCTCACCGCCTGAGGATTATTCTTTTGGGGAAACCCTGCACACCATGAGGGAGCATTTCCACTGGGAGAGCCAGGATTACTCAGAATCCAAGAAAGGCTCAGAGATTTCCTTTTATTGCCTCAGCACAGGCCCCTGGCTATCCCTCCTGTGCTTGATATTGTAGATGTTTTTTCCTGAATCCAGTCTGTCTCCAGATTCTTTACCCCCTGCTCCAGTAAAGCCAGACAGATACTACAGGGTCCCTGACTCTCATAAATTTCTTTATAAAAACCCCGCTGCAGACCCAGAAAAAATTTCTCAGGGTCCTAAAGGGGTTAAAGCTTCCACTGCCAAGAATCATGTCCCCTCAGATAGGGATTCCAGAGCTCTGGGCAGATGGGGGAAAAAAAGTTTACACTTCTGCTACTTTAGCTGTAAGAGCTTTAAACTGTCAGTTTCACATGCTTAAATATCAACAGTATCTCATGTCATTGTTAAAGCAGAAAATGGTTACAAATATAGAAAGTCCTGACAGTAAAGAAATGCAGGATTTATTGCATGCAGTTGAGCAAGTGGGAAAGCATACTCTGCAGTGTTGTTTTGATTCATTAGAGGCTTCTTGTAGAGCTGCAGTTACAGGCTCAGTAATTCGAAGACATGCTTGGTTAAAAGAACAAAGATTACCTGACCATGTTAAAGTAAAATTATTGGATGCTCCACTACAGCATGATACTTTGTTTGGTGTTAAGGCAGAAGAGGTGTTAAAGAAAATGGAGGATAAAGCAAAGTCAATGCAAACGGTGAAAGATTTCTTACACGTTCAACCACCTAGATTTAGCAGAAACTGACCTTCAAAAAATTGGTCCTTTCCAGTGTCAGACAGGCCACAAAGAGGCAGATACAGATGCCCAAGAGGCAGATCTCAGCCCCAAGGCTCCTGCAGACCTAAACAGTGGGGTGCTTCAGCCCCCAAAGGAGGAGAAGACAAATCACAACCTTATAGGAAATGGTCACAATGACTTCCCTCTGCTAATGCCAAGCTCTTAAGAGTTGACAGCACCCCTAAGGGGAAAGCTAGCACTTTTCTCAAAAAATTGGCACATGATCACCCAAGACCAATGGGTGCTGAATATAGTTTCTCAGGGGTACAGGTTCCACTTCCATACGCTTCCAAAACCAAAAGGTATGCCAAACCTGCCGCAAAACCAATGGGCAGAGGCACAAAAACAGATTGCTGCTCTTATGGATATGGGAGCTATTCAAAAAGTTCCACAAGAAGAACAGGGGCAAGGATTTTACTCAAGACTTTTCTTAGTACCCAGAAAAGACAAAGCCTGGAGACCAATAGGACCTGTCAATCCTGAATACTTTCCTGGATGTTCCAAAATTCAAAATGTTAACACTTCAACAACTTCTGCCCATCCTGGGCAAGGAGGCTTGGCGAGTTACTTTGAATCTCAAGGAGGCATACCTGCACGTCCCAATCAGACAATCGTGCAGAAGATACCTCAGATTTATAGCAGGCTCAATGCATTACCAATTCTCTGCACTGCCCTTTGGCTTATCTACTGCGCCCAGGGTCTTCACAAAATGCCTGGCACCAGTAATTGCATTTTGCAGACAAAAAGGAATTCAAATATATCCTTACTTGGACGACTGCCTTATTCAAGCAGAGAGCAAGGACATTCTTCTAAAGCACCTGGCGTTTGTAAAAAGATTGCTAATTTGCCTAGGGTACACAGTAAACGAAAAGAAATCAAAACTAGTACCCTCTCAAGAGATAATATTCCTGGGTGCAAGCTTAAATACAACTGCCCAGATGGCTTATCTCACGTCAGACAAACAAAGGCAACTGACTCATTACTTTCAAATGATGGCAACAAAGACCCAGCTCCCTGCAAGAAAAATTCTGCAGGCCCTGGGTTTCATGGCATCCTGCATTCTACTAATTCCATATGCAAAACTGCATATGAGGAAACTACAATGGTATCTAAAAAGTGTTTGGACTCAGCATTGTCACAACCTATAGACAATCATAACTTTGATTCCCTGCCTACAGCAGGAGTTTCGATGGTGGTCCCAGGCCTGTCACCACAACAAGGGACAGCCTTTCACCTTACCTACAGCCAAGCAAACAATAACAATGGATGCATCGGATTATGCCTGGGGAGCACATATGGCAGGAAAATGTATTCAGGGCACGTGGCCCAAGGAGCAAATGCATCTTCACATCAATCAAAAAGAGATGCTAGCTGTACAGAATGCCCTGACAGCCTTCAAGGACCTAATACATCCAGGACAACTACGAATAAAGCCGGACAATACCACAGATGTTCCTTGTTGCCTACAGCTGCAGTCATAACAGATGGGGGTTCTCCTGCCGTCAGGCGGGTCCTCGGTCGGCCGAATTCCAAAGTCTAGGTCCGGCGTCGGTTGTCGTTGCTTCCTCCCTGACATCAGTGCGACAGGGGTATAAAAGAACCAGCCAACGCCATTTTCTTCAGTCTTTCTTGCAGTGCGGTGCCTGAAGCAGAAGCAGTTCGCAAGTGCCGGTCGGCCAGCTCCTGAAATTACAAAAATTTTGCAACCAAAGTCTTCTTGAAAGCTAAGTACCCCATTGGGGAAACTTTTCTTGCCTCAGACCGATGTCAGACAAAGTTAATAATTGTATTTCATGTGGGAAGCAAATACCGCATAAGGATTTCCATTCCCTCTGTATTCCTTGTTTAGGCCCAGACCACGACGTCTCGGTCTGTCGCTTTTGTGCTACATTCAACAAACGCACTATTAAGCGTCGGGCGGAGTTCGCCCAGCATTATTTTGGCAAAAAATTTAACTATATTGTGTCGTCGGATAGTCCGACTCCAGTTTTGTCTAAAAAGCGCAAAGATACGGACCGACACACGAGGTCCGCGGCCTCTACCGACACCACGCCAAAGCCGACTACACGTGGTCCGGCTCTCAGCGAGGCGCCTACGCAGCCCCTGACTACCGACGACACTTCATTGGCGGTATCTCCTATGCCCGAGGTCGCAGGCTCCTCGGCCCACACCTCAACTACAGATACCGAAGCCACTCTTGGCGGTGAATCTCAAAATGTGGACAGGTCTACCTCCTCTCAAGGTGTCTTCAGACCTTCCTCTTCTTTTTCCATCAAGGCTTTCACTAAGTCTAAAGCAGCCATGCATTCTAAGAGACAAGCTGCACAGGGCCCATCTTCAGGCCCCATGCCTAAAAAACAGATGCTTAAAATGGCTGAGGATTTAATTACTCTTATCAGGGGTTCTCAACCCCCCCCCCCCGGACAAAAGGCCCAGAGTGGAGGAAGAATCCCCCTCCTCTGATCACGGCTCCATTATATCAGAGCACTCTGATGAACAGGAACATTCTTACTCCCCTTTTGAAGATTCTGATGCATAGGAGTCCATTCCCTCTGTATCCCCCCCAGAGGATTACTCATTTGGGGAACCTTTGCATACCTTAAGGGAACACTTCCACTGGGAAGGCCAAGATTATTCAGATTCCAAGAAAAGGCTTAGGGAATTTCTCTTGCTACCTCAGCACAGGCCTCTGGCTATACCTCCTGTCTTGGACATACTAGATGATGTGTACTCGGAGGCCTGCCTTAACCCGGATTCTCTACCTCCAGCCCCAGTCAAGCCTGACAGGTACTACAGGGTTCCTGACTCACATCAATTTCTATACAAAAGCCATGCTGCTGACCCAGAAACTATCAAACAGGGCCCCAAGGGAATTAAGGCCTCCACTGCTAAAAATCCATTACCTTCCGAGAGAGATTCCAGATTCTTAGAAAGGTGGGGAAAAAAGGTATATACCTCGGCCACCTTAACCATGAGGGCATTTAACTGTCAGTTCCATATGCTAAAGTACCAACAGTTTTTGTTATCACAATTGAGAAGTAAAATGTCACAACCTGAACAACCAGATTTGAAGGAGTTGCAGGATTTGATGCATAGTGCAGAACAAGTGGGTAAACATACCTTACAATGGGGTTTTGATGCTGTAGAGGCCTCATGTAGAGCTGCTGTTACAGGATCAGTCATATGTAGACATGCCTGGCTCAAGGAACAAACCTTACCAGATCTTGTCAAAGCTAAATTACTAGATGCCCCTCTACAAAATGATGTATTATTTGGTGCTAATGCTGAGGAGGTATTAAGGAAAATGGAGGAAAAGGCTAAATCAATGCAAACAGGAAAGATTTTCTACAGGTACAACCCCCACGTTTCAGTAGAAATTGGCCTTCCAAAAATTGGTCCTTTCCAGCCACGGACATACCCCAAAGAGGTAGATACAGGCGCCCGAGGGGCAAAGGGCAATCCCAAGGATCGTTTAGAGGCAGACAATGGCAAGCTCCTACACAAAGAGGTGGTGAGGATAACTCGCAACCATTCAGAAAGCAAGCCCAATCACTTTCCCCTTTGCATGCCAAGCAAGACTCAAATGGCAGCACCCTTAGGCGGAAAACTGGCATTATTTTCAAAAAATTGGCATATTGTCACAAAAGACAAATGGATCCTGGACATTATAAACAGAGGCTACAGATTCCATTTTCACACCCTTCCAAAAATGAGAGGCATGCCAAACCTGCCACACAATCAAAGGGCAGAGGCACAAAGACAAATTTCAGATTTCATAGACATGAAAGCTATTCAATAGGTACCTACGCACGAACAAGGTCAAGGTTTTTATTCCAGACTATTCCTGGTACCAAGGAAGGGAAAAGATTGGAGACCTATTTTGGACCTATCCATCCTAAACACATTTCTACTCGTACCAAAATTCAAGATGCTCACTCTACAGCAGCTTCTTCCCATGCTGGGCAAGCAGTCTTGGCTGGTAACATTGGACCTCAAGGAGGCATACCTGCATGTCCCAATCAGATAAAATTGCAGAAGATACCTCAGATTTCTTGCAGGTTCAAACCATTATCAATTCTCTGCATTGCCCTTTGGCTTATCTACTGCACCCAGAGTATTCACGAAATGCCTGGCATCAGTAATTGCCTACTGCAGACTTCAAGGGATACAAATATATCCCTATTTGGACGACTTCCTGATCCAAGCGGACAGCAAGCACATTCTTCTGAAACATCTGGCTTATGTAATAATGTTATTGAATTCTCTGGGATACACAGTCAACAAAAAGAAATCAAGGCTAATACCCTCTCGGAAGATAATTTTCCTGGGTGCCTATTTGGACACAAACACCCAGATGGCCTACCTCACGCCAGAGAAGCAGGGGCAACTAATTCAATACTTCAGAACACTAACAAATTGCACCAGGCTGACTGCAAGGAAAATCCTGCAGGCTCTGGGATTCATGGCATCTTGCATCTTACTAATCCCATGTGCAAAGCTGCATATGAGGAAACTACAATGGTACCTGAAAAACATATGGTCTCAACACAGCCACAGTTTGGAAACAATACCACTAATTCCATGTCTGCAAAAGGAATTTCTGTGGTGGGCTCAAGCATGTCAAACAAACACAGGTCTTCCATTCAGCATGCCTCAAGCAAATCAAGTCATCACAACAGACGCCTCGGACTACGCCTGGGGGGCGCACATGACAGATCGGTGCATTCAGGGCAAGTGGTCCCAAAAAGAAAAGCACCTTCACATCAATCAAAAAGAAATGATAGCAGTAATAAATGCTATTATAGCTTTCAAGGACCTTCTACAACCAGGTCAACTATTGATAACGGACAACACCACAGTTATGTGGTACATAAACAAGCAGGGAGGAACACATTCTTACCCCCTATGCAGACTGGCCATGTCACTTTGGAACATGGCCATGGACTTACAAATGGAACTACAAGCGCAGTACTTGCCAGGCAAGGAAAACACGCTGGCAGACATCCTAAGCAGGAATATGACAGATCCACACGAATGGAAGTTACATCCAAAAGTTTTTACAGAAATAATCCAAGAATGGGGAAGGCCAGACATATAGATCTCTTTGCCTCCCACAAAAATCATCAATTGACAAAATTCTGCTCAAGGATCTTCCATCCAAAGGCCTGGAGAGTGGACGCTCTCTCTTTCAGTTGGACATCAATGACAGTTTATGCCTTCCCACCTCTTCCTCTGCTGCCCAAAGTTCTATTGAAGACCAGAGCAGACAGACCAAAGATGATCCTCATTGCTCCGGACTGGCCAAGGCAACACTGGTACCCATTCCTGAAGAGCCTGACGCATTCCCCACCATGGACCTTGCCTCTAATGCCTCTTCTTCTGACTCAGCACAGCTTCAAAACTCTTCACAGTCAGCTAAAAACACTCAGTCTAGCTGCATGGTGATTCCTTAGCATTACAGCAGGCCCTACTCTCCAAGGAGGTGCAGGATGTCATTTTGGAGGCCAGAAGGCCATCAACTAGAAAATCTTACTCCGCAAAATGGAAACGTTTTTGTGTCTGGAATGAGAAAAAGGGCCAGGACCCTGGAAAACTGAATTTACCTCAAATACTACAATACTTGGCTGAACTGCTAAGCAGTGGACTTTTTCTCCTCCATCAAAATCCATGCCTCAGCCATTTCTGCAGAATGATCCACCTTTATTCTCTCACCCTCTCAAGACAGTTCCTCAGAGGGGCTAAGAATTTAAGACCTCCAAGGAAACAACCAATACCTGCTTGGGATCTTAATTTCATTCTGGAAAAACTGACCTTACCTCCTTTTGAACCAGCTGCCTCATCAGATTTGCAATATTTGTCCTGGAAAACAGCTTTCCTTCTGGCTATCACCTCAGCTCGTAGAGTTTCAGAACTACAGGCTCTCATGGCTGTCCAGCCTTTTATCATCTTCCATCAGGACAGAGTTTCCTTACGAACCAACCCGTCCTTTATGCCTAAAGTGGTGTCCAGGGTAGCTTTAAATCAGGCCATAGATTTACCTACTTTTTATCCTAATCCTCAAAACAAAGGTGAGAGATTACTACATTTCTTGGACATCCACAGACAACTGCGTTATTATTTGGACAGAACAAAGCCTTTCAGAAAATCAGAACAGCTCTTTGTGGCCTATGCGGTAGCAGCTCAAGGAAAGCCAATTTCCAAACAGACAATCTCAAAATGGATAGCCCACTGCATACGCTTCTGCTATTCCTTTCATGGCAAAACTGTACCTACAGGCATTAGAACTCATTCCACCAGGGCCACAGCCACCTCTGCAGCCTTCCTCAGAGGAGTTCCTACCAAGGATATTTTGGAAGCAGCCACTTGGAGTTCTGTGCATACCTTCTCCAAGCACTACAACCTACCATTATACTCCAAATCTAGAGCAGGCTTTGCCACTGCAGTCTTGCAGGGCATTTTGGCTCCTCCTTGTTCCACCTAGTGCCTACCACCCCTTTCTTAGCTTTGGGATTCTACCCATCTGTTATGACTGCAGCTGTATGCACGATGAACATAGTACAGTTTTGTACCTACCATAAATGTAGATGTTTGAGTGCTAATACAGCTGCAGTCCAGGTTTCCCTCCCTCCTTCCCCTCTTGGGACAGGCCTATAGGCTAGCACATCCTCATACAACCTGATTGGGGTATTCATTTATGATGTATTTGCTTGCAACTACTGTATTTTGATTATATTGCACTGCATTATTACACAAATTTATGTATTGCCTTCCTTCTGGGGGCACCTGACATCTGGGGCAAGAAAAACTGAAGAAAATGGCGCCAGCTGGTTCCTTTATACCCCTGTCACACTGACGTCGGGGAAGAGGCGACGACAACCAACGCCGGACCTAGACTTTGGAATTCGGCCGACCGAGGACCCACCTGACGGCAGGAGAACCCGTCTGTTATGACTGCAGCTGTATTAGCACTCGAACATCTACATTTATGGTAGGTACAAAACTGTACTTTCCTCGCAACTGGCTATCCTGCAGTCTGTGTATAACTCATGGGCAGCAAGTTCAGTCATAACCATTAGAAGGCATGCCTGGATGTGCTTATTTGACTTTGTGGAACCATGTAAGTCTTCATTCATCAGTGCGCCCTTTGACGGAGCTTTTCTTTTTGGCCCCAAGTTTCAGGACATGCTCTTTAAGTGTGAACAGGAAGGAAAGACCCTGTCTGCTGTGGTTGTATGTTTTTCTGCTCCTCAAAGGACCTTCTCTAGAACCAATGAGAGGGTAGAAAAATGTGGTTTAAAATGTCCCAGGGTCCTTTCCAGGAGTCATGTGGAGATAGCTCCCCTCTGGGCAGATTGCGGGACTCAAATGGAAAAGGACACCCTTGTGGAGAGGTTGTCTGCAAAACCAGGGATCTAGAGATTCTTTCTTAGATAGGTCCTATCAGTACTCTTGAAAGTCACTCTCTGGAGGCAGTCAGGGGGTTGTCTGTCCCTGCACAAGAGAGCCTGGCTAAATATCACAAAAGACTCATGGGTACATAGGATTATATCCAGAGATTATATTATACCATTTTCCCAACCCCCAATGTTCCACCCAGTCAGAGGGAAGCAGCATCTCTAGAGATAAAAAAGCTGCTGAACAAGAGAGTCATCCAAGAGATCCCCCCAGACAGAGAGGGTCCTGAACTTATTCAAGATTCTTCCTGGTGTTAAAAAATGACAGGGACTTGAGACCAATTCTGGATCTCAGCAAATTATGCCAGTTCATTCAGTATTCACAGTTCTGGATGGTCATGGTTCAGTCCATTCTGCACCTTCTGTAGAAGGATGATTGGATGTGCTTGATAGATTTCAGGGTGCATACTTATCCCATCAGAATTAACAGGCACTCCAAGTAAATACCTATGCTTCATTATCAGTTCATAGCACTGCCCTTTGATCTCACCACAATCCTCAGGGTGTTCACCAAATGCATAGCAGTTGTAGCAGCTCACTTGAGACTGCTGGGATTCCCGGTGTTTCTATAGTTAGACGACTGTCTCCTTATTGCTTCAACCAGGCATCAACTGATACAAGCAAGTGACTACTTATTTCAGCTATGCTCCCATCTAGGAATAACAGTCAATTACAAGTCTCAGCTCACCCCAACACATGGTCTGGAGTTCACAGGTGCTGTTTAGATACGGTCAGTCAGGTAGCTTCTCTTTCCTCGACTTGAATAAACACTCTACAGTTCCAAGTCAAGAAAGTGATCCAGAATTCATTCTTTCCAGCCCGACTGATACTTTAGGCTTTGAGTTCCTTGGCAGCAGCTGTCACCCTTGTTCCACTGGCCAGGTTCCATATGAGAATTGTTCAGTTGATTCTGTCGACTCAGTGGATCGGTTTTACATCATCCATGCCAGGCAAGATAACGCAAGTATGCGAAGGATACCTTTCATGGTGGATTCATTCAAATCAGCTCCTTGAAGGCTGTCCTTTTGTTATACTCCTAACTTAGGCAGCTATAACCACAGACACCTCACAGCTCGAGTGTGGGGGGGGGGGCAGTACTGAGGAAGGACAATCCAAGGTACATGGTCCCCTATGGATGCCCAGATGCATATCAGTGTCCTGGAGATGAGAGCTGTTGTCCTAGCGTTGCAGGCATTGCAAGATATTCTCCCATCCAGGGACAGTTGCATTGCAGATGGACAATACAATATTGGTAGCTGGGTATATCATCAAACAGGAGGGAACAAAATCTTGCCGTCTGTGTTGAGAAGCTATGAGAGTATGGCAATGGGCGATCTCTTCTATTCGCTTTCTAATGGCAACACACATCACAGAATATCCAGTGTGATTGTGGACAAATTAAGCAGGTCCATTCTGATGCGTCATGAGTAGTCTCTCAATGTCAGTGTGGCAGAGAAATTTTTCCTTTGATGGGGCCAGTCATGCTGAAATTGTTTTGCTTTTCCCTTCAACAACAAGTGCAGCAGGTTTTTTGTCCTGATCCTTCCACCAGGGGAGTCGCAGAGAGATTTTGCTGCTCATGATTGACCCTTCGATCTCCTTTATGTCTTTCCAACCTTGCCTCTAATTCCCAAGTTTCTTCAGAAAGCAGTTCAGATGAAAGAGCACAGTTTTCTTCATTGCACCTTTTTGGCTTTATCAGATTTGGCTTCAGTTCCTCAGGCCTCATCATCTGCACTCACCCTGGATTCTGGATTTAACTCCAGCCCTCCTGACTCACCCAACAGACATAACTCAGCTGGACATATCCGGCCTAAAGTTGACCACATGTTTTTTCCAGTTCCACTGATTGCTAAACAGCCCAGGCCCTCCTCCCCATGTATCACATTTTGTTATCTTCCCATAAGGTTTCTATTTCGAAAATCTACAAGAGTAAATGGAAAAAAAATTTGTCTTTTGGGCTTCCAGCAAAGACTTTGATCCTTTTTCAACACCTATCCCAGCTGTCCTTGAATTCTTAGCTTCAGTTTTCAACAAAGGGGCTAGTTGCTCAGCAATTAAAATTCAGTTGGTTGCCATTTGTAATTTTCAGCTGGGCGAAATTAACTCTTACATAGCTTCTTCTAAACTTTGCAAGGCCTTTATTAAAGGATCCTTTCTGCTCAGACTGCCATTGAAAGACCCCACTCACCTTGGCATTTGAATATAATGCTTCAGGCTGTAACTCGATCACCCTTTGAACCTTCGGCCAAAGCTGACCTCAGATTTTTATTTTGGAAATCCATTTTTGTAGTGGCTATTATGTCAGCTAAAGTATCTGAACTCTGGGCTCTGCCTACAAATTCTCCATATCTAATTTTTCACAAGGACAGGGTTTCTTTGCCAACTCACCTATCTTTTTTGCTTAAGGTAGATTCTGAGTCAACTGTTAACCAGGTCATCAATCTCCCAGGCTTCTTTCCAAATTTCTCAAAGGAGAGTACATGTTACGTCTGTTGGATGCATATATACAACTTTGTTTCTACCTTCATAGAACCAAAGACTTTAGGAAATCTGAGCAGTTGTTTATTTCCTTTTCTCCTTCCAGATTAGGCACTACAGTGTCTAAGTTACATTAGCCAAATGGTTAACTGATTGTATGACCTTTGTCTACAGAAA